>NC_046221.1:109575599-109882805 GCF_009819885.2 Catharus ustulatus | reverse complement strand
AAAATGTAAATGCTTAGGACATAAATTCAATCTACTTTAGTAGATATATAGACCAGCAGGATGTATAATCATATATGTACTACCAATGTATACAGTATAATTGTATTGTATAATTCAAATGCCCAAAAGTGAGATACATGAAAACAAGCAAATTAAATATGGTATAATATGTAACTATAATTCCTCACTAAAAACTAATTAAGTAAAAATTTAGTATACAAGACATTAGCCCCCTTTACTGTTTTCCTTTATGATTCTCCAAAAGTTCATTTGGTGAAGAAAATTTTATTTACTAGAGCTATTTAAAAAATTTGTTTGGAGGCCTGTGATAAAGCTTTCACCACTGACAAATTTTGGAAGACCTTTGTAGTCCACTGGCTAACTCTCAGACACAGCTCAACATACAGAGGGAACATAAAATGCAGTGAAATGCTAAAGTTGAGGAGAAGGTGAGCAGGACAGGGATGACAGAACGGAAACGTATTACAGGTTCAATCTAATATAAATTGAAATTAGTGCTGGAGCATTCTACTAGAATAATGTTTTCAGAAGCCATTAGTGTACCCCAGCCACAGACAGTGGTCACCCTGAGAAGCCATAGGAAGCAAAACCTTCCCTATTTTTGATTCAGTGCTTGGAGTGACCAGGACTTCCACTGTCAGATCAAGAAAAGGAAAGAGAAAGGAAAATAAGTTATTTCAGGAAATGTTAGTGTGCTCTCTACAAAGGTAGTTTAAAGCTGGAAGAAAATATTTTCCTTTCTCCAGTCCTATGCCCTCCAAATCATTGTTTTTGCCCCTGAAGAGAACTCAAAATTGACTGAACTTGGAAAATGCTCATGGAGTTGTTCATCTGATTTCTTCATTTTGTATCCATGGCACAGCAATCTGCCTGATTGCCAAGAGACCTTTTTTGTTCAGTTGAACTGGGAGAGGAGATAGAGAAGAGGAGAAGAAAAGGACATTTCAGGGAAAATTAATATCACACAGAGAAGAAATAATAATGCAGGTCAAGTTAAGGTTTAGAGTTTGTTGGAAGATGAGCATTTGGTTTTGTGTCAAGGTTACTTAACCTTTTTTCTTAAATCCCACTCTTTATCACTTAGTTACTTCAAAAAGTAAAGGCCATTTCAACATGGGAAGATGAACTATTTCTTTTTAAAAATGCCAAAAGTATTTTGAGTGTTCAGCTATTAGAACACTTTAACATTTTTGAATAGTCTTTCACTTTTGTTTGGCAGAAAGTGCTTGCCCACACAATCTCTTTAGAACTGCATGTAGTTGTGAATTACTATTTGCTTAAAAAAAAAAAAAAAAAAAAAAAAAAAAAGCCACAAGCTATCTGTTATTGAAAAGCACGAGATTGCCTGGGTAATAATTATTTGTTGCATTTATGTGGCCTTAGGCTTTACATCTAGAAATCACTCAGGAACTATTTTTAAATAAAATTCCTTGACATACAAAGGAATATCTATAGATCCTGAAGATTTAAACACTTCACCTCATTCTCTGTCTTTAGGGAAAAAAGCCCAACAAACCACCAAGTTTTTTTTTTCCTGGTAAACAATGTGGAAGAAAATAAATTATATTTCAGTTAGAGAAATCTTCCCAAAATGTTTGAAGATTAGTCTATTTTTTTAAACACCTTTCTTTTTAGGACATCATCAAAACACTTCAATTTTTTTTTAAACTGTAAAAATAGATGCAGAAATTAGTTCATATTAGTTCAGAGGACAGGTTACACATGTGGGAGACAGCCCTGTGTTTTGTCAGTATCCTCTGTTGGACCTGTTTAAACCTCACCAGAAAAGCCATCAACAGTCACATCTGATCCTGGATTCTCACACATCCCAAGATGAACACTCACATTAGTAGATTAAAGCAAACCAGTTTGGCTGATGCACAGGATCAGCATCTGAATTACAGATTACATTACAGAATCAGAGAATCACATAATGGTTTGGGTTGGAAGGCACATTAAAAATTATCTAGACCCAGCTTCCCCTCCATGGATAGCGATGCCATCCACTAGGTCAGGTTGCTCAGGGCTCTATCCAGCCTGGCCTTGTACATTTATTGTACTTTGGTGAAGGAAAACTACAGGTTTAGGAAGTGAAGTAACCCAGTCTGCTAAAACATGAATTCCCTACAAGCCCACAGGGAAGACTCCCACCTGCTTCAATCTGAAACCTCTTTGTCTCAAGTGAGTGTGTGATGAGCTATGCCAAAATTAAGCTAAGTCACAGTTTGCAGTAATTTTCTCAGTAGGTCTTAAAGCAGGTTAATTTTTAATTAAGCCTTAAAGTAATTACTTCTCTTTTAAAATTAATTAGCTCTTGCTCCATGTTCTTTATTCCTTACATGCAAAAGCTGTAGTTGCATACACCATTTGCAGTAGTGTCAGGCTGTTTGGAGCCTGAATATGAAATTCCACATCTGATTATAACACAATCTGTAAACTCTGTCAAATGGAGCAGTATTACCTTATTCATGTAAATAAAAATTAGCCTGCCAGCTTTCTAGTGAGATGGGAAATTTATGAGAGAAGAAAAACTCTTTCTCTAGAAAGAATTTTTTCCAAACAAGTCCAGTTTGCCTCTTTGCTTACTGTATCCTTTGGAGTTCTTGCTGCTCTTCTAATAAGGATATCAACTTCTTTGCTTGTCATGTCTGGAGTCACCCTCTGAGAAGGCTTGGTTTACTCTTTAATCATCTTTGTGAGTGCTTGTGTTAAGATCAAATGTTTGTACAAACAACTCTTCATTGTGCTAATGAGGGACAGGATTTTGTTGGAGCTGATTTTTCCTTTAAACCCTTAGCAAGTTATACAAAGGCTTTTGTTACAAATGAAATCCTCAGGAACAAAAGCCTGTAACTGCTGCTGTAGTCATGGAGAAGGGAACATTTCTGTAAAATGTGCCCCCTCCCTGTCCTAAGGGTCCATTGCTGATGGCCTGACATGGGTGAAAAGAATGACCTCAGTGAAAACCAAAACCCTGGGTTAGACTTCCACAACACTCAGTTCTGCCAGGACAGGCAGCAGCAAAATACAGTGTATATACTTAAGATATGCTCATCTCCCTCAAATGCATCCATTCCTGGCAGAGGCAAAGTAGTTATAATCAGTGCTCAAAGCACTGAAGGATAATGATTAGAAATAGGACAGGCCACAGCAGGGGAAACTTGTTTGATTTCACTGCATTCTATCACAGCTTTTTAAAGGCATCCAAACAATAATGCATCAGCTTTTTCAGTCAGGTTTAATTTTATCCTCTAGCTTTTCCAGCTAGCAGAGAGGAAAAGGTGTTGCTGTGGGTAGTTCAGTTAAAATACTTATACATCCAGGATAAAACTGGTCCGAAAAATAGATAACTCAGCACACTAATGGACTAACTACAAGTTCAAATATAAATATGAACATTAGGAGAAGCATCAAAGACATTATTTAGGAAAAATTTTAGTTAAAGCTTTGCTACATGTGCCTTGGAAAGACTGATTGAACCACCAAACCACCATGTTGTTCATAGATGCTAATTGAGAGAAAGGAGGAAAATGGTAATCCATTGACTGGTTCCCGGAAAACTGCTTTCAGCACTAGTATTCCCCATTCCTGAAGGATGCGAAGCACAGAAAGTGGTCTAGCAGCTGGGAGCACACAAAATGAGTCATCCATAGGCTGGAAATAGACCTTCATATACAAGGCTTAAAGGGATCTTAAAACACTTGGGCATGCTCATGTCATTCAGCACATTTCTCTGAAATACCTTTTCTTTTGGAACTTTCAGATACAAGAAGTGGTGAACTGAGTGGGTCTTTGGTTTGATTCACTATTGTAATCCCAGCATTCAGGTTTCATCCCTACAGGAGGCACAAAGAGCTGGAAGGAAGTTAAGCTCACAGGTACCTGGGTTCATAAAATTCCTGAAATTCAAGACTCCTTCACCACTGCAGCAATAACTATTCCCCTCTGTCACTAATTGGTCTGATTATGCCTGCATGAGCCCTTCTTCAGTTCTGGGATCAAAAGTGTATTCACCTGCCCAGGCTGCCAATCTGCAGCCACTATCACAGTGTCACCAATAGAGAACAATACCTAAGCATGGCCAGACAAAAAGATGATAAGACACAAGATTTTATTAGGTTAAACACTTATTGTGAAATTCTACATAAATAATTATGTGTAACCAAAATGTGAGCACTTAGTTCAGATACACAGGCAGATAAGGAACCCTGCTCTGAGGTCAGACTACCAAGAAAAAAATGTGAGAGTCTGCTGGACACTGTAAACAATCAAAGGTAAGTAGATGACAAAACCTAGCATGGTCTAAAATTATTAAGACAAAAGTGCATAGTGGGATAAAATACCTAAGTGAATGCAAGTATGAGAAACCTCGTTCAGGTAAATAGCATGGAAGCATAGTAATGGGAGTCCTGGCTTAGCAGGGAGTCACACCAAGCCAGAATTAACAAATAGGGTATAAAATCAGTAAACCCAGGACTAGTGGGAAAAGAATAAAGTCATCTGGGGCTGATCATGTGTGAGAACGGGAAAAGGGAATATTGGACAAAGCAAGCAATCAGGGCTGTTCTGAGTCCCTCTGAGAAGCTCCGGACATGATCAGCTCTGCTCAGCCTCCCATTCCAGCAGCACCCTGTGTCAGACTGGCTTCTGCAGCCCGGGGGTCTGTGGTGCTGTCTGTCCTTCCTGCGAAAGCAGGGCTGCTGAACAAGAGGGAGTGGAGTGACTGCACCTGCCCTAGCCCAGACATGGCTTAATGCTGGTGCCACAGGCTTATCTTCCACTCCTATTTCTCTCTGCTAAGGAAAATCAGCAGATTAGCTGCAGTTCAATTGAGAGCACTTGCCCATCATTCTGACTCACTTTTCTATTAACTCTCACCAGAGACTCCTAACAGTATTCAGAGGGCAGCAATTTAATCCTTCCTAGTTGGAACTGGGAAATGAAGAGATCACATAAATGCAAAATATTTGGAACAGGAGCAGGACCAGAGTCACAGGGTCAAACAGAATATGGCACCTCTGCAGTTAGGACATTGCATTCTCACTTCACTGCTGCTCTATTTTATGACTAGGCATCCTGGACTCTTGTGAGATTTTCCAGGAATCTGAACAGAAATTTAGTGATGCTATCTTGGCAGAGCAGACCTTTATGCAGTATATGGTGATTGTAGTGATAAATTATTCTTTATAGTAAGAGCTGTATAATTTTCCTGAGTGTAACACAGCGAGTCATTCCGGTTATAACAGAAAACCCGCCAAACATTCCCATTGATAATGAATATTATATACTACGTGATATTCAACCTCCAGAAAAATATAAACTTGTGAAAAACACCAGAAGTGTGTTAATGATCAAACCTGATTTACTTTCACCATTTTTACCTAGTATTTCTCTGCATCAAAATAAAGAGTACTTTATACTGGATTTTATCAAAAGTTGATATAGCATATGTCTGATTTAATAATTCATAGTAGCTTAAGTTGTAACATCTAGTGACCTTTATTTGAATTATTTCACTTGAAATTGAATGGTTATTACCAGAGTGCAAACCTGTAAAAAAGTTTTTAAAAAATTTTTTTTAAAGTCTGGATACATTTTTGTAGGGAAAATCTACCACTTTCTGACAGTCAGTTCAACTTGAAATGGAGAGAAATAGAATTAATCTACAAGCAATCTTTTTGGAACAACTACACAGGGACTACAAAATCCTCTTTTTGAGAAATGTCATGACTCAGTATGTGCTAAGAGTATGCTATTACAGCACTTCTATCAAATCAATGCAGAAAAGTAAAAAAAAAAAAAAAGAAAGAAAAAACAATAGAGAAAATCACACTACATGTCAAAGCATGAGATGGTATGGATAGACGAACAACAATGACACAAATGACATAAAACTAGATTTAAAGAGTTGGCTTTTAAGGTTTAGTTCTTGTATCACAATTTTTTTCCAAAAGCAACAGTTATATTACTTGTACAGGGGAAAGGTTCTTACTCCAACATAGTATATGCTTTTTTGGGTTAGCAATCCTTAGAGTCTTGCCCATGCACAATTCCTTTCTCTGTAATGAAGTACAGCAAATGAACAAAAAGCATTGTTTCAGCCTTTATATAGGTAAATATGATTAGTCACACGGGGGAGGAGGAGAAAAAAAATCCAAAAAAATATTACTGGAGACAAGGTGTATTTGGTGGATGTAACACCTGTAACATAAATTTTAATCTGATTCCTGTATGTTTACTTCTAGATGCAAAATCTTCATCACAATCTGGAAGGATCATTGTCCTCATTTGTGTGATAAGCACAACTTGATTTAGTTTACATTTTAATTTTGACTTAATTTGAGGGTTTTATCATCATTTTAGATGCAGATGTTCAAGAATAAATGTTGTTATTCCATTAACTACCTTAAAGTTGCAAATTTACAAATTTAATATGCATCATTTGAAGATTAGTACCAATTTACCTTCTCTGGACCATAACCCAAAGTGATGAACATGGATGGTGTTTCCCATACATAAAAGGTGATTTGGACACAATTATACACTGCCATGGGATGCTTCAGTGTGAGAAAAATGAGAGGAGAGGAGAGGAGAGGAGAGGAGAGGAGAGGAGAGGAGAGGAGAGGAGAGGAGAGGAGAGGAGAGGAGAGGAGAGGAGAGGAGAGGAGAGGAGAGGAGAGGAGAGGAGAGGAGAGGAGAGGAGAGGAGAGGAGAGGAGAGGAGAGGAGAGGAGAGGAGAGGAGAGGAGAGGAGAGGAGAGGAGAGGAGAGGAGAGGAGAGGAGAGGAGAGGAGAGGAGAGGAGAGGTTTCTTCTCTTAAAGAGCTTGCTGGAGTGGACAGTTTCAGGCTAAATGTTTCAGCTAAACCCACGAGTGTTTTGGGAAAACTTAAATTATCTGGGAGGAAACTGTTGCGCTGAAAATCTTGCCAAACACTTAGAACAATAGGAAGATTCTCTCACCTGTTCTGCTCACCATGTTCCCTAAATTAATAATGAAATATGTCTGTCTCCCTTTCTCCTTTACTCTGAGAAAAAAACAAAAAACAACCCAGTAACAGCAATAAGTAAATGAAATACTACACCCAGACATAATTCCTTTAAAATCATACTGGTCTGATGCAATGTTAAAATCAAGGCACAAGAATCTAATTGCAGTCTCAGAAATAACCTCAAAGTATTGGCAGGTGTTACCAGCAGCACAAGAGTAAGATATCCGTGTATACTCTAGATCCATGCTTTTTTTTTTTTCCTTTATTTTTTTTTCTTTATTTGAAAAAGACAATTCCACTCTGCTATTTCACTTTGCTTGAAAATTCCTGCAATGTGAATCGATGGGTACATCCATGTGCAAGGAGTTCAGCTGAATTCTTTCATTCATTGGAAAATAAGTAAAAACTACTTTTCTACTTTAGTACCAGGCCAGCACACACATCTTTGAGACATGTACATGTCACTTGCAGGCACAAGGCAGAAGGTAAAGGGACCTGTGATATCTACAGCTCATACTATTGGCATGCTATATTCCATAAAACTGAGCTGAAAGACATTTTTTCTAAATTTACAGGGATAGATTTCCATCTTTGATTTTTTTACTACCCAATCAGCATACTAACTGATTTCACTCATTTTTATAAATAGCATTTATCTTCTTATTGCCATTCAAATATAATTTACTCCAGGCAGAGAGATTACAGGCCTTGATTTTATCTGAAACATCTTTGAGTCATAGTGAGTAAAATGACTCACTTCCATCATCACTGTTCAGTAAAATGATTCTGGGATATCAAAATTATCTGTTCTGTCTAGTCCACCCTGTTCTGTTTATTTTCTTTAAGCTTGACTTCTGATGAGCAATGATTTAAGGCAATTTCCAGTTTTCCCTCATTGTTTTTGAGACCAGCCTTTCACTATTGTATCTCCCACCTTTCAGACCAGAAGACCTGCCATTTTTTCAGCCACTGCCAAAGGAACATTTTGCTTCGCATATTCCTTTGCATTCTGATTCAGACTCCAGTCAGCAATATCAATGTGAGATCCCACTGGGAAAGAAAGAGCTGATTGGTCCTCAGGAACTCTCATTCTGACAGACAGGAAAAAGCTTGTCTGGTTGACTTAAAAAAATGGGAGGTCTAGGAAGTTAGCTGTGTGATGCACGTCACACAGAATCAAATTCAGGCTTATCTCTGGACTCTGCAGCAGAGGAAAGGCATTAAAATATTGGAGTGACACAAAGGGCTACGAAGGTGGGTAAGAGATGGAAGTATCTGACATGAGAGGAGAGGCTGATGGAGATAAGTGTGTTCAGCCTGGAGCAGAGAATGCTTGGGGCGTTGTTATCAGTGTGTATCAATACCAGAGGGGGGGCTATGGAAGACAGACCCAGACTCTTCTCAGTGATAGGACAAGAGTCAGTGGGCACAAACTGAAATACAGGCAGTTTTGTTTAAAGGTAAGAAATTAAAACATCACTTTTTTTTTTTTTTGTTCTAAGGATGGTTGAACATGAGAACAAGTTGTCTGGGCAGGCTGTGGAGTCTCTGTCTCTGGAGATATTCAAAACAGGAGTGGACATGGCCCTGAGCAATCTGCTCCAGATAACCTTGCTTTGAGCAGGGGGTTTGGAGTAGATGGCCTTTGGAGGAACCTTTCAGGCTCAAGTATTGTGTGATTCTGACAGGAGCTAACATTACTTGCACCTGATAAACTGTCCCTTGGATGTATCCTGTACAGCATGCTATGGGAATACTGAATTGATCTCTGTTCCCTGAGTCAACATTCCTTTTTCTTTAATAACAAAATGGAGTTATATTTGATGTGCTTCCTGTATCCTTTTTTTGGCAACTGTGTTTAAGCTAAATTATCTTAATGTATAAATAGCCAAGGTAAGGGTCTTCTCTGCCTGCAAAAGGAGGAAATATTTGCTTCTTTCTCTACTATACCTGCAGGCAAATAAAAGCAATGAAAATAGAAGAGTTCAGGCAATTGCTTGCCTGAGTGTGCATCCTTCAATTCTGAGGTAAATAAAGCCTATTAGCACTAAAACACATGATGGAATTTTGTATGAAGTATATCAGTTTCAACAAAACTTAACACTAGTTAATCTTCCAAATGAGAGAAAAATAGATTGTGCTGATTTTTCACACATCAAGCTACAAATGTTTTCTCTTCTAGGAAGAAGACTAGTGGAAGGGGTATCATATGTATAGGAAGAATAGAAGAAATGCTAGCATGCAGATGCTATACTGAGAACTGACTGAAAAGTGGTCTTTCTACAACACCTATAATTTTATTATTTTTTTCTCATCCCACTCCAAAAATATTTACTGACTCCAAGTCTTACATTTTAGTAGAATGGCAGGGAAAAAAGGGTGCAGCTTATTAAAATTCTATCTTTCTCTATAAGGGGGCTGACATTACCTTATTTGAAGCTCTGACCAGCAGAACAGTGTCCAGCTGAGCAGAAACTGGGGCAACAGTAGATATTTGCACAGCTGAAAAACTGTACCACTAGGCCAGATCTTGGATAGCAGTTCCATTTTCTCTCATGAGATTTTAGACCCACAACTGATAGAATAGAACAACATCCTTTTCCCCGTCCTCTCCCAAAGCAGAGGCCCAGAAATGTCAGATGTACACTCTCCAAGCTAGGTAATGGTGTTGACAGGCAAAGGAGCCCTGGAGGAGTAGAAGCAGTTCGTTTTCATCTCCATAAAGTACTTTCACTGTAATTTAGATAAAGCCACCCTCTGTCCCATTTCCTAGAGATGGAAAAAAGAAAAAAACTGACCATGCAGGGGCAAAATATAATACAGAAACATTGAGCAAGGAATCTGAATTTCAAAGTTAACATACTCACTAGTCCCAAAGACACTATGCCCTCTCACATCTTCTGACTGTTCCTTGTGTTTCTATACCTAATATCTTAAAAGCAGCTGTTTTCCTTACAAAGAGGAAGCTGTTAATCAGTAAACAGTATTTCTTTTGCTTTCCTAAAATCTGTCCTAAAATTACTTCCAACATCAATGCTATTACCCTATGATAAATGCAAATTTATGTGTCAGTCCTCTCTTTATAATGAACAAGTTGCATTACATATAGGAGGCAGAACATGACTAAATAGTAATCCTAGAACATCTGATTTATTACAAATTCATACCCTTCATTAACATAGATTATTTTTTACCCACAGTCTTCTCCTAGGCAACCTACCTGTTTTTCTGATGCAGAAGGTGGGAGAATGGTGTCCCTGTTTTGTGTTGCAATGCACTGTTTTATCATCCTGCTGTGGCATGGATGTGGCACATAAAGAATGATCCAGTTTGTCAAAGTGCAGCTTGGGCAGCATACACTTATTCTTGCTTTTTGCCACAAAATATCCAAAGAAGTCATAATGATGATGCAGAGAATGTGGAGTTTGGTTTACATCAAAGGAATTCATGAAAGTTAATGCATATCAAAAATAAAAAGGCATCTGAGTCACTGCACAAAAGCTATTTTTGAACTTATATAATCAAATATACTTACGTATGATATAGAGAGACTGTGCCAGCTATGGGATGCATAGCCTTCTACTGTAATTAATCTTTGCAAGCACTTTCAGTCATTTTAGATCTACATTTACTTCTGCCTCACACAGTTGTGGTGTTATCTCAGCTTTTACCATCTGTCACAGACACCAGAAAAAAAAATTACTGAAACCAAAGATCATAAAAACAATTTTTATAGCATTCTGGTTTTCATACTTTACAGTTTCTGTAGGCCTGCACATATAATTAAGACAAAAAGCACCATGTTACTGAATGAGAATGGCTATCAGTAAAGAAGCTCTGGCTTTCACGGGGCCATTGCTTAATATACTTAGGTCTTGCATCTTTCGCATCTTACATTTTGAGTTCCTCTCTGCTTTTAAATAAAAGATCCAATGGAAATAGCAGGGGAGGAAGAAGTCTTTTGGCAGATCAGCAGTTGCCAGGGTGTCTTTTCATGCTCCGGCAGTCGTTCGGAGTTTTACCCAAGAGCTAGCCCATTAATGAGAAGTCTAATGACTTCCATTCCTTTCCTTAAACATTCTGCGTGTCACCAGTATTTATGAGGAAGCCTGCTGTAGCTACAGGGACATTATGTGCTTCACTGTATTTCAAGCTGAGAGATGTTGAAAATGGAGCATAAGTTTATCTATTTTGGGGGTTTTTTTGTTTTTTTGTTTTTAAAGTCTCCCTTTCCTTCTGTCCTTTGTAAATAAATGTGCCACATTCCTCACAGCCTGAAGCTAAAGAAATATCTTCAGGCTTGTTGCCAGATCTATTTTCCTCCAAATATCTACCAAATCACCAGAAGCTCTTATTAACTGAGTGAACTGAACCTTCAGACAACAACTGTTCCAGTTCCTCCTGGGGATTTTCTATCTGCATATAGTAAATAATTCAAAGTTTGAAGTTTTGTACACTTATTCATTTATTTTGCTCTATTTTTTCAAAGCTATCAATGGACTTAGCCAACAAAATGGTGGATTTTAATACTGAAAAATTCTATCAACTAAGGAAAAAAATATCTGTTTAGGTAGATCCATTTTCAGTTGTCTTCTTACAACATACTCTCTTTTCAGAGGGAAATTTGTTTTCCTTACCTTCTCGAGACCATGGCAACTTGTTAAGACCCCAGTTTTGCAAACACATGCTGCCTTATTGAAAATTTCAGAATCACAGAATAGATCAGGTTGGAAGGGACAATAGAGGGTCCTCTGGTCCAATCTCCCTGCTCAGGCAGGGCCATCCCTGTGCAGGATTGTGTCCAGACAGTTCTGGAATATCTCCAGTGAGGGACACTCCACATCTTTCTGGACAATCTGTTCCAGTGTTCAGTCCCCTGCACAGTACAGAAGTTCTTCCCCGCATCCAGGTGAAACTTTCTGTGCTTCAGTTTCTTCCCACTGCCTCTTGCCCTATTGCTTGGCACCACCAGGAAGAGCCTGGTTCCATACATACAAGCATAACATTATGTATTTGTAAGATTTTTAAGTTGATTCTTTAGTATCTGTTTATGCTCTGGCATCTATATTATTTAACAAGTATTTTATTTAATACAAGTGAACCTGTCAAGATATTAATTTAAACCCTTTCTTGTTATTTGTCAAATTACCCATCTACCTAAAGGATTGAACATATGAAAAAGAGAATCCTGGAAGTAAAGTGACAGTCAATAGATCAAAATGCTTTGAAGTGTAGAAATACCATCAGAATACTAATTCAGGTATTAAAAAGCTTAAATTTTTCCCCTGACACATTTATTTTGCTATCATTTCTCATGGACGTAGAAAGAAGATTCCCTCTTCTCCAAACTTCCAAGCAGCCTTGAGTGCACTATTGATACCCTTGTTCTCCAATCCATCACCAGTTGCCTTAAAGATTAAATAAATTATGTTTCTCAGCAAGTTCCATGATCTCTTCCTGTAGTGGGGGTACAAGCATGATAAGTACACGAATTCTCTTCCCATTTTTGAAACTGGACAAAAAATTTTTCCTTGTGTGCAGAGAAAACTCCTTTCAAATCAGATTTTTTTCCTACAAGGGATGGGAAAAATGTTCTTCTCCTCTGTCATGCCATCTCCATTTCATTGGTGTTTTCCTCTTGTGCTCTCTTTTGGCCTCAGAGCCTAAGAGAATTGCACATCAGTGTTCAGAGATAAGTGTCTGACTTTATAAACAATTTTGGCTATGTATTAAATAAGGAGATTAAACATTCACCTCACTTATTTTCACCTTTTTGCCACTGTAGACCTCCATTCAGTGTAAGCACACAGTGACATTTTGAGAAGGAATCAAGAAAAAATGGCAGAATTTTTACTGGACACTCTAGAATTTTATCAGACGTGCAGAAGAATTTCAAAGCAGAAGTTTTGCTTCTACTAAAAGGTACCTGAAAAACTACTGAAAGTCAATTATAATCTCACTTTTTTCTGTGTATCTTTATGGCATTTCATTGTGATTAAGTATCATGGGGTGGTAAATGAGTCATAGAGCAGCACAGAATGAGGTGTTAATATTCTCAGTTCTGTATTTTTTTCTCTTGTTATGACTGGAATTGTCCTGCTATTCTGTATCCACTGGTACATTTGTGGCATATACCTTCAGCTATAATGCAGCGATATGTTCTTTGGATGATAATAAAAATTGAGTTGGATTTTATATCTTTATTACGTCAATGATCTCCAACTTTTTCAAGCAGTTTTAAAACTATCTTTTCTTAAATGACTCATAAAATTCCCCATGTAATGTGTACTCCCCATAACCAGGATAACAAGACTCAGCTACTGCTCAGGAGTCTTCTAGAGCAATATTTGTCATAGCTCCTGCTTGGTGAACTCAGGTAGTAACAGCACACAAAAGCAGATTGTATCATTAATCTCAGATTTGATAGAAATAGCACAAGGCTAGAAGAACCGACTAAAATAAAAAGAAATATTATCACAGCCAAAGATAAGCATAGACCTAAACTCCTCTGAAAGCTAATGCGCTAGCAGCAATAATTCAACCCACTAATGTCCACTGCCCAAACATGCTATCATCAATCAGGAAACTCTCCCAGGACTTCAAGATAAAACCAAATGGAAGGAGTATTTGTGTGGAGCTGTTGTGCTAAGTGAGGAACAATCTCAAATGCCTGTGAGGCAAGGAGTGATACATAACAAATAGAGGCAGATTTATAAAGGATTTAGGGCTAATCTCTGTTGGACTCGCGCCCCCTGAGACATTACATCTTGGAGAAATAATGGATGCCATTAAAAATGGCTATTTATTGCACTGTGCTATTTTTGACTTAGAGGATTTGCAGTATTCCCTTGAGAAATCTCTTAAATACCATGGAAAATACATCAGTAGTCAATGGGAATTATAATGCCTAATGTGGGAGGTGTACTGTAAAGTTCAATTTAAAGCACAGGTCAGAGAAATCAGACAAGGGAAAACCATAATTGCATACCATCAATGAATCTAAATGATTCTCTAATTATGATGCAGACTGTTATGAATCCAAGTGTTATTGAATGAAAGGGACTTATTACTCACAAAAAGCTTTTTAATCACCTGTGTCCCAAGGAAGGGACATTGCAAAGCAAAAGGCTATTTTTCTAGTCAAAAGTGCTGTGAATCTGTGCCTTATAGCTGGAAGTTGTGAAAAATTACTGTAATCAGGAAAAAAACCCAACAACTTTCATTATAGCTTTCATTTTAAGCCATGTGAGCCATAAAATAGAATTTTTCTCTGGTGTGATTTTTGTCAGAGGAATCCCTTTTTAGTCTTTTTTTTTTTTTTTTTTGTATTATTACTTTTAGTGCAAAACCTTAAGGAATGTCTGGTTGCTATCAATATGGATGTGTATATATTTACACAACTCTAAGTAGTATATTAGAAGGTGGTTTCCCCAAGCCAGCAAAATGAAGCCCATAAGAAAAGGCCAAGGCTGTGAGTTAGTACAAATACAGGTAAGAACCTGAATGGAGGCATGCATGTAAGCAAACAAAAGTCATATCTATTGCCTATCTATGAATCTTCATAAATCAAACTCACTAGGAAAACAGTCAAAAGCTTCACTAAGTTTTCCAGTAACAGACACTCAGTTCCCTTATGGGGATTTCTTATTCAACTTATAGAAAGGCAGCAAGTGAGGAGAAATGTCCTGCTTCAGAGCCAGTTCACCAGTAAGTAGCAAATGTCTTGGAAAGCCATTCCAGTCCATCAGCAGGTAGAAAATGTTTTTAAAAGCTGCTGCTGCCCAAAATGATCTTTTAGCAAATAGAGCCATCAAGAACCCCATTGAATTAGAGAAAAGCAGTGGAAAGGCGTTAGAGATGAGATTTCTACTGGATCTGAGAAATAAGTGAGCAAAGTGGTCCAGGTGACAGTTTACCACTTTTTCATTATACCTACACTTGTCATATCTGAGACCATCACAGCACGAGACTCAGGCACATTTCCCATTTCCCTGTGGCCAGCCTCAGCATTTTCCACATTCATCTGTCTTACCCTTGGGCTTCATGGTGAAACACTGCAGATGTCCTGATATGTGAATCCTCACAGGTGAATAAGACCCTTTCAGCTGCTGAGTAACTCCTTGTAACATGTAAACATTAAACCCAGCTGGCTATTTTCTCACATGGTTTTGCCAACAGACACAGTCTTGTATACAGCTTTTGTATTGGGCAAAGGATTTGTGGGGTACAGATGGCCAGTTCTTGTACAAGAGCTGTTTTTTACACTGCCATAGTAATAAAATGGTGTTCTCTGTTTACTAATTTAAACAATTTTTTACATCAAATAGAATAGAGATTCAGGGGAGAAATATCTACATCTTAGAATGTGAATAGAATCTCCATTTAATTTACTGAAAAAATAATTTTCCAGAAAAAAATATGGATTGAATAATAGATTTCTATTCTGAGCTCATAGAAAGGGTTTAGAAAGGACTTCTTAAAACATGCTTAGTACATTTTCTGTAATCTGACAGTCTGATCATTACAGTGATTTAGAGAAATTAAGCAAAGACTACTCTTTGCATAATTAAACTAATCAGGGCAAGTTTCACTGGGAGAGAAGATTGTTGATGAAGCATTTTACCTGGTTTATGAGAAAAGGAAATTCTTAATATTCCCCTCACCCCCACTTTTTCAATATTCTTTCCTCTAATTTGATTTCACAGTATTTACATAACAGTTACAATGGGATTTTTTCCTAACTACCCTATAAAAGTGCTTTCCATCCTCCCCCACCGCAAAAAATACTTGTCAACCATTTAAAGAGATTTATACAATTATCAAGTAATGTAAAAATCTGTTTGTCTAATGAACATTCCTAAAGTTATTTGCAGAACTACATATACAGCTGTAACAGCTGTGCTCATAACTCCTCAATTTTCCCAATGCCCCTTTGGGAAAGGGGCAAAAAAAATTGAAAATTTTTTTTTCTGCATCGATTGCAAACAAAATTAAATTTTTACTGGTCACAAATCCCAACATATTACACATGTTCTGAGATGTATGTGAAATCTCACATTACCTTCTGTTTCCTTTCACGTCGAAGCTAAAGCTATCTCATCTCTCATTTTCTGTGATGAAGGGTAACTACATTAAAGTATCTCAAAGGAAATAACATGAGGGTAACACACTCCACCTCCAGTACAAGCGAAACCTCAGCTTGTGTTGAGGATGAGTGGCAGGTTCAGGGCTCTGCAGCCCTGGGCAGCGCTGGTGTCCAACAGCAGGGCTTGGCAGGGCTCTCCTCTGATCTGGGGCACTGCCTTACAGGCTGTGTGATGTGTTTGAAGGACAGGACATAGGAAAAAGCCACAAATCACCAACCCTGTTAGCTGTTAGGAGTCTTTTACAAGAAAATGAAGTGAGAAAGTGCATTTGTTTCTCAGCCCCAGCTTGTCTGTGCCTTCCCACAGCTCTGGCTACAAGTGGGGCACAGGCTCTTGGTGCAAAAACACCTCTCTGATTGCCTTGGTCAGAATTACCATCCACCCACAAGTTCTTCCTGCAGAGAACAATACAAGGATATCAAGTGGAGAGAAATAGCTTTAGTGGTAAAAGGAAAAACAAAAGGAATGCTAATTTCTCATCAAAACTAGCAAGTCCTGAGCAGACGCAGAAAATCTATATCCACAGAAGGTCTCCCTCATGACTGACTTCTAGCAGAGATCACCTCTCATAATAATGTTACAAATAATGACAAAAGTTATCTTTAAAAGAGGCAATGTCAACTCACGGGACATAGCAGGGGTTCATGTGTTATTGAATCAGGTAATTATTTCACCTGGAATCCAGAACATCTTGCTCTTCTGTCGATGTCTCATGGTAATTACTGCTTCTGATAATTGTTCCTTACATATTAATCCAAGATAACTTAATATCACTGATGTCATCCTTTCCATTCTTTTGTAACTTCAAGAACTTTTTATCTAAAGAATAAATCAATATGCGTTGAAAAAGGCTTGTATAAATATATGTGATTGCAGTGCAGCAAATCACTGGTTTTACCATGCTACCTGCTCATTAAGGAGATTAACTATAATATGCACTAATATGTATATCCTTAGGTAATGGTATGGAGAGAAATTAAATAAATAAAAATTATTAGCTCCTTTCTATTAAAGCTTATTCTTATTGATGACACTTTAGATTTATGATGTTGTACATCTTCCAAAACTCAAAAGACTTAGTATATACTAACATTTAATATAAGTTATTATTGATTTAAATTAGCATTTATTTACTTCTTTTTTTAAGCTTCAGGATGTCCTCACTCTAAACATATCTTCTGAGGATATTAATATTCCTCTTTTGAAAAGGAAGTACAGTAATTTCACAAATGCAAGCAGCACGGAGTATAAGCCGCATTTCTGGTGTGTTGGCAACGTTGATGTCTTTGTCAATAAAAACAACCGCACCCAAATATTAGCCTCACTTTCATTCGTGGCGAACTTTCACAAAGTCATCATTTAGTAACAGAATCGCGGATCACCGACCTTGGAAACATTATTTCCAAGTGAAAAAAGACACAGACCATAGCTGCGGCAGTGTACCCTTTATTTACAAGCCGAAAACCACATGAACAATAGTGTGGTCATTTTGTGAGCATTCCCAACGGATCTGCGTTGCCTTTAAACAGCAGCTCAGCCGCATGGGCACGGCCCGGCCCGGCCTGGCCTGGCCCCTCCCCTCCCCTTCCCTGATCCACGCGAGCATGGCCAGCCGCCCAGCCATGCAAGACTGAAAACACTTTAAAAAGTACAGAGAAATATCACACACTTTTATCAAACTGCTGAGAGAACGCGCCGAGGGAACTCACTCCGATAACATCCCCCGCCCCTCAGTAACGCCGCCATCCACAGGCAGGCAAGAAGCTGTTCTCTGATTGGTTCATTGTCGGAACAATGGGAAACCATGGATTTCAAACCGTTTTTGCTCGGGACAGGACCGGCATGGTACCAGGTAAGGTACATTTTTGTTAATAAATTAGCCACCCTGGAGTACTAGCCGCATTTCCGGGTTTCCACCAAATTTTGGTCAAAACGGTGCAGCTTGTATTCGTGAAATTACTGTATCTTTTATAAACTTGACCCATATGGTTTGAGATTTGAAGAAAATACAACAGTATTGTGAGTTTTAAGGATGTATCCTTAGCAGTCATCTTAGTACCAGAGTAAGACATGAGAGCTGTCCACTTAATTATGCAAATACTATTAGAGAGAAAATCAATATCAAACCCAGGATGCTACAGAAATTGCATTCTTATTTGCCTCTCACAGTTTTATATTTTGTTCTATGATTTCCAGATAGCTCATTGTTCAGTACATATGTATTGCTGAACATTTACAGAAAAAGAAAACTGTCAGGTGTTTCCAGCATTAAGGAAATTTCTATCCTACACATTTCATCCAGCTTTCTCTTGGACTAGTCATGGTAATAAAGACCGCAGGAAAAAATGAGCACCATTATTCATTGCAGACAAGGATTTTTTTTTAAGAACTTGCACTTCTTGATAGTAATTCATAGTCATTATTATGAGTATTTTTCTGCAGCTGTATGGTTGGCATCTATGACCTGAACACCACACCAAATTCCTGATTAACTTCAAATATAAACATGAGTAGACAATCTCTTATTTAGTGTGCTGAAGTGAAAACTCTTTCAGGAATAAAATGATCTTTGGAATACTTTGTGCAAGGAGAGGAACTAAATGTATAGCGTGAGAGATTTCAAGGTAACTGAACCCAAAGGTTTGACAGTGCTCTTTGCGTCTTTGACAAGGCTCAGAACAGCGGAACACACTGGTAGTGCTGGAAGCTCACATTTTTCCCCCCTTGCCCTTTCATCTTTTCAAAATTGTTCATGTCTATAATGCAGTAAAAGGAAAAGGGGAAAAAAAAGCAACCTTTTTCTTCTTGTAAGACACAGGTTGATTGCTGTCTCTTTTTGAGAAGTAGTATTTGCAGAAATGAGGTCACTGTCTGAAATCACTCCCCCATCTGCTCTGTTTAGCCTGTGAGTCATATGGAGTAAGAAAAAAGATTATCCGAGCCAGAGTTAACATGGAACTGAAAACAATAGAACAGCACAGCAACAAAAGAAATGACTACCCCACAGTTCTCTCTGTTCCTCTCTATTTGCTTACTAGTTTGGATGCATTAATTAAGAAAATCAATTGAAAACAAGGCAGTGAGAAAAAAATAGAATGCCTAATTGTGATTAAGGCAAGCAAGTGATCACAGGAGAACCACGGCAGTCAGTATGTAAAGTGAGTATTTTCAACAAAAAATCCTACAAATTACATCAAGGACAAAATAATAACATTATATATTGTAAGTACAACAGACTGGTGTGCCTTCTGGTCCCAAAAATAAATCCCAAAGAAGTCACAGGCTCTATGCACATGGTGAGTGGGGGCACAGAGACAAGAGCAAAACAGTAACACAGGAGCTTAGAGGAAGTATCTGCATATTAGTGACACCTTGCACTCAAATCTTTTTCTGCTGCAAAGTTTGAGGAAAAAGGAAGTTTATTTCTGCACTTTTCTTTCTTATTAATGTTCTCTACAGAGCTGACAAAATTCTCTGATAAAGGATGTCTTCCAAAATAGATAGTATTAAGATTCATTGAAGTCAACACTTATTTTCCTTTCAAATTTCTGAGTTCATCTACAGAAGTAGGTCAAAATATTCCACAACTAGTTCGTGACCTAAAAATGCCACTTCAGATGTTTATAAACTATCTGCAAAATTGAGTTTTAAAATGCATAATAATGTATGAATGAAATGAAAACTGAATAATAAAATAGAAGTAGATCAAGGCTTAGATGCATATTTTGACCAAAGAGCTACAGATTTTGTTTCTTTTCTTGAAAAAAAAGAGTATTTAATGTTGCACATTTGTAGCATTGACACAGAGTTAACATTGAAAACGCCCAACCTGAGCTGTGCTTTTCTGCATGATTCTGTGGGTGGCTTGCATAGTGTTTATTCTGTCTTGGGAAAGAGAAAGGAAGCAGCTGCTCACATGCTTTCTGCAGCGAAGAACTGGGAGCTGGCATCGCTTTCACATCTACCTGAGCAGGTCCACCTGCACCCCTGGGGCTGACATCAGGCCAAGCTCACACAAGAGATCTTCCACAAGAGGAAGCTGCTGCTTTGTGCTGCTGCTACCTGTGCTTGAATCCCCAGTCCAAACCCCAGCCCTCAGCCCTGACAATCAAATTTCCTTTGAGAAGGGATGGGTCAAAATCTGGCACTTCTCCATTTGCAGGAGTGCCTGAATGCTGACCCCCTGCCTCCACGAAACTGAAGTTTCAATGTGTGTTTTTCTGCCCACACATACAATATCTTCACCTTGGCAGATGAACCCAAAGGCAAGTGTTTGCATAGGCTTAATCAACAGCCTTTTGCTTTCAGGCTCAAATTTACTGAAATATTTCTTTTGTGCACTTTTTCAGGCATGCTGCTGAAAGCAGGGAAGCCACTATTGGCACAGGAGAAGATATTGCCATAAACCCCACAAAATTTCAAAGTTCATCAAAGGGCAGCTTAAGCAGTAGGATTATTTGTTCAGTTCTTTGAAAGGGAAAGAGTGGGAGAAACTCATGCAATGATTAAACAAGATGAGATATGCAATGTTCATATTAAAAAAAAAAGAAAAATATAATTATTTTAATTGTAAACTATTCAATATACTAAATGAAACATAGGTAGAGTTTTGTAACTTGATTAATATCTTGTAGGAGGGATAGAGAATGAATATTTTCATACATTTAACAAATTATCATTTATTAAAGCATTTACTAAATGTTTAAAAATGGCGAAGCCTGTTATTGGTAAACAAACCTATAAGCTCCCTACAGGTAAAATGAAAATCCAAATCAAGCCCTTATTGATGCTCAATAAAAACATTTAAAAAAATGCCAGCTCAGATAAATTTTTGACATTTGTTGTTTGCTTGTATTTTTAATTCAAATGAGTATTTCAAAATCAGCTCTCACCTAGGGCTGCATACTCCAGTATGCTTTTCTGACAAGAAATTATGTATGCAGCAACCAATATGTAAACTAATAGCTGAACTCATGGATTCTAAGTCTTAATTATGCAAATTCAGCTTATTTTTATAGGATCTGAGTTTGCATTTTGAGCCGGAATGAATTTAGTTCTTATCTAAATAAAAATTTCTCCCAAGTACTAGAAAAGAAGTTAAAAGGACTTTTATTACTCCCTTAAACCTCAAACCAGCAAGTTCTTCTCTTTTTGCTCAACTTTGCTAGCTGGCAATATTTCACTATTATCAGTCAAATGGCTAAAATACAGACAATTTGTAAGCAGAAAGAGCCAATGCATTTGCGGTAAAATTCATTCGGTGGCTATGCTGATCTGCTGAATATTAAAATTTGTAAAACCTTTCACTTTCCCTTAACTGCAGTGATAATGTCCCTGCAGGTAAAACGAGGTCAGTTCACTTTGTTCTTTCTCACCTCACCCCAGGCCTGTTCTCATATCAAAATGCCCTAAACTAATAAGGCTGATTGAGCAACCACATTTTCCAAACACTTCAAAAACAGAACACTAACCACTGACACAGCCAGCTGGAGTGCCAGCCCCGGAGCATTTACACCTATGGTTACAAAATGCTGGAGAGAACACGGAACTGGAAACTTCCACCAGCCAAGACAATCTTTGTATGTATCTGATGAAGATCCTACAGCTCTGTTTGCATTCCCAAAATGCTAGTAACACTCACCCCTCTGCAAAATTCTGCTGGCTCATGCCTATCCCCATAAATACTGGATCCCTTACCACATTAGTGACCTCGAGTTTGATAACTGTTTTGTAGGTATTTCCCCTCCCCTGTGCTATATTTGTATCCAGTCAATGAATCCGAAATCCCCCGCTAATTACCATCTAAGCTGTTATAAGGAATCTACACGTGTTACTGCATGAAAGAGGATTACTGTACTTTAAACTTAGCAAGGCTTGGTAATCCCGTGTACTGCAGCACTGGACACCATAAGCGATGCGGGTTTAGGGACAGCGCTTTGGGCAGCGTTCCCTTAGCACAGTGCTTCAGCTGTCACCACTGCTCTGCTTCTCCTGCAACGCCCAAGAGGTCTGCTCATGACTGCTGTGCCACTTGGTGAGGAGCACATGAAAAAAACAATACAAATATGTGCTGAGTATATCATTATTCATTTATGTGTTTTAGCAATTCTGTAGTGTCCTTTGAAGATGATGATAGCAGATTGCCTTGATGGGTTTTATGGCTTTTCAAAAGTCCTCTGAAATACATTTTAGTTAATGGTTTCTGTTTACAGCAACCATGGGGGAAAAACGTAGGCAAAGCTCCTACCCTAAGAGGCCAGATAGTCATCTTAAGCCTATGCTTATCTCCCAATCCAAGTATTTTAGACATCTGAAATTCCTGTTTGATGAACAAGTTAGTAATTGAGGGCAGTATGAGAAATACAGCAAGAGCTCCATTGCATTAAAATGTGGTTTCAAATTTGATCAAATAATTTTACAACAAGCAAATAAGAATGCTCTGGCTTTATTTACAGATGGAGAGGAAAATATCCCTTTTATTAATAATTTGCACCCTATCAAAATTTTACACAGCTCCATTAAGCAGCACTGAAAATCATTTGCTCCTAAAGACTTACATAATATCTTCCAAAGCTCTATCTATCTATCCAATAGAGAAGACATTATCTCAAGGGACCACAAGAAGCTGACTTTTGAGAAAGGCAGTGCTTACAAGCCAAGGAAATATCCATTACACAGCTAAGAAGCATTGAAAGACAGGCAGGGAGGAAAACAAAAAAAAAAACCAAACCTACCCAAAAAGTCTGTTTTTAAGAAATTTTCCAGGAGTTCATCTTAGAAAGACAAAGGGTGGAAGGCTTACCAAAAAAAAAAAAAAAAAAAAAACAGTGAAGATAAATTGCTGAGTTACAGATTTTAGAATACTGACTCCCCAGAACTCCTGGATTTTTCAAGTTATCAATGACAAAGAAGGTTGAAAAATGGCTGATTTAGACACCACCACCAAATCACGTTTTGGTGAATGAAGAAGAAAATATCTTCATTATCTATAGCAGAAATAATCATGTGCACCACAGGGCATGGTCCATTACTCATAAATTAGATTAATCAGATACAATAGTTTTGTAAATATTTTATGGAAAATAGACTCTTTCAAGATTGAGTTTCTTCTCAATTTAGAAAAAAAAAGAAATCTCCTAAACAAGTAATTTGCTATATCCATTTTCATCCGTGACATGTTTATCCCAAGATGCAGAAACATACCATGTTACCAAGGAAGGAATTGCTTATGCAGCTAAAAAATCAATGTACAGTAATTTCACGACTATAAGGCGCACCCTTTTGACTAAAATCTCCCCCCAAAACCGGAAGTGCGCCTTATAGTCCGGTGCGCCTTATCTGATCTACAAAGTTGCGATATTTGCCACCCCGGAAGTGAGAGCCCGTCGGCATCGGGGCCTCCCCCGTGCGGGGCGGGTCCGCCGGCTTCGGGGCCTCCCCGCCGGCATCGGGGCCGCCCCCGCGTGGGGCGGACCCGCCGGCTTCGGGGCCTCCCCGCCGGCATCGGGGCCGCCCTCGCGCGGGGCGGACCCGCCGGTATCGGGGCCTCCCCGCCGGCATCGGGGCCGCCCCCGCGCGGGGCGGACCCGCCGGTATCGGGGCCTCCCCGCCGGCATCGGGGCCGCCCCCGCGCGGGGCGGACCCGCCGGCATCGGGGCCTCCCCGCCGGCATCGGGGCCGCCCCCGCGCGGGGCGGACCCGCCGGCATCGGGGCCTCCCCGCCGGCATCGGGGCCGCCCCCGGGGCCACCCCCGCGCGGGGCGGACCCGCCGGCTTCGGGGCCTCCCCACCGGCATCGGGGCCTCCCCCGCGCAGGGCCGTCCCGCCGGCATCGGGGCCGCCCCCGCGCGGGGCCGGCCCGCCGACATTGGGACGGCTCCCTTGCGGGGGGTGTTAAAGCCGCAGGAATCGGATCGGCTGCTGCGCGGGGGGGGCGAAAGCCGCAGGGATCGGATCGGCTGCTGCGCGGGGGGGGGCGAAAGCCGCAGGGATCGGATCGGCTGCTGCGCGGGGGGGGGCGAAAGCCCCCGGAATCACGGCGGCCGCCGCGCGGGGGGGGCGAAAACCCCCGGAAACACAGCGGCCGCCGCGTGGGGGGGGCGAAAGCCCCCGGAATCACGGCGGCCGCCGCGCGGGCGGGGCGAAAGCCCCCGGAATCACGGCGGCCGCCGCGCGGGGTGGGCGAAAGCCCCCGGAAGCACGGCGGCCGCCGCGCGGGGGGGGCGAAAGCCCCCGGAATCACGGCGGTCGCCGCGCAGGCGGGGCGAAAACCCCCAGAAGCACGGCGGCCGCCGCGCGGGGGGGGGCGAAAGCCCCCGGAAACACGGCGGCCGCCGCGCGGGGGGGGCGAAAACCACCGGAAGCACGGCGGCCGCCATGCGGAGAGGGGGAAAACCGCCAGAATCGGAGCGGCTGCCACGCGGGGAGGGGGCAAGCAGCTGGAATCGGGGCAGCGGCGGCACGGAGCAAGCCTGCCGGCATTGGGTCACCCGGAGCGCCAGGGAACTCCCGGAACAGCGGGGCCCTGGGGATGCTGCACGGAGCGGCGGTGGGCATAGCCCGGCCCTGCCGGGTACAGGCAGGCCCGGGAGCCAATGGCTGCCGGATTGAGGCGGGGCCTCGGCCAGCAAGCGTGCGGGAGGAGCTGGGGGCGGAGCCTCGCTGCAAAAAAAAAACCCGGTGCGCCTTATAGACCGGTGCGCCTTATCTGATCTACAAAGTTGCAAAATGTGCCGGCTCCCGGGGGGTGCGCCTTATAGTCCGGTGCGCCTTATGGTCGTGAAATTACTGTAAATACAAATATAAAATAGTCCCCAAAATCCAAAACAACATTTTTATAGTGTATCTTAATTAAAAAAAAAAGTAGAAAATCCATGCTAATTATTTTACACGTGTCTGCCCCTGGATTGAGAACTCTTGTGCAGATATCACTTGTCTACAAAGGTCCAAATTCTGCACAATATTTCTTCACTGAACCTAACTACACTCTTTGTCCTGGTACCTTCTGGCCTTGAAGTCTGTGGTTAAACACCTCTCCAACAGTTTTTTAACCCAAAGTTAAGACTATTTCTCTTGTGTTTTCATGCACTTATTCTCAAGTCACTGAGGAAATAGTGTCACAAAAAACATGCCCTCTATAAAATTTTTAGACCTCATGTCTCAATCCATGAAGTCAACAGAGCAGTAAACTTTCACAGAAATATGAAACTAAAGTAAACTGCAGAAATGTGTAGGCAGCACTGCAGTGAAACACTATGGACCTCCCCAAGAGCACCCCATTGTGTCCCAGCAGGGAAGTAACAGAAGACCAGAGGGTTTTGAGTGTTTGTTTCCCCAGAGGTCATTTAATCTAAATTTTTTTTGGTACATGCTTCAAAGATTTTTATTAGGAGAAAAAGTATAAATTTTCCACGGCTTCTATTATTTTCCTGCCCTTTTTGTGTAACTTCAAATTTCTATATAATGAGTTAATTAAGTTATATAAGGTGTGATGAGACCTGCCTATAAAGGGCCAGATTGTATGCTTTTGACTGAATCCAGCTAAACTCTTTGTCCCGGCAACTCAACGCTCTTTCATGGATAAACTCCTCATTTCCCCAGGAAATCAGAACCTCAAAATAAAGATTGCCCAGTGGCACTTTCCTTTATAGTGGTTATAGAAATCCAGTTAGAGAAATCCACTTCAAATAAGAAAAGGTTTTAAATGTCTATGTAATAATATTTTCAGTACTCCTATTGACAGCTTTTGTGCATGACAGTATCCTCATTTTTCTTCTGATGGTGTCTTGGTTTTTTTTTTGAACAGTTATGATTAAACTTCTCAAGAAGTGCCTGAGAGGTCCCAAATACACTGCCCCTATGTCAGTATACTTAGCTTTCTCAGCCTCTCACTCGTCAGTGCTCTTCTGAAATTCCTGTGATCTCGTGTCAGCTAACATCAATAACTTCATAATGTTAACAATAAGTTTTGCTGTCCTTGTATATAAATCAAGTCACTCTGGTGTTTCCAACCTTCCTTATTTAACTGCTAAGACTGAGGACTCCATGTCTGAAAGTGGTTATAATTTGCCTCTTCCAAGTGTATTTACAAAATAAAAGGAAATCTCATGGATTTCTCTTGCTTCATGCTCCTGTAGGCCAAATGCATTATCATCTTTTTCTGCAAAGACAAAGTCTGAAGTCTTGTAATGATCAAGGTTTTGAAAATATATTCTACCTGAAATCTCTCTCACCATTCCTGACAGAGAACCCATGGGGAAAAACTTACTTTGAGTTGACCTTTTAAAAACTATTTAACACAGTGTTTTTGTGATTAACATTATTAAATTACCTGTGTGCAATAAGATATCTCTTCACACATGTGATTAAAAGACATCTCAGAAAAAATGGGTGGTTACATCAGGTAAGATAGCAGGAGAACCAGTCCAGAGGCACATACAGGACCTGATGCACTGCTGACTTTCTGCATAGCTGGGTTAACCTCTGCAGCAACCATGGTCCTTTTCAGGCTGGTTCCAAAAGAGGCAAGAGACATGAAAAAGGAACAAATGATAATCGAGCAGTAATTGAAATTCCAAAGTTAATATGAATTTTAAATATTATTTCTCTATATTATGTAATCTTTTTAATATGTATCAGCAGATTTGCAGCATTATAATCCAAGGTTTGCAGGGCAAGGAAGGTAAAGGTAGCTGTAATGAAATAAGGCAAGCTTGCAGACACTGTTCCTTAAGAAACTGATAAAGTTAGCTCTCATATTTCTTCTGCTCCAGCAGTAAGTCTAAGGAAAAGGTGTTGTCTCTCCCTACAAATCCTTCTTTCTTTTTCAACATCTGCTTGATGAAAAATTTTGGCATCAATCTTTACCCAAGTGGCAGAAAGACATGGCAGTTATCTTCATGTAGAAGTGGAGTTAGCAGTAGCCAACATATACTAAAGATGTGTGAGACTTGAGGAAAAATAGGTGCATCCTACAGGGAGACTCCAGTCTTTCAGAACGCACATTTTCAGCTGCAGTAGTGCTTTCCCAAAACACTTTTACTCTCTCCCGCTACAACAGCATGCTGGAAACTGCTTTGCAGAGATCTTTCCTCCCTTCCCCCACACCACATTATTCTTTACATCTTCTCCCTTACACTGAGCAAATGATGCAGAAAGAGTAGCCAGTGTTTTCCACACAAAACAATTTGTTGACTGTTAGAGGGCATATGGGCAGGACAAGCGCTGCCTTCAGCAGGGTATCTGTGCCCTCTGTCATTATTTTCTGCTCTCGCTGCCCATTCCTAGCTCAAAGCAAGCCCTGCTTCCGTCCGCTGCTCCGAGCAGTCGTTTAAAGGACAAGAGTTTTTTTGTAGCTGTGCTGCAATTCACAGAGAGCCTCATTCCTTTTCTAGTTTTTGTCTAGGAATGAACACAAAAGATGGGGTGGGGGAAGGGAGGAAGAGGTGGAATAGTGCCCCAATGTTTCTTCTGGCATATATAATATTCCTTGCAATGTTCAAAGACTTAACATATATTAACTGAGTTACCTACAGAATATTAAGTCATTAAAAAAATATTAAAATACCCAAGGGTAAGTTATTTTTATTTCTGTAACTACAGAAAAATAAATACAATTGTTTTTATTTAATGCAATTATTTGTGTTTGACAATTACTTTTTAACTGGTATTCAAAACTAGTTGCTATTTTGGGAAGATGTTTACTTTTAAGCACATGATAGGTAGCAAACACAAACATTGCTAAGATTTATCTACTGTAATCTTGTGCTACCATTTTATACAAAAAAATTAAATGTGATTTTCCAAGACGTGTTCTTTTTCACATGAGTTGTTTCAAGAGTCCTTTTGTGAGCCTCTTTACTCACAGCCACCATTTTATACAACAAAATCATGTGACCTAGCAGATGAAAGCAAAGAATCAGCATTTCAGTTCCTGGAGATTTAAAAAAATCATGTTTCCATGCCAAACAACACAAACTAGAGTCCTCCTACTGTCAGTCATCTCATCAGTGAACTTATTGCGAATATCCAATTTAGTTTACTGTTGTAAATTAAAGAGTAGATAAAGTCTTACTGTACTTGAAACAGAGGAAAGCTATGTTAGATTTGGAAGAGCTCAGTGAAGGACCTACAAACATCAGGGAAAGTAACAAACATGAAGTTCCAGCTAATTTATGCTTTTACAGCTACTACTATTTTTTAGATTATCGTTTTACAATTGCTACCTCTGCTAGCTTGAGCACGTAACCAAGTATAACAATAAGAAAAGATATCACAAACTTGTGCTATGGTCTTCATTGTCTCTCTGAGAAGAAAACATGCCTAGCCTGCCCTACGATAATTTTCTCATTTAGCTGATTGTTCTTTATTCCAACCTCAGCTAAGTGTTGAACTATGGATAACATAGTCTCAATGCATCTCCAGGAAAGATGTCTCTTTCTCTGTTATGAATGTTTAGGTAGGTAAATTGCATTCAATCAAAGTTTTGCTTCGAGGATAAGCATTTGACCCATTTGATACAGAGAGTTGATTAACACTCACAATTCAGTCACTGAAATGAAAAGATTCCTTTCCACAAATGATGTGCATGCAATAGGTAACAGAATTAAAACATCAAACCTTCACTGAGACAAGGAATACAAACACAGTGGGATAAAACACTTGTACCATATAACTTTTATCTCCTCAAATCAATTGGAACTTCTTAATGTAAAATGCCATACGTTTTGCAACAGTTAATTTATTATAGTACAGAAACAAGCATCATGCATCTGGGGAAAAGAAGGTGTATGGCACACTTCAGGTCTGCCTCCCCCTCCAAGAGGCAGAACCAGTCTGTTGTAGAGGTAAATAATGAGATGACAACAGTGCTGCTGCCTTCCAGAGAGGTTTCCTGTGGCTGTTCAAGCAGCAGCAGTGAGGGGGAAAGGGAGGGCCTTGCCCTTACTGCACCTGATGGCAACATCTGACTGGTGTATGTAGAGATTTTGAAATAGAATTCTGCTCCATGTTCAAGGAAACAACCAATTATCCTTCATGAATTTAAATACTTTGAAACCCTATGAAAGGCTTAAACAAAGTATTTTTGTTTGAGTATTTTTTGCATGTTTTGATATAAAGTTGAAATAAAATTTGCCATGTTATTGAAATGAAATCCTGAAATTGGGCTGGAAAGCTCTGCAATGAAAGAATAATGCTCTCATACTGTGCCTGCTTCAAAAGGGAATTTTCTCGGTGCCAGTCTGTGTCATTGGAAAATGTCATTGAAAAATGTCCAGCTGACTTTGGGTAAGTGTCTGACTTATGAGAGGTGTATCTCCACCTCTGGGATGAAGGAAAGTGGAAGTTATGTATTGGCCCTCAGTCTTGACCTAAAAGAGTGCAACAGTGTGTTCTCTTATACTTGAAACTAACGGCAAATCTAGCTTACCTCCCTGGTACACAAGCACCTCAGGTATTTTTAGGTATAAAAATATCAGAACTATTTGTGTTCTGAAGGGTGTAGAATAGCTTGAGAGCAACACTAAGCTTTGTAAAAATCAACATGACGCATTTGCAACCTTATTTGTTAAATGCCACACGATATTTCATTTTTCAGTGCTTTAGCCCACCATCTCTGCTGCAGAATTCACTGGCTTCTCCAGCCTACCTCAACATTGAATTTTTTTTTGTTCTTGCACACAGCCGGTAGTCTGGCAAGCTAATCGTCCTCTGCTGATTCTACCAGATGCCTGTGAAATAGAAAGCTGCCCACCACCAAAAACTGGCAGTTTTATGACTGTGACAATTGCTTGTGGCAAAATTATAATTAGTACACCAATGTTGCTATGCATTCTAAATTGGATCACACTGATTCCTGCTCCAGTTTTTTTCAGACACTCTGAATATGATTTTTAAACAATTGTGAAAACAGCTGCATGTTGATTGCCATTAAAACCAACCTCCACCAGATCTCAGCATCAAGCATGGCAGTGTTTCTCTCACTATTTCAAGAGATGGTGTTTCTTGACAGTTTGCAGTCCAGTGGCAAGAACTATATTGTATTGATCCAGGTAAGGCTGTCATTGTTGTTCCCAGAGCATAAAACATCCTTGAGTGATTAGAGATAACAGCTGGTGTAATGTCTCCAAGTGGTTGCTGACATGCAGATTACACAGACTTTTTGCTAAACAGAACACTCTATGCAAGGCTGTTGCTGTGATTAAATATTTTTCATGTGTTTCCATTCCAAACATTTTTAAACACCTCTAAGCAAAGGAGAGTGGGTGGAGAAATATGACATGCAGAGAAAAATACTTAGAAATGTAACATTTTACAAAAAATATTCTTGAACAGGTCAGAAATGCTTCACTTCTCTCTGCTGCCCAAAAATGCCTCTCATGTCACTGTCTGATCTCTGTGAATATGGAAGATATAATTCCAGCAAACTATTTTTTTTTTAAATACAGGTGGGTGTTGCTTAGGGAGGGGACAAGCAAGGTGCAAACCTTTCTTTAACCAGTGCAGCAGGTTATTTGCAATGGCGGTGTTTGGTGGTGGGGGAGGAGACATCCTTCCAGAAAAGGTGAGTCCTCCTGAACCAAACAAGAACCATCACAGGTGGTAGTTTCTCACCACCCGTAGTAAAGCCTGCCTGAGATCAGCTGCAATGCACTTGCAGACTAGTGAAACCAGTCTATTGTGAACAGAGAGAACAGCAGGCATGCTGAGTACCATTTTAAGGCACTTGAGATAAGAGTCAAGATGAGATGCTCTATTTGTGCCAGACAGCTGTGTTGCAGGCTGGAGGAACCTTTCCCAGCGATGCTTCTCACTGCAGGGGTGATGCAGGTGCCGGGACCCTGGGCCATCCCTGGCCCCCAGATCCAACAGGCCCACGAGGAAGACGCAGGGGGCTGTCCAGCGAAGGGTCACAGCCCACTGTGCACACAGAGCAGGTGGAGGGTGGGCAGCCCTTGCAACAAGCAGGAAAGTTTTGCCTTGCATTTGCTAATTGGCTGTTTGTGAGTTATATAAATCATACAATGGTTTGGGTTGGAAGGGACCTTAAAGACCATCCAGTTCCAACTCTCCACCAGACCACATTGCTCAGACCTCCATCCAACCTGGCCTTGGATATTTCCAGGGATGGGGCATCCACGGCTTCTCTGGGCAACCTGTTCCAGTGCCTCTCTACCCTCAAAGTAATTAATTTTTTTAAAATATCTAGTCAAAGCCTACTACTCTTTTGAAATCATCCCCTCTTGTCCCATCACTACAACCCCTTGTAAAAAGTCCGTCTCCAGCTTTCTTGCTGGCCCCCTTCAGACACTGGAAGGCTGCAACTAGGTAACCCTGAAGACTTCTCTTTTCCAGGCTGAGCAATCTCAACTCCCTTAGCCTTTATAAGCAAGGTTTTTAGAACCATCACAAGCACCATAATATGAGATATCTTTGCATTGGTTATAGCAGAGCAGCACTTGGAAAAAAATGTTGCCAGTCAGAGCTCCCAATGGGAAATGTTCAAAAGAACACACCAGGAGCAGTGGCTCTTGCTTCCTTAGCAATAACATGCCTTATAGGCATTCAGTGATGGCTGCAGATATGAGTAAAACAACATTCACATGCTGCCACTACATGACCTTTCCTCCCATTTTGATTTTCTGTAAGGTAAGTGTAAGGTCATGAATCCAAAATGTTTGGGGAAACAAATGAAAAAAATTGCAGAACCGTCAAAGCCGTTTATAAGCGTTTGCTGTAAGGCAAACACATGGAGAACAGAAACCCTTGCCTGAGAGTCTCTTGCACACAGCTCACACAGCCAATAGCACCTGGCATGACATGCAGGTGTCTCGAAGGGACATCACAAGGGGAGTGATCCGTAGCCAGCTTTGAAAAACCCAAATTTGGAGCTGAGATGAGCTAATTATCGATTGCTATGGTCACTGTCATAGTGCTGAAGACCTAAACACTCTTTACTGCTCAGGATAGGCCTTTCTGTTGCTATTGCAAAAGCCATTATCTTTTAAAAGAAAATACTCTTTCAAGACAATTTCATTATTCAAGGTCTGGCAGCAAGCAAGTCACAGTGATTAGTCCCGACAAAATGAGAAGGAAAGAAACAGAAACAAAAGCTGTCCTTCTAGGCATCTTCTTTATCATTCTCCGTAATGGATCTTAAAAAGGAGCAAAAGGAAAAAAAATATAACCCAAACATCAAACAAATTAATACCAGCTTGAAATATCTCCTTTGAATAAGGAAAGGTATGAAATCAATTGTGTGGTGATACAAAAATTCTAGAAAATTCAATGTTCTTATGTTAGCACAATGCAAGATATTGATATCGACCAAAGATGGTATTGAAACTAACTGTAGGTGAAAGAAACTCCCCCATTCCCATACTAATGTGTTTTATCTGAAGTAAGGGGATTAAGGAGGAAGCAAAACAAGGAAAAAACCCGATATTGGGGGTTTTAGGGACCCATAGGGAAAGAGTCAGTGGGGAAATTCTCTACTACTGTAGATTAGCAATGAATGAGAGAGAGGTGGAAAACTCAATAAGAGCAATAGCTTATTTTTTTTTTCCAGGAATGACATAAAACAGACGGCAAACACTGCGTCAAGCAGTAATTGTGTATATGGTTTTCTCTCATTGGTGCTTTCTCCTTTTAGATGGTCTGTAGAGATTGATATCACACAGTTTTTGGCATGCTGTGGAAAAAACCAGCAAACAGGAAACTGTTAATCCAGTTAAACATTAGCAATTTATAGGCAGTTAGGTATTAAGTGGATTGATCATTTTGGTACTATTTGGAAAGCAGCTGGAAGACTTTAAGGATGTAATGGAAAAACTACAATCAAAAGCAATCCAGCTCCCCATCTTCTTCAAAACAGCTGCTGCTTTTCATTCAGGAACTTTGCATGTCTTGCTAAAATTTCCTATTGCTTTGCATATTTTTTGAAAAGCATTTATTAAATTATAATATCTTCTGTGTGTTTTTTTAATTGAAAATAAACATTACCAGAAATTCACAGCAAAATTCCACACAAATGGATGAGAACAAGAAATCATGCATGAGAATTTACTCACAGATTCTCTCTCACCTTGTTTCATAGATGCTGGTGTGCTCTTTCAATGACTAACATTTAAACAATTAGCACAAAATCATTTTTTGAATTCCATGGTTTGCACAGGAGAAATGTCATGGTGATTAGCTCTATGCAGTTAAGGATGCATGTGTGTGGCTGATGGAGGAGGGGAAGCAGTGTTCCTCCCTGTGTATATCTCCAGATGTTCAGAACAACAGGAGCCATCATCTCTAGCATCAGCACAGATACTATAGTACTCAAAGCTCAGTTAAAAAAAAAAAGAGACTGTTATGCATTTCCAGAAACAGCAAAAAGTCACAAAAATGTTATGAATGTAGGGGCTGTATTTCTCCAGCATGTTCCTCCGCTGCCTCATCCACTATTTTCTCCTCAGCTGCATCCCCAAACCCTACCCTATAGCCCCCTACGTGAAAAACTACTACCAAAAGAATGAAATCCATGGAAATATACAGCTTTCATAAGATGTTAGGCAATTTAGCTATTAATAACACTTGACGTCACACCTTCAGGGAAGCAAAAATGCTCCTGAAGGGGAGCTAAAATAGGCCAGCTTTGACTCAGTATGGCTACAAGAGCTGCAGCTGGCCAAAGGCAGCCCCACTGCAACTCACTTCTCCAGAATAATAGGGTTCTTTAAACTCTCTCTACAAGATCTCTGTTTTCAGTGATTTTGCTGTCAGCAAATTAAAAACAATAAGAAGACAGATAATATACTTGTGGCAATTTGAATGCTATTTCACGTTAATTAGCCAGGCCAGACTTGCTGCAACACTTGAGTTAATTGTGGGAAAGTGGTATCATCAGTTCACTGCTAGGTAGCACTGACAGAGCTGTTCAGCAGCTAATCTGTCATTCAGAGACAGAGGCAGCATTTTGAAAGAAAATACAAATATTCAGGCATTGCTTTTTCTCTGTGACCCACTGATGGAAGCTGTTGTTAGTATTAATGTTTTATTAATCATGATGATAAAGGAAAGAGACATTTACAGACATGCTTGGACTTGGGACTCCTAGCTCTCTCTATCACAGTCCATTTCCCAAAAGGACAGATCACTTGTCATTCCAAAGCTGTCTTTGCTTGTCTGGCTAGCACAGTGCCCATGGTCACACAGGTATTAGGTATGCTGTGTGCTGTGTGCCATGCAGCAGTGCTCCCCTCCACACCTCCACTCCCAAGCTCGGTGCAGGAGAGCATTGGTTGTGGTGCTGCTGAGAGGCAAAACTTCTTTAGCAAAAGGTTTAGCCTTGCCTTGCAGCAGCAGAGCTGTTTTCCCCCTGACCCCAGCACTGCTATCTTACTCAGTGTTGGCAGAAAGTTTGCACATCCCCAGGGGAGCCCACAGGACCCCTGCAAGCTCCACTCTGCTTCCCTGAACAACCTTTTCCCTGTCTCCACTATAAAGTTATTCTCTCAATTTGCTCATAAATGCTGCTTAGAAAGCCCAGTGACAACCTCCTTAGAGGAGAAAAAAAGGAGCATTTGTCCTCTCTGAATACAGTGCAGCACACATACAAATATACCTCTTAGCTTATTCCCTCTTTCCAAAAGTAGTTGATAAGTTTGCTTGCTATAAGTCAAATACAGCTGATTAAGAGGGGTTATTTTTAGTATAAAAATAATTTCCCTTGTCATGATGAAACACGAAAGTACTGTAAGAAACCGCAATTTACTCCCATCAATTAGAAATATTTGTCATACAACCATAGGCAACTAATGGACATGTGAAATTGCCTCATGCTGATCCCAGGCAAACAGGTTATTATTATCCAGTTTTGGGGGCAGTTTCCTCAACAGAAGGCATGAAATTGGGTAAGACACCTCCATTGGATTAGCCTACTGGGTCATTTTCTGACTGTTAATATAACTCACTGTAGAAGCTGACGTTTTAAATATCAGCAAAATTTTGGTTCCATTTATATACCACATCATTAAAAGAATAGCTTAGCTGTAGCTTTTTGACCTAACCAAAGAAAAGACAGTAAGTCAATAGAAGGAGCCTAACCTAGTTGATCACACTTTTAGGTCCATGACCTCTAAGAGCAAAAGGTTAAAAATAAACAAACAAACAAGCAAACAAACAAATAAATAAATAAATAAACAAACTATAATAACTGTCAAGACTTTTCTTTTTTTTTTTCCTGGTTAGGCAGTGTGCAGTTGTTTTGGTTTCTTTGATGCTCCCACTGAAGGTAACATATGGCCACATAGGAAAATCTGCCAATGCAGTGCACAAAGCATCCACATCTTTTCTCTCTACCACAATATTTAAAACAAAACAAAACTAGTTCTTCCCTCAAATATAAGATCCTGATGTATCTGCCACATCTTCCCCCTAATCCTATCCCAAAAGAGAAACAGCATTTTAACCCCTGAGTAAAAAATATTATTTTCAGTGTGGAGCCAACATGTATGGTTGCTATGGTGACATAACTGTTGGCTAAAATTCAATCTGTTCTCCCTATTATATGGTACTTTGTTTAAGAAATTACTGCTTAAAGAAGAAAGCTCCCTTACCGCCTTTATCTTCCCCCCATCATTTAAGAGTACTCAGCAGACTTACTACTGTACTGATCACTGACACCATGACCTTGATGTGAATTCTCTTCTTGAGGAAACCCCCAATAAGCACCAAGAATAACCAGCTAATCAACTGTGAAGACAAGACACATTGCATTCTCCCTTTACCTTCTTCTGTATTATCTGATACATTCCTGAATCCTTTGTGTCTTTGCAGAGTCTATTTTTAACACAGCACCGACCTAAGCAGCTGGATTTCCCCCTCCTCCCCACACGTTTTCCTTTTCTGACATTTTTCAAATAAGTAGAATTCCATTTTCAGCTATGCAGAAGTTTAGCCACAGTGGAACAATTTTGAAACCCCACAGTAACACGTGTAATGTTCAACATCACTAGGACTGGGAGCTTTTTAGAGTCACTAAAGGCAATTTCCACTTCCCAAATAAGAAAAGTATTAAGGCTTACTAAAGGAATTTGAAAAAAAAATCTGATTGAAGTAGATGGGAGGTCACTTTAGTCCCATAAATATGTCTAAAATGGCCATAAAAGGAGTGAAAAAATGAGTATTGTTAATATGGGATCAGAGAAATCTCAGCACAGCAAAGACTTGGACTTGATGGAGCTGAAACACCTCTCCTATGAAGACAGGCTGAGAAAACTGTGGAAGTTCAACCTGTTAAAGAAAATGCTCCAGGGAGATCTCATTGCAACCTTACAGTATTTAAAGGGGGGACTTTAAGAAAGATGGGGGCAGATGTTTTAGAAGGGCCTATAGCAATAGGACAAGGGGTAATTGTTTAAAATTTAAAAAGGGTAGATTTAGACCACAAGGAAGAAATATTTTACAATGAGGGAGGTGAAAAAATGGAATGGTTTTCCCAGACAGGTGCCCCCGTGCCTGGAAACATTCAAGGTTAGATTGGATGGGAGTCTGAGCCACCTGCTCAAGTTGAAGACGTTCCTACCCATGGCCAGGTTGGAGTAGATTACTTAGAAGTCCTTTTCACCGCAAACCATTCTATGGTTTGGTAATTCCAAATGCCAAGGTTTTAAGAAATTGATTGTTAGATTGTTAATGCATCCGTCTTAAAACTGAGCCCTTTTTTGCCCTATGTCATTGTGCAACCAATCTCTAGAAACTAGTGAAAATACAGAGAACAGGGGCACAGAGTGTCTCTACCTTGCAAGCAGAGTGAAATGGTGGTCTCTGCACAGTAGCCTTTGATAATTAGGGCAAACATGGATTTGAGCAAGACTTTTACACAGCCATAGTGATATACAAGGAGTAATGGTTTTATATTGAATGAGTGTGCCTTTAGATTATGTATTAGGAAGAAATTATTCACAATGAAGACAGTGAGATACTGAAGCTGGCTGCCCAGAGAATAGATGTGCTATCCCCAAAAATTTTCATGGTTGGATGGGGCTTTGACAAACTGGTCTAGTGGAATGTATCCCTGCCCATGGTGGGAGGATAGAATTAGAGGACATTTAAGGTTCTTTCCAACCCAAACCATTCTATGAAGACTGCAGATGTTAGCAAGATGGAGGTTTTTTACACATGCAAAGACCAAGAGTCAAATCACTCAAATCCAGGAGTCTCAGACGCGCACTTCCGTTTGAGCCCTGTCCACTCCTTGTTGCCACTCATGGAAGCAGGTTCCAGGTTTACTGATGGCCTTGAGCCAGTGCTGGGAGGACAAAATTGTTCCATTTCTTCATCCTGCTGTTGGAAAAGAAATAGTGCCAGAATTGATGATCTCTTGGGACAGAAAATAAAGCCTGAGCTGAGGCAAGCCTTGCACTGTCTCTGCAGCATCTCAGTAACCTTAGGGGCTCCTTTCAGCTTTTGTCTTTTGCTTTTCTTACTTGCTGCTCATTCATCATAGAAATAGACAAGGTCATATTTTAATGACAACTTGAAAGATTTCTTTTCCTCTCTTTATAGCCAAGGACATTGAATTCAACTCAAAATACTGTTTCAAAATGTTTTTCCCACTTAAAAACCTCACTGAACTTTAAATGCGCTTTTAAAAAATGCTAAAAAAATGTATTTTATGCAGCAGTTGAAAATTATGCTGATCCTGACAACCGGCTCCCAAATTCAAATTGTTGCTTTAATAGAATTGTGTAAATTTATATTGTAAGAATGCTTCTCCCACTGATGTAGCAGCACAAAAAACTCACATCTAACTAAGGGAAGTCTCAATAAGATCTATGGCTTGCAATGGTGGCAAGCCTGAGGCCATTAATTTGCCATACTTTTTCAATTCCACTTTTATTTTTATTCTAAAGTCATACAGTTAAGTTGACAGTAAAGAAAACAAAGCACACAGGTAGACAGAGAACTTTAAGGTATTCTAATGTAAAAAAAAATATGAATATTTCAAGGTTTTAAAAAGGATTGTCTGCTACAGATCTGCAAAGCAAATCTGAGACTACCATGGAATGTGTTATGTTATTTGCATTCAGTTATTTGCACTAAGCCCTCACTGACTGAAGCCTGGCAGAAGATTTATTTTGTGCATCAAAGGATCTTCCATTTGGAGTTTACAATGAGCAGATGGGAGCAACTGAGAGTAATAATCTTTTTCTTCCAGTGTACTTAAATAAGTCACCAGATATTGCTTGTGTTAAAACAGAATGAAGCTAATGCCATCTATAGATATTAATGCTTTTTCTATGCTGAGAAATACTTAGGAAGTTTTGACAGCTGTTTGGGCACTATCAAGAAGTCCTTCCAGGATCCTGGTCTTCACTGTGGAATAAAGTTTTAAAAGACAGACATTAATGGCATCAATAACTTTACTTGATAGGTACCATAGCAACACCCCTACCAAACTCTGATGAGCTCTGGAAGGTGTCAGAAACATTTCAGCAGTTTTATTGAATTTTCAAAACAGCTTTACAAAGGTTAATGCACACCAATTATTTACTTGCAAACCCTCTGAAGGTTGCTGGGTTTTGGAGCATGTAATTGATGGAGGACCGTGAAAGTGGAGGCTTCATGGGCTGGCTCAGCTAGATGACATAAACATGCCTGAGAGGTCATAGTCCTTCTTTAGGGAGAAAGTGCTCTGAAACTTCGGGCCAGGGACCTTGCCAGTAGCTCACAGTATTAGCCAAAGTCTATAAGTTGCATCATTGTTGCTGATTTGAGTCCTTTTGGGACAACCTAGCTTAAAAATGCAGTCACATGTAAAAGAAAGTTGAAACTACCAAGATAAATTGTTTTGGTAGGAGATGAACTGTGTAAGTGGAAGTGCAGGAACAGAGATGGGAGAACCAGGAAGCCAATGCCTGAGCTAAACACCTGTGTGGATGGTTGAAGAAGACAGCAAATTCACCACCAAAGTAGAACCCACATTCCTTTCTACTCTTTGCTTGCCCTTAGTTCACCTTTTATTTTGCTGTACTTGATTTCACACCCTCATTCACCATCTCTTCAGAGAAAGACTCAAAACCAGTGAAGCCCCAGTACCAGCTGCCATGAAAGCAAGTCCATTTCAGAAGAAGCATTACTAGGATGACCTGGTTTTCCCAAAGAAAATAAAATATTAATGAAAAGCTTGAAATTACTGTAAAATATGGAAGTGCTTACTGAATATCTGTGTTTTATTGGGTTGTGGTTCTTGGTTTTTTTTCTTTTTCAATCATCACTCTTCTAAATTGCCAGTTCAGAGAAGACACTGCAGAATAAATTTTAAAATAACTTACGTGCAACAGTATTGAAAGATTTAACAAAGAGTTCTAGGAAACATTGTTTTCCAAATACTTTTTGTCGAAACACTGACACACACGAAGAAAAACAAACTCTGCCCAACAGGCAGAGCACCTGTTTGTCTCACTATGTAGAAGAAATAAATTTATTTTTTTTTCTCACAGAGGAGAAAAACAAAAATTTGAAGAAATTGCTTTGGATTTGGTTCAAAAAGCAACCAAGAAAGTTTCAGGAACTTCCTTCAACACCAGAGTTATGAAGAGACCTGCACTTAGCTAGTGTTGAAGTCCCTTAGAATCTTAAAAATTTTAGTTCTGCTCAGATGTGAAAGAATAACCCCAATACCAAAGCAGCTCAGTGCTCAGCCATACCTGAATCTAATTAAGGCTCAACATTTCTGTGCCCATATCTCTGACAGTTTAATCCAATAAAACATACTCAGATTGGTACGACTGTATACTAACAGGATTAGTTCTTCTTGCCATCAGGCACATTTTACGTAAGGATGGCTAATGCTGCTCTACCCTCTGAACACATTTTATGAGAAAGGACCCCTTCCACTGACTTACCGAAGAGGAAGAGTTTGTGAAGGGGAAATGAGCTGCAAGTTATCATGAGGGTTTTTCAGGTATTCCAGGTCAGCAGAGATGTGTCTTGAAGTAGGATTCAGACTCACATCACCATTCACAGACTTGTAATCAAGGTAAGGTACCAGAGCAACCTAGGATGACTTTTATTTCAGAGGGGTCCCAGGTTCTTGTGCATCCCAACTTCTCTGATAATGAATTTGGGCTCCTGAACTCAGCCTTACTTGGGGTTGGTTGTTCCTGTTTCAGCACCCTAAACTTCACCTCTGTTGGTTCCAGCCCTTCAGTTCCTGTGGTGAACTGAGAGCAGTTTTCTCAAAAAAATGCAAACAAAATTTGGAAACCAGAAATCAAATGTCAAAAATAGTCCTTTGGGTTACAACACAGCTCCTGGAAGAGAAGTGAAAATCAAAACTTTCACAACAGAGCATTTAAAACAAGCCACATGCACTTCCCAAAGAGAGTGTGAGGATATTTGAAGCACAGGCACATACAAGTATTTGGGGTCAAGGTAAGCTTGGTCATTTCAGTGCAGCTCTGCAAGATGAGAGGTTTTGCAGCTATAGGAACGAACTCTTTCCTCAGTTCAGCATATCAGCAACACTGTTTTCATTAAAAAAGACCCCAAACTACACTTAAAAGAATGCACTACCTGGAATAGATCCTCCTTTTGAAAATCTTGGATGTGTATGTGGCAAGAAAATAAGTTGCTATTTATAAAGATTTTCCTGAATACCTTGATCAAATAGTCATTGATGAATTGCTGAGACAAATATTTCTACTCTCTACATTTTTACCTGAATTCAACAGCTTATACATGAAAAGTCCCACAGGATGAATGCATTTCCAGGTTTCAGCAGCACCCAGAAATGGTGCATTTTGCATTGCCTATGATCATCTGTCCTCATATTCTTGATTGCTAGGTTTAATCTTGAAAATAAAATTCCCAACAACTTTTCAAAGATTCATATTACGTTCCACAGCATGGTGGTTTTTAATTTTTAAATAACTTGCCTGTAATGGTGTGACTCAGAAGAAGTGTGAATGACAGAAGGAAATTTATTAGATTAAAACCAGTTTGTTGGAGAGAGTAGGGAAAATGAATTCACCCACAGGAACAGGTCCAATATTTTATTTTATTAGCAGAGATTCAGGAGCCTTCTTGCCACTCCATGCTCCAGCTCATACACTAATCACTTTTGTAAGGAGCCATTCGAGTCAAGGCCATACAAAGCCTGAATATGGATTAAATTTGTCCCAAAAAATGTAAGAGTAGTCCTAAAGTTGAGTTCAATTTAGGTTACAGTTTGAAGAAATCCATTCACCTCTGGACATTCCAGAAGGTGGGATTTTCCCAGCTTTTGTCACAGAAGCCCACTATGGAGATAGGTCCCCAAAAGCACTTTACCTTTAGGTACTCAGCAACCCTTCTCGGTCATTGCATAGCCTGCAGTACTTAGCAGATTAATGCATTCCCCTATATCTACTTTAAACATTTTAGTCCAACTACCAAAATCTTGGATATGCCAGCCACACGCTTTCCTACTTTCAGTTTTTGCCTCCAGGATCCACTTATCAGTTTTTTTTTCCCTAGTGCCACAACTGGAGCAGGCAGGTGTATTTGCACACCCCAAAGCAAGCCACGAAGAGTACAGCTGAACTGAACCATAGAGCCATTTTACAATCAGTGCTGAAGTGAAGCCACCAAAGTCCCGGTCACAAAAGTCACATTTCTCTCAGGAACACGAAAGTTTGCATCATTGACTCACCAGCACACCATGAGATGTGTCCTGGGACAGCCTACACACACTCTGCCCTTCACATCCACACAAGGTATGCACAGGGAAAAGTTTCTAAGTCCACATCACACTTGTGTGTTGAACAAGGAACAGCAGTTATTCTTATAGCCCTGCCATGCAGGGTTAGAACTAGACTGTGGCAAGGATTTTTGGCATTTGAAAGGCAAACTGTAGTGGAAGAAAAAGTCGTAGAGTGGATGTCTAGCACTGCTCAAAGGGGAGCCCGAGGAGAAGAGTCTCACAGTTTTAGGGAAGGCAAAATCTGGGAATTGCTGGGAAAATATGAGGTAATGGTGATAAATGCTGAAAGGAAAGAGGTAGTGGAAGGCTGGACCAAATCAGGCTACATAGTAGTGCTAGGTTTAAAAAAAAAATCAGCTGTTGCTGATTCAAATGTATTATTAAGTATTTTTTGACAGTCTCGTGATTTTTTTCCACTGAAAGTGCTCCTCAGACATGAACATACTGATATTTATTAAAAGAAAGCACATTTTGATCTCTCAATAGATCTCCAAAGAGACCCATCTGCCATTGCAAAGATGTTAAAGGGCAGAAAAGGGCAAATGGAGTAGGAGATACTGAGCAGGCAGCAGGTAGAAAGATAAGTTTATTTGGGCAAAAGAAAGACCTGAGCTAGAAATTTCTATGTCCTGGGATTGTGTCCTGACCTACCAAGATATTCAGTATAAGAGAAGTGATTCTTCTTTAGTGGCTTTTTGTAAGGAACCGGCAAGTTACACTGCTCAAGGAGTGAGCTAGCAAATGCCCATGGAATGGGCAATTCAGCACTGGAGTTGCGTGATGAACTCACAGCCAAATTGATATCAATTTCTAAAAGCAGTGACTCAGTCTTACCAGAGTTACCTTGTTGTATATAGCACAAAATGATGAATTAAATAGAACAGTTCATCATATTATCAGAAGAGGCAATATCGTTAGAGGACTTACCCAAAAGAGAAGTTTAAGGTTCTTGAAGAAAGTGATTTTATTTCTACAGATTTTTTATCACTCAAATTTCCCTCAGTGTTTCAAATAAAATACATCTTTTAAAAATAAAAACTATTTAATGAAATAATTTATTCTGGTTTTCTTCATAGAACTGTCACATAGTAATTTTCTTAACACAAAAGTCTGAACATCCAAACCAAGCTGTAGAGAAACTTCAAAATATACACAGTTTAATTATTTTGCTGTCTAAACAGAAATTACTAATTATTCAAATATTGATACTAATTTTTTATAAAGGAACAAAAATTCAAGATTTTCTTAAATTCAGTTCCCGCCCACACGACATTTCTCCACCTCACTTTGTGCTCACAAACATGGAGGCTATGATTGCACATCTGAAATCCACAGCTGCATTAGGATTTCAGCAGAAGGTAAGAAACTCAGTTATTCAATACCGGCATCACATTTGGTAACCTGACAGATGTTTTACTAGCAGCTGGAAAAGAAATAATTGGCAAATTGAGCACACACTAAAGCAACACAACCTGCTTCTGAGAAGCAGGTATAGCGTTTGGGACTGCAATAGCCACATGCAGACAAGTGTATTAGCAGGATACCCCAGGGAAGGAATAAAATTAACCAACCCCCTGACATAGAAAATGGCAGGTGAAGTATTCTAAGAGAGAGGGGAAAATTGGGCTGTTTTACTTCGGGTTCTGAAGAACATGAACCCGGCTCAGGTTCTCTGCAATGCATATCTGTTAAATATGAAAAGGGTATATACCACATCAAAATTAATTATAAAAATTCTTGTAATTCATAGATTACCCAGGAACAGGGTTTTTTCTTTCCTACAAGGTAAGGGGACAAAAAAAGTAAAAAGTGGTCTAAGGCTACCAGATATGTCGTTTTCAACCCATTTGACAACTGGTATTACAACAAGCAGCCTATTTTATAATTTTCTTGCCTCCTGTCTTTCAAAGGTACATGTGGCTTTCTCAGGTCCTCTGAGTACAAGAAATGTCACATCAGATGAAATTACTGTGGTAATGGCAAGGAAATTTCAGGTTGTGAAACAGAACTGCAAAATACAGCTGGGGAAAAGCCCTAAACTGAGCTAAAAGACTGCTGAATTAATGCAGGCACAAAGTATTTAACATAAGCTTTTATGTTAGAAGGAGTTGCTTTGGCAAAACAAAGTTTTCTAGAAGCAGAATAAAATCCTTACAGTTTGTTGTACTGAGCAGGAGCAATCAGCCAGGAAGGACAGAGCTGCACTAGTTTCTGCCTCCTCTGTGTGCCTTTAGTGTCCCATCCTCCTCATTCATTGTACGATTAAACAAAATCTTTGATGTCATTATGGCTTCACGTTTAAGTGATGGTGGTCTGTAATTCAGTTGCTTAGATACACATGGTCTTGGTTTGGGAGAATGAGGTCTAAGACTAAAACACAGAGTGAGAGAATGCCTTCAGTTGGAAGGGACCTTCAAAAGCCTTCTAGTCCAACCTCCCTGCCACGGGCAGGAAAACCTCCCACTACACCAAGTTGCTCAAAGTGGTCTTGAGCGCTTCAGGAATGGGACATACACAACTTCTCTGGACAATCTGTTTTAGTGCTTTGCCACCCTCACCATTAAAATTTTCTTCCTTATATCGAATCTAGATCTACCCTCCCTCATTTTAAAATCATTCCCTCTTCTCCTCTAATTAAAAGCCCTTGTAAAAAGTACTTCTTAATGTATAAGAACCTTGTAGATCTCATACTTGTGGCAAAGGTACACCATACTGTCTATCTACATTCCTTCTATAAGAGATCCTCAGAATGCTTAATAAACATCTAATGAGTTTCGTAACACCCTGGGAAATGTGCATGACATTTTACAGAGGGATGAAGAGGGATCGAAAGATTAATTGCCTTGCCATGCACTGACTTTGCAACAAGCACCTGTCAGATATTTTGAAATGCACAGTTTACTTCAGTTTCTCAAGGAAAATCAGAGCTCCAGTGACTTTAACACTGTTATGTGTACAGGCACGTGCCAAGAATCAGACCAAAGCAGTGAGATAGCTTAATAGAAATGGGAAAAGAAAACAAAGATTTGGTCCTGGTGAAATTTGGTTCTGAACACTGATTTCATATCTCTTAGATTAAATGTTATTCCTGTGCAGTGAACCCTGAAATATTTCTTCAGGAACATGATTTCTAATAAAAAAAATTAAAGCTGAGATTTTAGAAAAAATATAATTTTCATAATATGGGGAAAAATAACCTTTCAGACTTTTTCAAGTGTTTCATATCAGTATTTCTATTGTTGCAATTTTAATATTACCTAAACACATGCAAACATCAGTCATGATGTTTGCACAAGTTGTCCAAAAATCTCAACCTAGAATGAATGAACCTAGAAGGTGATGTGATGAATCAGTTTGAAGTCGAAGGTCTAAGACATAAACATGTATTTTCCAAATTTATTCTAGGTTCATCTCTCTATTCCTCCTTTTGTTCTACACTGCTGTTGTAGAACAAGTGTGTGAGAAAAGGGCTTGACACAATATCCTCTAGGTTCAATTCAAACGACTCAAATAAATTATGCAGTGTTAACAACTTCAGATAGTTTTCACAGAAGACAAATGACTGAATTTTACATCAAAATACATTAATGTTTCAAAAAGAACATTTTGTATTGGCAGGAACTGTAATCTTAAAAACTGTAGAAACCACACCTTTCTTAGGCACTGTGATCAGTATTTCAAGGACAAACAAAGCTGCTAAGCAAAGCAAGAATTACTGCCCAGGCTGTCCATTTATTTGGAGAAGTATTTCCACTGACATGAGCATAGTGTGCATTGACAAGATTATCTTTGAGGGATAAAATAGTCATAGTCTCCATGGAAATAATGCATACCAAAGAGCAGAAAAACAGGCTGGAAATTTTGAGGTGAGATTTTTTGTCTGGTTTGGATTGAGTTTTTTTACAGAAATAACAGCTCTACATATGTGCCTCTTAGAAATGTTTACAGTCTCCATTGTGACATCAGGGTCTAGTGATCCTTGAAAGACTTTCAGGTCTAAGCCCTAAAGTACCTGAAATTTTCACATATTTCCCCCTTGCAGATGAACTACAGGATTTACAAGACATTTACCTCAAGCAAATGATGTGTAAATAATTTCTGTTATGATTTGTGCTCCCTCCCAAATAACCACATGAGTATACATGTTGGTGGTTGCCCCTGCTTCCTTTTTCCCTTTAAAAAGATGTGGTCTATTAACATTACATAAACTCACCAAGTCCAAGGGCTATTTTTAATAAGTTGTTTGGGTTTGGTTTTAGTTCTGAGGGAATTAATCGTATTTACTTTAGATTTTAAATCCTCATCCTCCTTCAGTGAAGTCCAACAGAGCACAAACTACACTGCCAGGTTTTGGGGGTGTTGTTTTAAAAAGGTGCTGTCAAAGACTCAACCAGTTTATGTAAGCTACCTATTCCTGTGGAAAAAAATGTGCCTACCTTACTCTAGTCAACCAGACTTATCTCACTTCCACCAGCATAAATGTAGTTGGACTCCACCAACAATGCTCAGGGTTAATCATTTCCATATCAGCTTTCTTCTCAGCTGCAGTCTGGAACAGCAGCAAAACATTGTTTTATTTCTGTTCCTAAAATTTAACTTTTTTTTTTTTTACCTCTTACCTGGACTTGTGACTCACTTTTGTGCTGCATATTCACAGACTACATTGCTGTGTTGGAAGATAAATGCAGAAAAAGGAGCTAATGCTTTGCTATAAGGCAAACAATACCTAATCCTATTTATTTTCTTCCTAAAGTACTGAAGATTTGGCTCCATCTTATACTCTCTGCCTTCAGTTTGTGAAAAATAACTGTTGCATAAGGCGTGAATAATATTGTGTTATATAAATATCTTGTAGTATATGAATATGAAAGTGTATATTTATGGAGTTAAAAATGCGTAAAAAGCCAATTGCTTTCTTCCACTTTAACTTAGTGGGAGTTTTCTCCAACAGTTTTTAACTATACTCTTTAAAGCTTAAATGTTTTCCAGGCAGATTTGGGAAAAGCTGGCAAAATTAATTGAACTTCAAACCCCACAAAATGAGTATCATTTCTCCTCAGTTTCTTATGTTCTCACAGATAGGAGCTACATGAGAAGTCTCCTGCTATCATGCTGCTTGTCAAGTTATTAGTGTTGTATGTGAACTTCAAACCAGTAATGAGACAAGGAGGCCTGGGAGATACATGCTGTAGTAACAATATCATGTTGATGCTGCATTCTAGTATTCCCTAGTTGTTACAGCAGTAGTAGCTAATTCTATGTCAAATGGAATATGTGCTGTTAAGCTGACTTCCCTATGTTCCTTTACACAGCGATGTGGAAGTCCTTTATTTTCCAACTGAGTTGTTTTCCTTTGACGTTGCCTTGCTAGTGAGTATATCCCTTCTGTTTTGCTCATGCAAAAAAGCTAAAGTAGAAAGCCAAAAATAAAATTGCAATAATTACCATTTTGTACTTATAGTCTCTGCAGGGACTAGCTGACATAAGAGATTTACAAGAGCTTTTATATCTTTCTGAATCTAGCATAAAGGCAGTTGTCTACTGTTTGCCCCTAATTCTGCTCTCTTTTTTTCTTTACTTATTCTTTTAGGTTTAGTTTTTGCCTATTTTAGAAAAGATACACTTTTTTAAAAAGAAAATATTATTCACTCTTAGCATGGTAGCAAAATCTGAGGTAACTTAATCTAGTTGTTTACCAAGGCAAGATAAAGTGGTTTTAGTGTGTCCCTTACTACTTCAGGCAAGATGAACCTGTCTTCCAGAAGGCTTGCCTTTATCTTTCCCTTCAAATGCTCATGTTTACTGACGTCCAACAATAAAGAAGCCAGCCTGTAATGTCACCACCTCAAGGTATTTCCATGATTTCATTAAAATGCACCTTTCTGAAAACTCAATCAAGATTACTTTTCTCCTTAGCAAGATACAAAAATGCTTTTGAACAAAACAGAAAGGAAGAGGCCAAACTAAAAGCTGGGGTTCAAATTAGTTTTGAAAGCCAATGATGTGAAACTGCCTCAGGACCTCTTTCATGCATGATTTTTATCTGTCTGTAGAAGTATGGATAGCAGCTATTTGTTACAGCATCTATTTATTGCAGAAGCAGCCTTTCCCTGGGTTTGATGGCTTTATTTCCCAACAGAATTAGCCCCTTAAATAATGCACTGACAAAACTGCAACTCTGCAACAACCCAATGGATACATGCAGAGCACACATTTGCACTACCATCACCAGAGAAGTTTCAGAGTTATGTAATTTATTGACACTGGCATAAATTAGCCTTGCAAGTAAGAAAAGCCAAAGATGAGAGAGACAAAGAGATGACAGGTGGTCAATTGCAAGCAACTTAAATTAAGCTTTTGTTTGATTTCTGCACTTGTTGCCCTTTTTTATTGCTTTGAAACTCAAACCTCCCATAGCTGCTGCTCCATGCTGCATTCATTGCAGGGGTGACCATGGGATCATGGAACTCAAGGCCACCAACACTTCAGCCAAGCCAGAATGCAGCTAAGATGTGAAAGCAGACATTGGTCTGACCACCTGCCTCCATGAGTTGGGACAGTGAGTTACCTTCAGGGGAGGGGTAGGAGCTGCAGTGCAGGTAACACTGCACAGGCACAGGTAACCCCAGAGACTCCAGCCAGAGGCAAAGAGACTGTGCTGTGGAGCATGCAAGATGTGTCATGTTGTAAATCACAACTCTGTGGCAGTTGCTGTGGTAACCACACCTTTTTAAAAACCAGTTGGCAGATAAAACATTTATACACTCTCACACCCTTCTTTTTGCACATAGGTGAAGGCTGAAAAAGTGTACAGCCCTCATTTGGCATAGGCTTTTATTTTCCTTACATGAATTCTCTACCACCATCTCCCCAAGCACTCAAGACAGATCTGCAAAGAATGGGATATAGACTGATTTCTCTGTACAGCAGTGAATAGCAGCAGCCACTCAGGAAAAAAAAAAAACAACCTTAATATTTAATTGCTTTTTTCTCCTTTCCCGATTTTCTCCAGATTATGAATGCATTGTTCCTAACTTGAATTTCAGCTGTACTGTTTGTTTTGATACACAGACAGTTCTTTTTCATGAATTTACAGAAAAAAATGTTGTCATATTAAAGTGCTGCTAGGATGTTTTATTACTTTTATTATTAGATGGCACTATGCTAAATGTATCAGTACAATTACTTAACAATTAGAGAATCTTCCACAGCACAATAAATCCTGACGCTCACCCCACAGAGGACAAGTGTAGCACCTATATTTGGATTTGATCCCAGTTCACTCTAAGTGATTTGGCATGAAGAATCCCCTAACACCGTTTGGTATTCCATGTGATGGATCCACCACTGGAACCTCTCCTTTGACCCTGCTCTCCTCAAAATCAAATCTGTCTTGGAAAAGACATAAATGAAGGAGAAACCCTGGCAAAACCACTACCAAACACAACCATTAGGTTGTACAAGGACAAAATTCATGAGCAAACATTTCTCTTACACTGAAATACCAGAACAGTTTGTCCTACAAGAGAATTCGTGATAATCACAAGCCAGCCTAACACAGCCAAAAAGCTTATGGATGGATTGTTTCACATGTACTAAATTCCTGTATGTTCCCAGGGATTCTGTGCATTTATTAATGGATGAATTATCAAAAAAGCATCATGGCTAGCTGCAGCTGAAGGCCCGTTCAGTGTACTTAACTAGGCCTGAAAGCACAATACAATATATTACAGGCTCATATGGAAAATGCAATTTTGAACACTGAGCTCAAGATGCATAGATTTTTAGCTTATTGTCTGCAGGATCTTGAAAATAGAAAGTTTCTCTGTGGTGTCAGGGGGTCTCTATGATGTTCCTTAGTATTAAAAATATTAAATCAAAAGGAAGAAAAAACCCAATCAATGGTACACTGCTCTTCTCCTTAAGAAAATCAAAGTAAAACAAAACACAGTCCCCAGCCATTTCTATTTTTCTTAGGGGGAGAAAACAAGTCAAGCATTCTCTGTGTTAATCTATAGAAATAAGTCAGGAATTTATTTTAAAGATTCCTTACCAAATAGATGTCTTATTGAAGCTGAGAGTCAGACTTTACATATGGGGTTGTTCACCACCCTCAGAGGCTATTTGTGACTACAACAAAGAAATAGCAGAGATCAAGATACTTGCAGAATCAGAAATTGAGGGTTTAGTAGAACAAAAGTACTGGAGGTTAAAATGCTGCCATGACTCATACAGCATCTGTACACTCATGCACAAGAATTCAGGACCTAATTTATTTCCTGATGATATTCACGAGAGGAGACAAATTTGAACCAATATTTTCATTACAATTTCCCCATTTTGAAGGGAGAAAAGAAAGCAGTCAAAGTTTTTTCCAGCCAATACATGAGAAGGAGATAAATGTGCATTCCCATCAGTGCCAGTGGAAGGTGGCACCTCCATCCTGCCAGCCCACCCAGCTGTTCACTAGTAGCCAGTGCTGGGGATTCCCACCTTCCTCAAATCCCCTTCCATCAAAACACACAAAGACTAATCTTTTCAGTTTGAAGCAAAACTGATAATTTTACTTATTTTGTAAAGATTGTTCACTTCTACAGCTCAGCCAACAAAAATGAGGGGGAGTGACACTGGCATGGAGTGGGGAAAACAAGGCAGGTTAGCAGGCAAAGGTTTCCTGCCTGTAGTTTAAATGTTGGTAAGATGACTACTCTTTTAATTTATTCTTTAGTTTCTTAAACATGAATATTTATCCAAATTAACATCTCAGAGTTAATCTAATGCTGAAAAACAGCATTGAGGATTATATCACAGGCAGAGTATAGGCCATCTTTTTAAAAGGGTAAGTACCTGCCAGTGAGCCAGCAGCTCAGGGGACAAAATTCCATGCAGGAAAGATGGTGCAGCTTCACTGACTTTGTCCTTTACTGCCTACCTGCAAGGATCTTCTGCATTCTGCATGTGTGATAGATGATCATTCCTCAACCACCACGGGAGGTGGTTCTCATTATCTTCATTTCCTATGGTACACTCCCCAGGGCATTTATTTATTTCCCCTACATCTGATCAAAAACAACCAAAAAACACAGAGTCCCAAAATCCAAAAGCTAACAAACCCCACTGTCCCACTGTTTACCACAAGTCAAAATATCTAAAAGAGCAATAAAAAGCTTTATTTCAATTATACATTATTACTGTTATGCTCTACTGATAGATTTTATTAGCAGAGAATTAAAATGTATTTTAAGGTTATTTATGTCGCTTCCAAAGCTAGGACTTTTATCTTATTCATGTCTTGAATGTGTAACTATGTTTACTTTCAGTGTAACCACATTTGCTTTCATCAGGAGGGAGTCTACCTTATTATCTCAAATGTTATTGCTGTAGAATAAGTGCACAAAAATCCCAGTAAGAAACGCTTTCACTAAACAGAGATTGCTTTGTGCTAATGAACTTGCCTGTTAGTGGAAAAGTGAAAAAGGTAAGAAGCAATAGTGTCCTTTAAAGAGGAAACAAAATAAAGCTTCCATACTTGTTGCCATGACACTTTTCTACAAATAATGATTTCTGTCTACGATATCCTAGATATCAAAACCACTTCTAATGCTGTTGCCATAACAAAGCACCCTGCTTCTACTGTGGGAAAGATCTTTTACTGCCCTTTTTCATTAGTGGTTCATATACAGCATATCTTCAAAACTCCATCAAAGCCTGAAAAACACAGCACTTACTGACGATTCCACTATTGATTCGAAGGCATTCAAGTTATTATTAGTCTCCCTCTATGGATGCATCATCACTGGTACTAGCTGACTTTCAATGGTAATAGTCCACCTCTGTGAAACTGAAATTATCAATATCTCAAATCAAAACAGTTGGCTTGAGACCAACTTAGATCGATAGAGCTGATGGATAATGCGCACTCCCAACTCACTAGATTGGTAATATAAGCGATTTTAATGTTTTTTTCATTCTGTAGTTCCTACAGCCCAGTCATTAACACTCTGGGATAATTGGGGTTGATGGATCATTGAAGTGAGCACTGTTCAACTGAACCAAGGTGACTCTTTCTCCACACTTGCCTCCAACCCTTGTTAGGTGTGCTACAGCCTCAGCAGCTGCTGTGTTCAGCCTATGCCAGGTATGAAGCAATTCAGCTCTGCCTTTATACCTTTGATCATTAGTGCAGGTCAAGATTGCTGCACACTGAAGCAGGAGAGAAGCAAAATCAGGGACAAAATAGATAAGGAATAGAAAAGATTGTAGGGTAGAAACAAAAGTCCACCATCAGCTTCTTTTTTCCTTTTCTCCAGCCCTCATTTTGTTATTATTAGCTTGCTCTCCATTCAAAGCTCATGACACATTTGAAATTTCTATGTAACTATTTATGAGTTAGGCTTATTCTGTAATTTTTCTAACAGTTTAGGAACAACATAGAGACTCTGGAATCCTGCTGAGCCTGAGAGGTAACTTAACTAGACTCAGAATGGATTAGAAAAGAAAATCTATTTTTGGCTGAGTAGAAAAGGTAGTTTCTGAAGAGTGTGGAACTGAGAAATGTAATTGTGAAACAGAATGACTTCTGATGCAAAAAAGTTTTCCTTTTTCTGCTTTTGGATACAATAGACATAGGTTGTCTACATTTTAATACTTGGTTGTTTTATCTTCCGAAAAACCACAATTACTTAGAATCACTATTTTCATCAATAAACATACTGATTGTTAATGATTAAGTATAGCTATTAGACTGATACCATTTACCATAGGTTAGATGTTCTCAGGTTGTGGAATTATGTTAGAAGTAAGCACAGAAATATCTGCAGCACTAGGAATATCTGCAACAGCTGATACACTGCCTCTAAAAAAAGCATTTTGTACAAGGAGGCTAACAGAAAAAATTTAAAAACCCCAACCTTGGCAGTTTTGGAAGCTCAAGGTATCCATGCAGGCCTAAACCAAGCCAACTCCAGCTCAGATCCTCCTTCAAAGCATCCAAAGCTGCAATTGAAGTCCATGACCTAGTCCCAGCTTTTACTTGGGGTTGATGCTCCAAGTCACACTACAAAAGGCAATCAGAGAAACAAAAGATTTGGGTCTTATGATGGGCATCAACTCCTCTACAACAGCACCGAGGTTCAGACCAAAGACAGTGTCATGTACTTGGGAAATCAGATTTCACAAAAGCACTGAGTTACATTTGCTTGCAACAAATGCTTTAATTGAGACACCCTTTTAATTTGCAATATGACTAATTTTTAAATAAAACCAAGGTCTCCAAGAACAAGTCCTTTCATCTCTAAAACTTAAATCTCAAAAAAGAAAATGTTTCTCCTATCTTCTTGAGGACTCTGCCAGCCACTTTCCTCAACACTTTCATGCCTTAGAGCATCCTTGATCTTGCTTCTATAAGAGCACTTTTTTTTAGTCTTATGCAGACATTTATAAAGGTAACATCTTATCAACATACTACATACGTAGTAGGAAGTTCAGAAGGTGTTCTCTCCAGAAACCTTCTCTACTTCTCAGTTTTCTCTACTGAATTCAACATCAACAGCTTTCCACAGGATGGTTTGCCATTTTAATGTAGTTGTAGGATCACAAGCAGCAAAAGTCTTCTAACATGAATACAGTGCTTTTCTCTTCAATCAGCAACAGCCTCCACCAAGCCCTCTGTATGTTTTTTTTTAATTTTTTGATGTGTATTTCAGAACTGAGAAATCAAAGTCAATGCCTTTCAAAATGAGGTCATGCATAGCTCCAAAATTATTTCCCTACCAGACTTCAATTTTCAAATAAAAATACTAGAGCAGAATTTATTTTTACAGCAGAGGAATAGTCTCTGTTCAGGGGTAGAAACTTTGTTTTTTCAAACATCTGAAAACAAACATCTGGCTCCACAGAGAAGGCTGAATTACAGAAAAATATCAGTTCAAAAGATGAAAACAAGAAGTCACTGCTGGCAACTGGAAAAAGGAAGCTAAACAGAGAATATTATGCAGCTGATGCCAAAACAAAGTCCTGCCAAGCCCCAACAGTAATACTTCACATTCAACTGGTTGTATCCTCAGAGGCAAGCAAGAGTGCAACCAGAAATTTCTGCATAGAACTAGAGCTCCCACTTCAGCCTTGGTGTGTTTTACTTCAGTCATAACATAATAACTCAATTTTATAGTGCTCTTTGACATCGTAGGAGCAAGTAATTTACAAGCAGGGGGACATGATGTGCTCCAACAGGAAGTCTGCTACCTCACAGCTCCACCTGATTTATTAATTTCAAAGGAAAAAGAGAATGGCAACTGTAGACATAACAAGTGTTTTATTTTCTTTTCAAGTCTACCATCCATTACTAAAACTAGAGAGAAAGAAACTTTCAATGACCATAACATAATAAGATACACTGTACACCTCAACATATCAAAAACTCAGAATAGTGTTGCCAATGCTTGCTCAGGCCCTACCTTGAAACAGCTTATTTTGTACTGTTGAAAATCATTTATGTGTCAAAATGATAGGTGAAAGCATCACCAGCAATACAATTTCCTGCAACATCACAGAGTAAAGTGTTTCTATACAATGCCAGTAGTAGGTTCTGTTGTTCAGCCCTTCATATCTGGACAACATTATTTCCATCATTATCTCCACCACGATGTAGGAAATAGTTATTTCAGTGGCACACAAGCATGTATTTTGTTCTTTTTAAAATCTCTTTAGTAGTGAAATTGAAGTCATTTTTCTGTCTGATCTTCCTCACTGACTTTTTTTTTCCCCAGCTCTTAAATTAGCCATCAATATCCTTCAGAAGCGGCCCCCAAACAAGCAATACATATCTGTGAGGTTTTCTCAGAGCAGACTGGAGATTACAAGACTGTAAACATTCATTACCAGTGTGGTTCAGTTTTATGTTCCTTCTAGGTTAGATCTGGGTGAAGCTGTCCTTATGCCAGTAAACAGCCTCCTGTAGTCCTCCTGAGGTTAAATAACTTCTAAAACTGACTCTGCACCTTGTCCCTTTCAGGTACTTCTTCAATTCCTCTTAATTTTTATTTAGAAGAAAAGGCTAAATGTTTCAGAAACTTTCTGTGTGCTCTACGTTTTATGCATAGTGAAGGTTTCTTATCCATCCATTTTAATTTTCTTTTACAGAAATGTTGGCCCCTGAGGGATCTATTTATTCCATCCTGAGTAAAGTAGTTTGTGACTGTGCAGTATTGACAAACTGCAGTGCCATGCTGATTATAGCACCATAGTTGGCTATCTGTATGTTGTATGAAATGCACAATCACTATGCAGTATCACAGTCAGAGCTAACAGGATATTCAAATTCTCAAATACCAAATGTCAAAATACTGTCCTCAACATCCAGACTTTTTCCCAGCTGCCAGAACTATAGACTCTTTTTCCTTAAGCAACTCTATCTTTTCAGAAGCAAGGAAGAGACCAGCAAGAGTCAAGACAATGGTTATTGCTCCCTAGAGAGATATAACAGAACACAAATTTTACTAAGTTCCTAATGAAACCTGGTTTCTCTTCTTGCCCTTGAGAAAAGCGCAATGTAAACTTAGTTATATATGGGCTAACTTGCTCAACAAATAGAATATTCAATTTAATGGTCTTTATTGCAGCCATGGGGAAGCTTGCCCTGATTTTTTTGATAACCCAATAAGTAGTAGGTCCACTCACAGAGACTGATTCCAAAAATCAGCTGAAAATGTGAGGCTTCATGAAGTCCAAAGCTTTAATTCCTTATCCCTGACTTAAGTGTCCTTCTCTTCCTCACTCCTTCTCTCAGTTTAACTATTAAGCTCCACTTCCAAGATTAAATTTTCATATTGACACTATATTTTTATAGTTCAATTTTCCTGCTTAGTGATTTCAAAACAGAACATTTTAGATTCTACTTTTACCAAGTGTAAAGTCTTGGGAACTGTAGAGCTTTTCCCCCCTTACTGTTTGATAATGCCAAAAGCTGTAGCTTATAGACATGCCAAAAATATGCTGTCATACTTCAAACAGCATCTTATGTTTAACGTGATCATTCCAACATAGTTAAGATTTTGGGCAACAGTTGGCACCTCTGTGTTCAACTTCAAACAACACCAACAAGATCCATATTGAAGACAAACATTTACTGTTCTCTGAGATCAGAGGCCCGTTCAAGGTCAACTGAGCAATAGACTTGAAACAAGAAAAAATTGACTATTTCTAGAAACCTTGGTTACATAGCTTGCAGTTTGTTGATTAGTGATCTTTCATTGCCATGAAGTTATGCTAAAACCATGACAGACATTGCTGCTTCTGTACAAGCAATGCATGAGAAGTGATTTCTGTTTCACTCAGGCACAGTGAGATAAGGCACAAAAGAAATGAAAAAATAAAACATTCCTATACAGTCATAAAAATAGTACATTACTTGCTTAAAAATTTTAAATATAATTTTAAATACATGCAGAAAGAAGATAATACAACCTTGTAATAATTGTAATAATTATCAAGTAAGCTTTTCAAAATTGTAAGGCTAATGGCATTGGACCTTGAGCAGAGACTAAGCAAAGAAAGCAGCAATTGTAAAGCAATTAACCTTGTTCAACTGCTGTAACTTTTTAGGATAATATTAAAAGCCACTTGCCCTTTTAGACCTTTAGAGAATAATGAAAGACTAAGAGATATTATTCAACCAAGAGAAAATTTTGCCTAAGTGTGTATTTCCCTATCATTATTTGGAGTGATTGGATCCTACTTTGAGCTCAAAGAACAATCATGGTCGGGTGTAAATTGTTGGTGAGATATTAAACTTTTGTTATAGGTCAGTTTATAGCTTGTTTGGATTGCTGCATTTAACTCTTTGCTTTAAATAGTTAGACAGCTTTAAAAGATAGCTAGACATATCACAGTTGAAAGTGCAAGTGCAAGGGACTTCATGAATAGAGCACTCTGGCTTGAGAGTCTCCATTAGTATTATATGACAATCAAGGCAGAGAGGAAGCAGTAGAAATGGTATTGTTTGAACAAAGTAAAAACATCATATTTGAGAGGCTCTGTACACAAGCTTGGATGAAATACACAACAATTTGCCACAAAACATATTAGCAAAGATTATTGCCAGGCTTGAAGAAGTTCCTCCAGTGCAAAGAACATGTACAGTCTGAGTTGGTCTGTCTTCTACATCTCCCCTGATGACTTTGAGGAAAGAACAGATATAGCATTCATATAACAACTGTGGGGAAAAGGAGGTACACAGATGACACCAAGATGAGGAAGTAGCAAAATACTCTGGAGGACAAAGCCAGCATGACTATGATAAATTGGACAAGTGGTGCAAGAAGATGAAAGACAATAAATAATGGAGTGATTGATTTTTCTACTGCTAAATTGAACACCTAACTGCAAAACAAGGATCACAGCCTCCAAGCACTGGAGTTTCAAGTGCACAAAAACTAAGTAGGAGTCCTCACCAAAACCACCATCTAATGCAGATGAAATTGGGTACGTGTGCTGCATTTATGACAGGCAAATGGTCTGTTCTACTTCACACTGATGACAGTCATCACGGAGTCTCCAGTTTTAAGCACTACACTTAGAGGGACAGAAAAAAAGAGTGCTTATTCCTGTTGTGAAAGGAGTCACTAATGTGAGAGGGGTCAGGTTGTTTGGCCCTTGAAGGGCTGGCTCCTAATGTAGCTACCATCTCTCCCATGCTTCCCATTTTACCTGCAGCAATGATCCATTTCCATCTGCAGACATGCTCTATCTGCCCTTGCCCTCCTGTGCCTTTGTTCTCTGCATGGCAAGTGTCAAATTGTTTAATTTTCAGTTCTCATGTAAGTATGAGTGTACTTGAATTGTACTTTCCAAAATGGAAGTACACACTGAAATCAGGGTGTGCTCTTAAGTCTGATTATCCCAGGTAGATTCATATTGCTCAAATGATAAAAGGTTTTATGATTAGCAATGCTACTAACCAAAGAGATTAAATAATTTAACTGATATTTTAGCCTTCTTGAGCTCAATCTGCAGTAGGGGGGGAGCTGTATATGTTAGCACAAATAAAAAAAAAGAAAACAATCTTCCTAGACTACTAGAATAACAGTTGAATTGCATACTGCTAGAAAGATAGTTTTGTATTTAAAATTTGTCAGATACTTCCCTTGCATTGATATTCACACTGTATTCATCCAATTATACATTTATTGTAAACAGCCTTGAGGGAAGAAAAAAAAATCCCTAAGACACTCTGGTTCAAATATTTCAGTGCAGCAGCTTCCCATCCAATTAGATTTTCGTGCTTTGGGTGAAGTTCTGTATCAGATCAAGTTTTTTGTGTTGTTCTGTATGCCATCAGTTTTTTAATAAACATCCCTATCTTTGAATTTTATGCCATGATATTCCATTTCAAAAAAACCAAACTAACCACTTTTCATGAAGCACTGTAACAATAATTCTGTACTCTATTTTAAACTTCTAGTTTACATGAACAGCATTTTCAGCCATGTTCCCTTACTTCATGGCTACTTTGATAAATGCTTAATTGCTATAGCAAAATTAATTTTAAAAAGTGAAATCTTACATGCCCCTTTATTATTGTTTTATGTATAATATTCTTCTTGGCTACCTTACTATTGAAAAGGCATCATCCTAGCATATAGTGACACTAATTCTTGTGGTGACCTTTGTCTCGCCTTACTGGAAATATCACCTAAAGTTTCTGTGTCTACACTTCAGAGCAGAATTCTACAGGGCCTTTCAAATAACTACATTCCATCCGATGCCACTGAGATGCGAAATACATGCACTTCTTTGAACTATAAAACATATTTCATAAAACAAAACTATTTCATTTTCAAGAAAAAAAAAATCTGTATCACCTCAAACCTGTTTGCTTCTCTTCACGTTTGAGGTTTTTTACATCTTTCCAGAGACATAGAACAGCAGAGACCAAGACCACCATGATACTCTCTGTGTCCATATTTCCAGGAACTAATGTGGCTCGGGTGGCTCCCCAGCATTTCCAGGAGCATTTGCCTACTTCTCTTTCTAAATTCAGTGTTAATTTAAATTAAAGTTATGAGCATATTCAGAAAAAAATAAATCAGAAGCAGAGTTTTGAGGGGGTCAGTGTACACCTTTCACTCTGTCCCATTTTTAAAGATATCCACTACTTCCAGATCAGAGTGGTTTGATGCCTCCTTGAGGGGAACAGAGACAGAAAAGTGGGTGGGATGGGAAACCAAACACGTCCTCCTAGTCCAGAGCCAGCTGGACACCTCACAGTATCTGTCACTGAGTTTTCTCTAGCAATGCAGCTAGAGGTTTGCTGCTCTTAAGCACAATGACATTTTACACAAATCTGGGCTCTGCACAAGAATGCTGGGCAGAAGTAAGGGCCTTCTTGAAAAGATCCATAAAATAACCCAGTTCAAAGAATAGCTGACAGAACAAAAAGAATCAGGTACTTGGTAATAGCTAGTTGAAATGCTGCTTCATTTTACAATTCTCTAATGAGGTGCACTATAACACAGTGACCGAAATAACTTTAGGTAATGGGGACTACCTCTATTAATCTACTTATAAGGAAGTTGTTCATTAATTAGGGTGGACAGAGCAATCACAGGGTTGCTGAACAAAAGCAATACCAATTCACACTGTTGACAAGTACCTAATTAGAAATTAATGGCAGAAAACTGTCCAAATATATAAGCCCCATCTATCAGAGAAGCACATAGCACAGGTGTACATAATGAGAGACTCTAACACATCCATCTTCAAAATAGATTCAAGAATCTGTTTAGAAAACATTAACCCTTCATTACATACCTAGCTCAAAGCAAGAGCCTTGTTAAATCCATCTCATTACTTCAATTGTGAGTCCTTTTTAAACTCAAAATTTTTACTTACTTGAAGATTGACAAACCCAAATCCATCAAAAAATAAAAAAAACTCCGAGCCACAACCTGGCAAGCAAACCTAAACTAAACTAAATATTCAGGAGTTACCAAGCACTGAGCAGAGAAGGTCAGGAAAGAGGAGTTTTGGAATTCCTAGTATTTCTGTGTATAATAAGGAGAATCTAGTCTAACCAAACTTATATAGGAGATGCCTTTACACCTTGGGGCAGCATGCTAAGAAAAACTATTTATGCAAGGCTAACCTAACAAATTGTACATATGCTTAAATATCTGAATTTGGGTGAATTTTTGCTTAAACTTTGAGAAAGCTGAATATCTGACAGTCATATTTTCTGTCATCCATCTCAAGCAGGGCACAACAAATACTTCACAAACAGTTTATTCATCTGGAAATGCTGATATGCTTTAAAGATTGAAAGACCAAGAGCTTGATAAGCAAGCATATTGCAGTGCGTGTCTTGCCTCCTCAACAATTTCTTTATTTTTTAATAACAAACAACATTTATTAATCCCATATCTCTTAACACATCATGTGAAACTAAGTAATTAGTGCAACATCTTTCATAAGCAATGTTAATAAACTCTAGAATCTCTGCATGCTTTGGGAGAAATTCAATAAGCTAAAGGAGTTAAGCTTCCAAACAACATTTGAGAAATTCATGTCTGAGGCAATGTGTCTGCCCTCATGAAAAACCTTAAGCCTGTCTTTCATTCATGATGTCCTAGTGAAGCAGGGAGGCTTGACCTGACCTCTTTGCAGGTCTGTGTTCTGGGAGCGTGACTGGGCCAGGCTGCTCACCTCTGAGGACCACAAAGGTATGCTTAGTCCCTTGAGGTGTGTTTACCCTGTTTGAGAAGGCTGGGATTGCTGCCCTTCAAAATGATGCTGACAAAGCCAAGGTCCATCAGGACAGTACGTATTGACAGTGTTCATGACTTCAGGACAGCATGAGGCACATCTCGCTTGCTCATACACGAGGTACACTTTTCCCACACACCACAAATGGTCTGTACTTGTGAGGAGTGGGACTTTGGCACTTTCTCGATGCCTCTCCTGGCTTTATTCCCGTGACAGATTAAGATTCACAGCAAAGGACATTTATAAATAAGGCATGTGTGGTGAGGCACCTGAAGAGACTGTTGTAGATCCTTTGGACTAGGCAACATATTCTGATATAAGATGCTGGCTGTATCTTAGGTGCAGATGTTTGGGTGCTCAGCTCCAGCAGTTTTCAGCTTGTGCTCCAGTTTTTTAGGATGAACAAGAAAGGATTTGGTTATTTTCTTTTTTTTTTTTTAAACTAAAGTTTTCCTTCTCATAGATGGTTGCTCTGATCTTCAGTTGTCCAGAACTTGTTTGTACTAGTGCAACAGATTATTCTCACAGGTAGAAGCAGCCTCTGCTATAGGGGAAGGGCAACACCCAGGCTTGGAGGCACAGACTGATTCCAGCTGCATCCCACAGAGCACACAGCTGCAGTAGCACTCACTTGGTTATTTCTGGACCCTTGGCTCAGGTACTGGTTTTCATCTATACAAAGACCAGTTGGTGTTTTTGTTTCAGTTGAAACAGAAAAAATTTTCTTCTGTGTATGTAGTACAGGGCTATGTTATGGATTGAGTATGAGAATAATGTTGAAAACACACCAATGTTTTAGTTGTTGCTAGGTAGTGCTTCCTTTGAATTAAGGCATTTTCTTTTGCCCAGGCTGTGCCACAGCCAGGTGGGAGCACAGCCAAAACAGGTGATCTGCACTGGGCAAAGGGATATTCCATACCATGCAATGTCATTCTTACTATAAAAACTGGGGAAAATTGACTGGGAGCCACAGAGATCTTCCCAGGGACAGGTGGGGGCATTGGTCAGTGGGGGGTAAGAAACTGTATTGTGCATCACTTGTTCCTCTTGGGTTTTATTCCTCTCTTTTCATCACAATTTTTTAAAAATTGTTGTTGTTTTTTTGTTTGTTTGTTTCTATTATTAGATTTATCTCAACACACAAGGATTACCTTTAGTTTCTGATTCTCCTCTTCACCAGGGAGCAGGGGCAGTGAGCAAGCAGTTGCTTGGTACTTGATGGAGAGTTGGGGTTAAACCATGGCAGCTGGGTAACTTCTCCTAGCCTGCAGGTCAAACCACTCTGCAGTTAGCTGAGTACCACTTACACTGTAACCCTAATGCAGATTTTACAGCTTTTTACCTGGTTTACAGAAACATGCAGTAGAAGGACACTCAGCTTTCCAGCACTTGTAAACTGTTGTTTACAGATGCCTTAAATCCAGGCTATGAAGTCAGTCCTCCCCTTGCTGGGCTTTGCCCATCTTTTGCAGGTTACAGAATGCAGGGACTCCTGTCCTGGTTCTGTGGGACTTGGTCATGAGAGAACCAAAGGAGATCTGTTTCCTGTCCTCTGAAGCTGAGCAGAGAAAGAAGAGAAACCTGTATTTTCCTTACTACTGTAGCCCATCCTGCTTCATGCTTAAATTAAAAGTGGGGGAGGAGGCAGAGGGAAAACAAAGAGACCCCTAACAGTGAACGTGGTCTCACCAATTTACTTTTTTGTGTTAATGTGAACATTTCCCTCTGTTCAAATGCTGTACAGCTTTACTTCATTACTTGTAGCTAACTGTGATGATGGAAGATAATGATTCCACTGTAAATTAGATCCTATTATATGAGTTGTTTCAGATTGTCATCTTGACATTAAGACAATGTTACATTTTTAGAAGTAGACAGGAAATTTGCTCTTTTACTTTGGAAACTGTAAGCAAAATTTTGCCTTTTCAAAAATGCATGCATTCATGAATGGCTAAACAAATCAATTTCCCCATGGACATGCATCATTTATCAAATATACTGGAGAATCTGATCCTGCAATCCCTGTCACACAACAGTCCCACTGAGGCCAGTAAGGTCAATTTTAGAGATACAAGACCAGGCCTCTGCATTTGCTAGTAAACAACTATTTTGCAGACTACACAGGATCCACTCTTCAGAAATACCCTGAGTTTCCAACAGTGACCTTTGGATAAGCTCTCACTGCTGAGCTGTCCTGACAATTTGGCAATAACCTTCAATCTCAGCATTTCAGAACTGCAAGTAGAGATTGAGAAGATAATCTGTCTCTCTACAATATGAGAGTATAGCATATTTATCTGAGAGATGTAGCTCATCCCAAGAAAAAGGCACATCTAAAAACAGCTAAAAAAGGGGTAGAGAAATAAGAAAAAAAAAAAAGAGATGACATTGAAAAGCAATGGAGAGCAGAAGAAAGACAAGATGAGCTGCAGTGGAGTGGTGCTGTCCCAATCATTTATTGCTGGGTACAAGTAGGAAGGGGCATGCTTACACCCATTCCTGTGCGGTAGTCTGTTGCCACACCAGCAGCTGCTACTATCAGGAGCAGCAGTAACCAAGCAAATCATTATGTACATGCATGTCCTGATGCAATTCCTTGCACCTATTTATACTGGAATGCCTGCATAAATTCTGTTGGTTCTAAAAATCAATGTAATTTGGAATAATTAGTATCTTCAGGTGCTAACAAGGAGCTACATAGTTAACAGCTGTCCAGGCAACACATATATTTCACTGAATTAACATCTTCACATGACCCAGCACTGTTCTTGAACAAAGACTGGTAGGATAAACGTGGTCAGATTTACAAAGCTTCCTTCAGAGAAACAGTAAGTCAATTCTCTACATGGGCAATGGAAACATAAGGGCTTTTGAAGAGTGCTCCAGAGTCCTCCAGCAAGTCAATGCCTGTGGAGTCCATCTTCTGAAAGGCCTCCAAGGCCATGAAGGACAAGCAACTGAATGCAAGCCAGCAGCATGCCCTGGCTGCACAGGAGGTTATGTAGCAATCTTGGGCTGCTAGTATCAGAAGCACAGTCAGCAGATCAGCAGAGGGAATGACCCCTTTCAGAAAAGCATTTTTTATATTGCATTTGGAATACTGTGCACAGATTTTGGGTCCCTCAACATAGCGGGCCAGCAAAGAACCACTAGTTTGGTCAGGGTTAGAGCACCTGCCCTCAGAGAAGAGGCATGCTCAGCATGAGACAAGACAGCTCCAAGGGCATCCAACAGGAAACTCTCATTGAGATTACCCAGCAAATGGAGGCATTCTCACCGCAGTAGTGCACAGTGAGAAGACACTAGGCATAGGGAGAAGTGAGAGGCATGGGCTGGATTCAAAGAAAAACTTCTGCACCCCAAACACAGCTGTGCACTAGTTCAGATTGGCAAGGGAGGCAATGCAGGATGTCTTGTGGTTTTCAAGACCGGAAACCCCATAGTAACCTGATCTGATCACTCTGCTTGAAGCAGAAGGTTGAACCAGAGATCTGCTGAAGTCCCTGCTCTCAATGCAGTCTTTTTTCATATGAGTCCATGAAACAAAACGACCTTGAAAGGCAGCAGTACTCCAGCTTAGCATCCTCACAGCAACTCTACCTCCGTATCATAGTGCCACTGCTTGCTCAGGGGGACATTTGCTCAAGCTGGTAGCTCATCTTCCATTGGGGTGCACAAGGAGTTCTCTAGCCTAGTAACTGGGGCAATACCTTGAAGCTGAGAGCTGTTGATCCTGGAACAGAAGGACTCAGGTCCAGATGTCCTGCTTCCCAGAAAGGAACAGAAATGGGCAGAAAGGGCAACAACAGCACTGACTGCTCTAGTGTTGGATAGGAGATGAACATGAAGCAATGGCTTCTGCAGCAAAACTGAGAGACCAGGTAGACTTTAGGTCTGCCTCAAAAGCAAATTGGCTAATAACAAGCAAGAATACCCAACCCTGGATTATAAACTTTCCTCAGCAGCTGAAAAAGATTGGATCTGTCTAGATTTGGGGGGGTGGGTGGTCATTACTGCCAGATGACACCATGGATAGGCAGACTATTCGGGTGTAGGAGCCAAGATTTCACCCAAGATGGACTTACGCCCCTCTGTGGGCAACCCATAGCTTTCAGTCATTTGGGGTGGCAAAGTTGTCAAAATTCAGTGCTTATGGCACAGCAGAGCTCTCAGAAGAAAGAAAAATCTCATACTTATATTTAGCAAGTGAGCAATGAAGCAAAATGGCATAGCAAATGCTGACGGTAGTGGTGAGGCTGTGGGGGTGGGAGGGGGGCGTGAAAACTGGCAAGAGCTTCAGAAGAGTGAGTTTTGGTATTTCAGATTAGGAGGTAAAGGCTAGCTGCTCTGCAGCAGGTACTGAAATTCCAGTGCTGTAGAAATTTAAACATCATCTGAGATTTCTCCTTTCTCCCACCCTTCTGTCTTGTTTGAAAAATATTTACAAGGGGGTGAAAGGCAACCTTCAGACGTGTGACCATAGCTGTGTGCTGATGGTTTCTATAAATATGGGTTTGCTGAAGCACTAAACTATGTTCTGCTGCAGTACAGCATTATGGTTTCTGCTCAGCAAAAGCTGTTCCTATTCTCATTTCAGACCCCTGCTAGTGTTGGCATCTGGCTCTCAGCTACATGACTTTTTTGCCCTCCATCATCAGAGCAGAGAAAAGCAAACACTTTCAAGTCAAACTTTGGCTGAAAGGAACAAAGTTTGGGTTTGCAGCTCAGATCTACATAATTGACAACAAAATAAAAGTGATTTTAAAAGTTTGATGGTTCCAGACTTTATTCTGGGCACTGCAAATAATTTCATGCTTAGTCATCATTCATTTTGTGGTTTTGTCTGTGTCCACTCAGTTCTGTGGACAAGAGACAGAGCAGTGCGGACAATTTGCATTTTATTTTCCCTCCTCTTTTCACAGTTTACTCCTTCCCTTTTTTGAAAATTCCTGCCACCTGCATGTCTGTGGCAGACCCTTTGAAACCAAATTGCCCTGGGATGCAAGCTTAAGTTTATATGCACAGCTCTTCAGTGGTGGCAGGAGGCTTGCAAAAAAATGCATTTTTTTCTCCCACAAAATCATCTCTCTTTTACACCTTCTCAATACTGTGGAGTGAGAAGTCCAGTTCATGCTACAAAGAGAAAAGCTTGGTTACCCCTAAATATAGGAAAGGGGTTGCACAGAGATATATGCTGGTGAAATAATTTGTATTTTATATTGGTAGGCTCAAAACAAAATGGCTGTAACATCTAAAAAAATCTGCAGTTAGAGTTATTCATAGAATCAGTAGCCAGGATTTTTTTTTTTTTTGCTTGGTTGCATCATTATCTTCCTCCATTTAGAAATCAAATGAAGTCAACCAAGCATGCACGTGTAAGACTCAAAAACTCCATCTCATCTTCCTTTTCTTCTCTTCCCTTCTACCACTATTAAGTACTCTAATTTTCCCTTGTATTTCTCCTTTAAATGGAAAGGAAATTTGTTTATGTGCTTATCTTAGACTTATTTGAGCTGTAGAAGAAAAAAATTCTAAAGCAATATTTTTCATGTGCTTTGCTATAGAATTTCTCCAGTTCACACATTGTAGTTTCACAAAGCCTAAAATGATCACCATGCGGATTATTTCAGACTAAATAGTATTGTGTGGTTCTGGAAGTGTCCACCCATGAAATAACCTCATACCTGACCAAGAAGCAAAAATCAATTCCAAATTCTACTTTTCTAAAGTTCTTCCAGCTTTGGCATCTATGCTGACTTGCATTGGTAATTTGGGGAAGAGCCAAAGGGAGATTTTTTTTTTTTTAATATTCTTCCCAGAAGCATCTGTTTCAGACATTCCTGGAAAGAGACTGTTGGAAGATGAACCTCTGGTCTGACCCAGTATGGGTGTTCTGCATCCTCTGAGGGCAGAAGTTCATGTCACGTTTAAAGGGCTTACAGCCAAACAGTTCATTCCAAAGAGTGTTGAGACACACATTTGAATCAGAATATGACATGGACTGTGAAAGTACAGGGATTGGAAGACCTGGTCAAGAATTGATAATTACACTGTAGAGTGACATGTGTAAGGAGCAATTAAAACAAGAGAAAGTGGTGAAAATTTGTTAATCCAGAAGTTCAGGGTTTAATCAGTAAGAGCAAGCTTATTAATTAGACTTTAGTATCCCCTTCCAGTTATACTCTTCTTTTAATAAAACCAGTTCTAATAAGCAACCCAATTTTGAAAATTAAATACAAAGGTTATAAGTATTACATTTCAGATTTTTTCCATTTTATTTTAATCTAGCAGCAAGGATTTCCAGGAAAAAAAATACAATCTGAAAGAAGAGCTAAATCACAGGAAAAAAAATAGGAAAAACAGCTCTACAAATTCAACCTTGAAACAAGATTCCTTTTCTTAGCTGTGAGGATAATTGGACATTGAAAGAGTTTATCTTGTAGGTGGTAGACTCAGCAGAGGTTGCAGTCTTTAAAGATTAAATATTTAAAGAGATGACTCCATCCAATGTAGGAAGTCCATAAATAAAGAAAACCCCAAACACTAGATGACCAGAATGGTCTCTTGTGACCATAGCATCAGAACATATAGATAACACTATATATGTCCTCCTCCAGAAACCATGAATAGGCAGTTTCAGACACTTTGGAGGTAGCAGAAAACACAACCCTTCCTTCCTCCTGAGCTCTGGATCGTGCGTCAGACTGGGGCTGGCAGCCTCCATAACCCTGCAGAGAAATCTATGCTTGCTTCAGGCACCACTGGTTCAGGGAACAGAAAAGGCTCACCCAATCTGTGTCACTGGGGACACATACACCAGAACTTCCATGTGGCACCTTCCCCTGCCAAGAAAACCAGCTGCCTGAAGGTTGCATTGGGCACTGTAGTCTCCAACTGAAGGGTATGTTGGTTTGGGATTTGTTTTTTTTTTTTTTTCCAGACAGACTCCACCATAATTCTACTTCTCATATAAGCTGCACGTGCCATATCACCGAGTTTTCTGCAATTTGGGGAGTCCTAAGCAATGTGAACAGTCACACTTGCTCTCTGCCTGCAAGTTTCTTTTCCAGGGACCAAACTGCACTCGGCTAATGAAAGTACCACAGGTTAGGTCATCTCAGGGAAACTGGACAGCTTAAAGCTCAGAAGCAGTCAGCCAAGGCAACAGAGGTTTTTGCAATTTAAGACCTGAAAAGCCTTTTTAAGCTGTAGGTTTGCTTTTCACTATAGCTTTCCTACAAATCACAAGCAGAGCAGCAGCAGCAGGAAAGCACAATGCTATTCTTATGAATCACTCCCCTGTTCTGCCACATCTCTTTTTGTGCTTAACATCTGACATTAAGGACTTTTCAGAATGTCTAGAATCACAGAGCAAATGACAATAATACCTCATCAAGCAGTCTCCCAAGTATATAAATAACATTTCATACAAGTCTTCCCATAGCATACATTTACATAACTTTAAAATAAAAAAACCCACAAAAATTTACCTGCCTCACACTGTTCTTCAAAACAGTAAAAAAAAAAAAAAAAAATCAAGACTCTTGGGAAAATGAGTATGTAACAGATTAACATGCTGTGAAGCAACTGTTCTCCTGGAGCTACTGGGGACCTAAAGATACTTTTATCCTTTAGAGCTGTGGATTTTTTCTTGCTGCTTTGAAGAAGCACTGCTGTCAAGCCCTGGTTTTGCCTTCATAACAGTTGTAGAGAGCAGACAGCCCAAGACTTCACTTTCTTTTCCAGCTGTACCCCTCAGCACATCCCCAAGCAAGGACAGGATTTTGGAAAGCTGATGGAGCTATGAAGGGACACGACTGACACGCATTTCATTTCATCAAGGGCTGACTAGGAACAGGGAAACACTTGAGTCAATGGTAACAGAAAGCTGGTTATAAAACAGAAGATGGCTATCTTGAATCAACAAATGTTAGAGGATACTTCTAATTTAAGCATTTTTGACACTGGAACATCTTGTTGTCTCAATGTCCAGGTTTACATCTGCCTCAATTTCTGTAGCTCCTCTAGGCTGGAACACTGGCCTGTCTTTCCACAGCAAGATGAAGTTCAGCACACGGCAGTTCATGGCACTATTCCAGCCTCGGCAGCCTCATGCCAAAGCTCCTGGGACATTGTCCTTCTCAAGGACCCCACAAAAGAGCCCCCTGAAAAGAACAATTAAATACATGGGGTGGGGAAGAAGTTTGCCATGCTAGGTAGATTCCCTCTTTGGGAAGCTGCTGCCCGCTCACTCAAAGTTTAAGAAGATCAGGTGTTGGTAAACCTAATCTCCTACCCTTCAAGGATTGACAACTCTTCACAGTATTACTATAAAATGCTTTAGCCCAACATTTTTTAAAAAAGCTAATTATTAAGCTCGATGATTACCACAACTTTTAGAAAACATAATCACAGAGTTTTCAGTACCATTGCCAACTTGAGCCTAAATCCACATACTTACACCCCTGTCCCACCAAAGAAAAATCCCATTTGTCTTTCCTTCAGTAGCAACAAGCATCATGGTTGTCCACAAAATAAAACATTTTCTCTAAGCTCTTACGGGAAGAGACAGGAAAACAAACAAAAAAAAAAAGGAGTCCCTGGGAGATAATAGTGATGCGCTCTGCTGCACCAGTAAGTCATATTTTGCTGTCACACACAGCTAGAGTGGGCAGCTCCAGCAGATTAGGGTTCACCAATTCATATGGTGCCTATCTTCATCCCTTCAAATCCCTTGGAAAGGAGAATATGGGAATGATTCAGTCGCTTCTATCCTCCTGCAGCTCAAATTTCAGTTTTTAGGTAAGTGATACCCAGGAGACAGTTGCAAATCAGTTTTTACCAAGATTACATGGACTAAGAATAGAGTCACCAGCAATTTGGATACATCTTCCTTCTAACATCCCACAGCAGCTAGAAGTTGCACACTTCTGTAGTTTCCCCAAGAAATATATTCAGACATTTTACAACTCTCAGCATTGATTTGTCACTGAAAAAACATGGAATATCAAAGAATTCTTACCTGACTTTCATTTTTATGAAATATAAAGTTTCCCACCTTCCTAAACCAGGAGGGATTTCTCTTTAATGATTATGGTTATTGAAAATGTGGTGTAAGCCAAGCTAAAAAGTTCTGTTTGACTTCCAATTTAGCTATTTGCTCAGTTGCTTTTTATGACCTCTGAAACTGGCCCAGAATCTAGATGAAGTTTCAGTTTAATCTTTTTTGCTGCTGTAACCAGTATTATGATGTTAGTGTCTCATCAGAGGATGGTTTCATTTGGTGCATCTTTCTTCCATCCTCAAAGGGCTCCTACTGAGAATTGTCCCACTTGCTGTCTATGGAGTGGGTCCTTTCATTATTCCTTTAGTGACTTTTGAATGGCCACAGCCTGGCTCCCCAAATGGTCTTGACCTGCTCAGGAGTTTTGATTCTTTTTTCCCCTCTCCCTGAAATCAGCAGGGCTTTGGCACCCCTGTGCAGTTTCCTCAGAGTAAACCCCAGTAAAACTCTGCAGCTTGTTGCAAACTTGGTAAATGGAAAGTATTAGGACAAAGATTAGGACAAATATAGAATTTCAAACCCTGATGTTGACCTCAAAAGTTAGAAGCTGCCCTTGTCAAGCCATCAGTGTCACTGCCAATAGCTGTGACAGACATATGTCCCTGACACTTTGGAGGGAAAAGCAGAGACAGGAAACACTCCTATCATACAAGTGCTTATTTGTTGCATACTCTTCTATGGCTGACCAGCTGATCACCCAGTCAGATGTGCCTGCTAACATTTGCAGTTTACTGAATATTTATTTATCTGCTAAAGGAAGATGCTGAACATCCTGAAAATAACACATCCACCAGAATTTTCACCCCTAGCTATGCTGTCTCTTCCAGATACTGATCTCTGTTGGATGAAGGATTCTGCTTTGCAAGTTTGTGAGGATTTCTGACAGCCTTTTCTGATTAAGGATTAAAGCAAGTGAACTGGAGACCTCTTGTACAAGTAATGTAAGCCAGAACATAGCAAAGAATAATTGGGAGTTGCAATACAAGTGTTTCCATAGCAATTCAAATTAGCAAGGTTAAGGAGAGAAAAAAAGTCAGCTCTTTAATACTAGACTAAATCACAATAACTCACTCCTAGCAGTAATTTAATCAGTTGTTGTGTCTAGAATAACCTGTTTTCTATAATACACCTCTAGATTAAAGTGCTGGAGCCAACAGCAGGTGTGGATGTGGCCAAGATATTTTCTAATCACAAATTCAAGTTGTCTGGTCATACATATTCTTATCCAACACATGAAGCCAGTTGATCACTTGCAAATGCATTGAAGTTTACTTCATCTTATAATTAGCACTAGCTGATGAGGAATCTGCAAAAAACGTTTTTCTAAAAATGCTGTATCTTACTTCAAATTCAGATCCCACAACCCATGGTCTACTTACTGGCTTCTATAAACAAAACAGTAATGAAAGTCTAGGCTAATAGCATTTCATATTTACTCAAATACCAAATTCTTCCACTGCTTTCTAAAACACATCCACTGAACAGCCCAGGCCATTGCATGTCTAGGTATTGGACAGTCTTGATTTATCAGACAAAGAGCCAATAGTTTCAAACATTCATCTGGGCCCAGAGTCTAACATTATTTTCTTTTAGCCTATGCCAAAGGAGCCATATCTTCTCTACAAAAATATTTTTCCAGTAAACCACTAACAAGACACAGCCAACACAGCCAGGTAGAGACCCAATATGACCATCTGGGATTGATAACAGTATACTACTTGCTTGAAAATTTTAAAAAAGAGTCTCTAGGTCCAATGGGAAGATGTCCAACTGCTTTTGCAGTCTATGAGAACTAGTTAATCCCCAGTAAAAGTCCAGCTGGAAGAACTTCTAAGGCCTGTGCAATGATGATCCAAAGTTCATTTCCAACTGGATCTTCATATGCATTGTTTCTATTGACAAGATCTTCTAAATACCTGCATGCTGTTGGATTTACAAGACCATCTTCAGTGCCTTTGCCCTCCTCTGGGTTTGCAGTCACTAATCCTTGTACAGCCCCCTCCACTCCTCTGCACTCCCTGCTCCTTGCCTATTTAATGCTAAGATGGGAAAGGACCATCTATTCCCTCCTGAAGTTCCTTAATCGTTCTACTGGGAAAAAACCTCAAGCCAAAGTTTTCTCCCTTTCTTCCTTTCTGGCCCTCTACCAAGCCCTGATCCTCCCTTTCTGCTCTCTGCTATTTTCTACTCCTTGCTGAACTTCAGCTCTGTTCACACCCCCTCTGCAACCTGCTGGATTTGAGCAGCTTCTTCCCAGCTGAGCATTACCTAAATATAGTGGGGCTGGGGGGAAATCCAAAAAAACAAACCACAAACCAGTCTCTGCTCTGTAGACACTATCAGTCTCAGGGGCATTAGTAGGGAAAATAGGGGGAAAAAATCCCAATAACACATCTATAAATGAATCAGTAACACTGAAGCATCAGATGCATCAATGGCCTTTTTATAATTGTAGATAGTACCCTGGAGGGCAGTCACATAAAAATAAGTACAATTCTTAAAATCATATGAGTTATATATCACTAGTTGGAGTGAGAGCAGCCATCCAAGATGAAAGTCACTACAGAACAACTTAAGCTTTTTAAGTTCCTCTTTCATGTATATTTGAGCTGTATATAGCCAGGGACATGCATCTTAGAAAAACATTACTCCAACACAGTGAGATTACTGCTGCCTGGAAATTTTTTCAATCCCATTTCACTTATAGCTTCTGACAATGTTAGTGACAGCCATGTCATAAAGCATTAGGTAAAATTGTGAGAATTAATTATGTGCTATTTGTTTAACTTCTCTTGTCATCCATCTCCACTCCTTCTATTTGAAAATTCATTTGCTCACCTAAATAATCTTCTCCTCACTCACACTGTGTGTTACCCAGTCCCACATTTGCATTAAGCACTTACCTCCTTTTTTTCATGAAAGGAACAAATTTAAAAAAATGGAAAACCCTTGAAGTGTTTATGCTCCATTAAAACCTAATTCTGCCTTTAATCCCAGACAAGACTGTTGATAGATTAATTCATATTAAATGGAACTTGAATCTCTGTAGTCCCTTTTTCTCTAATGAGGCTAGCACAGAAAGAGGATGCTACTCATTGTGAGTAGGGATATCGCTTTCTGGTCCCACTATTCGATTCTATCTTATTATAGGTGTGCAAAACTGTACTTCATTCTCTAGCTCCCATTTCAACTTTCATTAACTACATAGTCACAGTTCACAGAACAGAATGGAACAATTACTATGAGGAACCCAGTTATTTAGGAGGGGAGAAGCAGTTGAGAAATGGTATCTTCCCTGACCGTTAAAACAGCTTTTTGGCTCAAATATTCCTTTTACCATCCCAGGCTGTTTCTAGACATCCCATACAGGTCCAGCATTTACCTTAAGACAAGCTGTAATACTGGCATGTTTGGCAATATCTGTTAGCATGATTCGCTATTGATATGATTCCTCAAAATAAGCCCCAAGCAGAACATCATCGAAATGTTGTCAATATAACAGGTGCTTCTAATTTTAAAAAAACCCAAAATATGCAGGCATGTACAAGCACACCTCAGCTCTGCCAGTTCTATTTCTTAGTAGCTTTTAATAACTTTTGCACCAACTTATCTTTTTAAACATTTCCACTCTTTATTTGAAGACATGACATGACTGTGCAGAAAGTCTCATGCTCTAAATATCTGCAATGCCAAATCCTTCCATCTGCACTTGGGAGGGATCATGGAGAGGAGTCATCATGGAATGAATCTTTGCCCTGCTGTATCACAGCTGTGCTCAAAGCAAACCCACACTAGACAAGACTCTATTTCTGGGCTCAGCTCCCATGGTGTTTGCTCTGGGGTCACTGCAGTCTCTGGAGCAGGCAGTGACACCACCAGCTGCCAGGGGCAAGCACGTTCCTGGACCACAGTTTGTTCCCATCCACACAAAAAACAAATAATTTCCCTTGTTAACAACATCATGCTGACAATGAAGACAACATCTTGTTCACCAGTCAGGGAGCTGCTCCCACTCCTGTGGAGCTGTGCATCAGCAGAGCCCTCCTGTCCCCACTGCCCACCACAGCTCACAGCACTCCGGACAGTGCTGCCCATCTCCTGCAAAGATCCCTTGGCTTTCTGCCCCCCTGAGGGCAGGCTGGAGAACTGTGTGTTTATTGTGGTAGCTTTGTCACCTCTACACTCTCACCAGCCCTCTGATAGGTGCTAGACCAGACTTCCTTCCACAGCAGGATTACCAAGAGGAGTATGTGACAGGGCATACCAGGCTGTGTATTCTGCTGAGGACAAAAGGGATGTGGGATGACCAGACCTTGGTTGCCACACAGCTTTTCTTGGACTTTTTTGGGAAAAGTATGAGGTATTTCCAGCAGAATAGCTCAGCCTAGCAGAGGCTTGATTAAGTCAGCAATCCTTGTTATTGTGTGAGCTTCTGCTAAGCCACCCCATAACACCAAATTTACTGGGCAGGATTTGACTGTGCTTTGCTGCCCACCGTATGAGTATGAAAAACAGGAACTCCAGCTGCCCCAGGAGAGTAAAGTCTGCTGGCAGTCTGGAGCTTTTAAGGCTTCTCTGAAATATTTAGCAAAGAAAGAGTTTATCTGAACACAGAAACACAAAGCACTGCTTTCCCTCTGGACAGGAGGTCTCAAAAGCAAGGGGAAAGGTAAGTGGACATGAAAAGAAAACCAAAGATTAACAGTGGGTTTGCCAGTGGAAAGGCACCTGTATTTGAGCCCCATCACTCCTGCTCATACTGCACCTTCCAAGTTTACTTGCAAGGTCTGTCCTGTTCAGTTGCAAGTAGAAGCAGCAGGGTACCCGGATGCAGGAAAGAGCCTGTGGGTCCAGGCAGTGAACCCTTGGAAGCAAACAACAGGAACTAATAGGATAACACATGAACCAGCCCAAGTGAGCCTGTAAACAGACACTCTAGGTGTGCCTAGAAAGGCATTAAGATTCAGGCCCACAATCCTCACAACTGCAGCACTTAGATCACATGGGCTCACTGCATACTGTGGCAACATCCTCAAAACAGTGTACTTTCCCACATAAGAATGGTGATCGAGCCAGTGATTATTTATTGCCTTATGCCAGCCTTCAAGAGAGAGGAAAAGGTAAGGTATGGACAACAGATTGGTAATGTGCAGAAGGAAAACCATCTGCACTGCCAAAGGCCACAGAGCAACCTGTAAACCCTGTGTTACAAGTAACAAAAAAACCAACATAGAAGCATCTGAAGTGACTCGGAAACCCATTAAAAATAAGAATTCCACAATACTAGTCAATAAAAAAAAAGTATTGTCTGGTTTGGGTAATTTAAGCAATAATTACATTTTTGAACAAAGTCTGCAAAGTGATAAACACAAATTATAAATCACAACTGACTGATCTTGTCTGCCAGCACCAGGAAACTTCCCTCTTGGAGGTGGAAGGGAAAAAGCCTCCTTCTCTAATAAAGATAAACTGGAAATCTTTATCAGTCAGGTGAAAATACTATCTATCTGTTTTGATAATGGCATTTTACAGGTTTCCTGTAAACACATTTGGTTCTGAATTCATCTGTCTTCATAAAAGATCTCCTCCCCTCTAAACTACCCTAAGTGAAACTTACACTTTTTTCCACTGCACTTCTCCAAACACTTGCAGACAGTGTTACACCAAGCAGCTTTAATTATCTATCAGCATCAACCATCAGGACAAGGAAGATGGGGAATGGGAATATTTACCAAGCTGCAACCAGCAGTACAGGGTAGGAAATTGCTGGTCAGTTTGCAGCCGAAGCCCTGCATTTTTCATTTCTCACCTCATTAGACTGTTGGAAAAACACTTGGAGAAGAACCTTGGCACTTCCTCGTGCTTGCTGACAGCATATCTGTACTCTGACCTATGTGACATTAACTTTTCCTTAGCAAAACTCAGTCATTTGCATCCCTGGTGAGAAAGGGGGGAAGGTAGTGTTCCTACTCTCAAAGGCTCATGCTGTGAATTATATCAGGTACATTTAAACAGCTTGAACACTAATCCAAAAAGATGTACAGAGAGGTGAGGGGCTGCAACTGCATACAGCAAAGCTGCAGGGATTTCAGTGTAACATATACTCTGCTTTTGGTTACCTTAGTTATTGGACCATCTATCTAAACACAAACTGAACAGACAATCCGCAGAAAAATCCCCAGTGTGATATTTAAAGGCAGCTGGTGTAAATAATGCATAGGAATAACAGTGGAGCCTCTGGCCAGCACAGGGCAATCCATGTTACACATCCTCAGACTCCACTCTCAATGTGATATACAGAATCCAATCGCAGTTTTTGCACTGAAATATTTGTGACACTTCACTGCCACCAAGAGCTTCAAAGGACATACTGTGCCATTTCTTTTTTGAAACAGATCTTTTTCCCTACTTCAAGGGAGAAGACACTCACAGACAATGAAGGGATAATGCTATTTTGGTTGGGGTCCAAACACTTTCTTTGCCCCTTCAAACATTCCCTCTCCCATGCTGTTATAACATTACATTAGACAGGGAAGAAAGAGTTCCGCTTCTAAAGTTTCCTCTGCTTCTGTTTAATGTCAGTGTCTCTTATTTCTGGTGCAGAGATGGTTATGATTAAAGTGGATTAGCACTTCCAGAAAGAGGCATCAAGAACACATTATTTGTACGGGAGCAGAAATGCCATTAGCAGGAATCAATTGTAGCAATATAAGTCAGAAAGGTTTGTACAGAAGTATATCAAGACATTTAACAGCAAATCCTACCCAAAGTCAATAGGTATGAAAAGTCTGTTATGAAAAAGATGCATACACCTCCACAATCTGCTGTATAAAGAACTCTCACCCTAATTACATATCAATATGTCTTACAAGACACTGCCACCATAGCAGGCTGCAGCAGCAAAAGGGTGCACTCTGGCTTTCCAACCCTTTGCTCACCCACATGAGATGAGGGCTCAGACACTGCCCCAGTGGGTCTGGTTCACTACTCTACTGCCAGTATTACCTCCAAGTCATCTCATAAATTTTTTGAAAGGCAAACATGTGACACAGATCTACAGCATCCTGAGAACCAAACCCTTCATAGCTGCTGATCTCGAGTTTTACTTTCCACAGAGCAAGTATCTTGTATTTGTTAAGGCAGAGAGAGGAAAATCTTGGAGAAAGCATCAGTTCTTAGATTCAATGCTATCTGGGTTCTTTTTAGCATATAACAAAACCAAAACCACAATGCAACCCTTTTGTTTCTTCCTAATCCTCTATTTGAATAGGGGACCTTGCATATGTCAAACAGGGGTTTCATTGAAAAGCATCATGCTCTTCACAGTTTTTTCTATAATTGCAAGTAACACAGAAACAAAAATTCTGTTCTCTGGAATCCTTCACTCTTTCCTGTGAGGATTTCCACCACAATTTGGAAACCTTATGTACATGAGACAATAAATCACTTATCTGTATCCCCTACTTATGCATTTCCAGAATAAGTAGCAATCATGACAATTTCCCTTTCTAGGAAACTTTTTAAAATTTTATTAATAGATAACTCTGAGATCTTCCTCCTTGTTTAAGCCAATATGAGCCTCATTTCTGCTGTCCACAGTTTGGAATCATTCAAACTGTATCACATTTCTTATTTTTCACAAACACAACAAGGGGAAACAACTTCCTTATATTCCTTAATTAACCACACACCAAGTAATCATTAGTTGTGCAAGTAATAACAAGTCACAATGTACATGAAACAACATCATCACCTTTTTTACATGTTAGAACAATGCCTGAGGGTTTCTAACAGAAAGTCACTATTCCAGCAACTTGCAAAGAACTTGGCCTTATCCTGAAGAGGCTTTAGGATTCAAACACATGAGCAGAGGAAGCAGGTTAAAAAAAATAGGACAGAGGCAAAACTAAACAAGAAGAGTTACAATACACAAGTATCCAACTTTAAAACTCTTGCTCCAGGACTCAGTTGGAAAAGGAGCATTTAAAGAGAGACAAAGCCTATCAAAAGGTAGGAAAACAAGGAGAGTAACTAGGAGTAGAGGGGAGTCAGCCCAGGGCACAGGAAGAAAGAAGCTCCTCTGCAAAAGGCAACCAAGTCCACAGAAGAGCCCCCCGTAACTACAGGTGTTCAGAGCACACTACTGGTAGCCACAATACCTTTTCCTTTCAATCTCTGCTTCCTATTGATCACAGCGCAGCTTTTGCCTGGATTGCTTCTAAACCTTTAGAACCAATTCAGTTAAGATAGAAACAACAGCTACTAAGCCTCTCGAGAGAGGCACATCCTGCTCTCTTGTAGCTGTGGGTGGTAAAGAGGTGAGTAATCCCAGCTGGAGCCTGTTGCCTGAAGTAGGTCTGCACACCTGCTTGCCTTTCTTCACAGGTGGGTATGGAGCTAGTGTGCTTATTAAGGAAAACATTCTGAATGATTCAGTATAGACTTATTACAGAAATGTTGCAACAATGAAATCAAGTGATTAAGCTATGCTTAATTAATATAAACCCATAGAGCTCCTTATCTTTTCCTTCTTTGCTTTCCTGGATGATAAAGTGATGGAGTGTATCAGGGATTACCAGATGGTTCAAAGAGGGTGAACAAGTGTAGGTATGTATGTGCATTGAGAGAGGGATTGCACAGTAAATGCAGTAATATCTAGTAATATCTATGCAGTAATATCTGTGATGCTGAAAACACTGTGGGGAAAACAAGTGCAAGCCTTGAGCTCTGAAGTGTGATTGTCTTACTTTCCAGAGAGGAGCAGAAAGCAATTTGCTGAGATTTGCTGCTCTAACAAAAAAGAGGTTGCACTTCAAATCTCTGGCTGCAGCATGTCCAGATGTTTTGCTTACAGGTAAAGAGCAGTTAAAGTCTCTCAGGGTGGGTACCACCAAGCTGTAAAGTAGCATGAGGTCTTCAGGTTTCCTGAGTACCCAGGGGCTGCACTCCTGCATTTCACTGGTACCCCAGGGATACCTCTGCATTCTGCCTTAGGACCTCGGGTGGTCTCTCCCAAAGCAGTGGGGAGAGTTTGTGATGGCAAGCAAGTTGGGCAGCACAGCACAGCACTGTGGCTGCTACTGGAAAAGCAATAGTGAAAGCATGGCAGGAAAAATCAGAGTCAGAGTTGAGAAAAAAGTACATGATGTGGCAGCAGTGACAGACAGCTCAGCTAGGCCTATATGTTTGGTAGGCAGGCACAATGCAATGTGCATTTTATGAGAGGGAAATGAGGCTCTATGTGGCCATCACTCTAACAAGAAAACTTTAATTGTCACATAAGCCACTCATATTTTATTCAGGCTGAAATCCCAGCCTCAGAAAGTGGTTACTTGCTGCTAATTGGGCTGTGTCTTCAGCCGCTTTAAATCTGCATGACTCCACAAATGCCAGAACAGTTGTGCTGGTTTAAACCAGCTAAGTACCTGGCCCTGAACACTGACCAAAGGGGCATCCTGTGTCTGCTGGATTTATGGATATGCTGTGTTAGCATGGATGAGCTCCTCACAACCACAACTGTGGTCCTGATGCTTTGAGCCAGCTGGGCCATGCCTGTGCTGCAGAGTGTGCTTAGCTCAGGCCAGAGTGCCCAGCTTGCCCATATGCCATGCAGGGAGGCAGGGAAGATGAATCCTCATGCCCACTGGGATTCATCTGAGGCACATCCTCAGTCTTGGGGCTCCTCTGTGACCCTGTTCTCACCAGGCTGAGGAGCACCCCTACCCTGCCCAGTTGCACCAGGGCTACAGTAGGATCCAAAGAAATCACAGGGCTGCTGTGCAGCACTCCACAGTATGTGCACCTGGGTCTGGCCATTAGTAAGTATAAGAGAAGTATTAGATGTTGCATAAAACATTGCAGTTTCCCTGGCTATTGTTATCTCAGGGTCCGCTGCATAAAGCCCACTTGGTGCTGTGCCCCCTACAATGCCTATTTTCATTAAAAACTGTGGCTTCTGCTCTAACCTAAAATCTAGGCTTTTTCTCTTGGTAGAAGGAGGTTGAAAAGTGCACATTGCTTTTGAAATCTGTCTCTGAACATTTCTTTCAGCTGCAACCAAAGATCACATCTCATAAACAGCCACATTTTTCAATATAAGTTTCATATTTGTTCGTTCTAATCTAATTATTTATAGAAATGCCCTTTTCCCGTGATCCATAATCTTCTCAAACTTCAGTAGTTTCTTGCTGTGAAAAATGATTCACTCTGGGCTGACTGCATGGTGGTAGCTGCATATTTGTTCATTGTGGTGCATTTTTTATCCAGAAAACTAAGTCTGGAAATGATTCCTGGGTAACAGTTGCCCTGAAGTGCACTGCCAGTAGGCTAATCCAGTCTCCAAATGTCCAGGATCCTCCTGAAATTAACTGGAAGTGATTGCAGAAGTGTGAGTAAATGTCCTTAGCATATTCTGTCAAATATTTATTGCATCTATTTCCTCCTCATTGACAAATTATGCAATTGATGTTTCAAGGCATTTACACCCATGAAAGACTAGCTCTTTGAATTTAAAAAGTTAATTCTAGTGGTTGGATAGACCCACACAAGCTTAAATTGCCAGTCAAAATGAGAACTGGAAAGCTTAAATGCTTGTGTGAACATCTGTCAAATCTTTCTGGTCCCTGAAACCAAACACAGACCAGGTTTCTGTGGGGCTGCAGCTGTAGTCCTTCCAAGAGAGGGGGTAAGTGCAAAGGAAAAGAAGTCCTTGGGAAGGAAATTGACCCCAATTTTGATGACCTTAAAGAGCCTCATTCAAGTCAAGTTTACTGCAGGACCACAGCATTATGCAGACAGTCAGAAATTCCTTTCAGATTTTCTAGAAAATATTTTTAATTGTCCTCTTCAAGGTAATAGTTTGTAACCAGGACGGTTTTGCCTCTGAAGGTAGATTTTTACCTTGGAGTAGAGAAAGAGATATATTGTTTCACCACTGAGAAAGATCCAACCACATATTTCAAAGGATGGATTTGTTTGTCACAAGAAATCACTCGTGCAATCCGTATTAACATGTTAATTATGATTCAACAAGTTTTCCATGGCAGCCTAACATCAATGTTAATTTTTCTGGGTTAGTTTTGTTACAAACTACTGCAGCATGGTAAATGGAAAGCAGATCATAGCCAGAAGGGCTTGTTTTGTCAGGTGTTATCCTAATTGGTGACAAATGCAGCCCTGTGGGGCACGTTAGGTGCATTGGGCTGGGAATAGGGGAAGGTTTCTCCCTGTTGGATTGAGCCGGGTTATATGACCCCAAACTGCAAAAAGGAGCATCATAAGCTGGTTGTGTTTCTGTTGATAATTGGACTCATTAGTGTCGCATGGTGAGGTGGCCTCCTGCTCACCTGCAGTAGCAGGGGACTGGATTTGTGTCATTTCTGATTTCTCCCCTTCACATTGCAGCTGCTGAGCGTAGATACTTCTTCCCAGGCAATTAGAGAACATAAGGCAAGAGCAGGAGTGAGATGGAAGACACTGTGTGTTAATTAGGGTTTTTTTCAAATAATTGACCCAGTCATTCAAAGGGCGTATCCGAGATTTGTTGTTGCTTTTGTTATTGTCATCATCACTCATGTATCTGAAGCAGTTTTACATCAAATTGACTTAAAACCTACCCCAGACATGCAAAAATTTGGTAATGAAAGGTTTTGCTCTTTGGGAGTTTTGATGTGGAAAAAACGACCCACTTACCAACTATATCTAAAATTCCAGAAAAAATTTTACAGCAAAACAATATTAGCACTGTTTTCTAGAATGAGGGATACGAACATATGAAAATATGTTCATGTGTTTCTATGAAAATATATTGAAACAATGAATCAAACAAATTACACATTCTAGTATTTTTACCCCAGTAATTAAGTGGTAAAACATAAAAGGAAGAAAAACAGAAAAAGAAGATTTGTATTGTGCCTAATTTCCCTAATGTAGTATCTCAGATGAGTCTTTGGTGGCAAAGTCTTCTACCTAGCCTTTTGAGGTTTGCAGGGGCACTCAGTGTTTGAACATGCTACAAACCTTGTTTTGGACACATGTGACCTTCTTCCAGATATGTAAGGGCTTTATTCCAGCATCAGAACACGTATCTTTTATGCAGGTGCAATGATGATGCATTAGTCCCATGCTATACCCTCTGAGTCCTATCTCCATCATCTGGAAAGCCACAAATTCTCACCATGCCCAGGGATGTGTGATTCTGCCCTGGCAGTAAGGTTCTTTCACCAGCAGAAAGGGGACAGCCTTGTGTGAGCAGCCGGATCGAGCAGAGAGGCTGGAGAATTAACAATCAGAATCAGTGGGTTTGCCAGCAGCTATTTAGATTAGATTAGAAAAGGTGTTAGGAGAGATTAGCTGGGGATGGGCTCGGAGATAGTGATAGGGGTCATTGGGGACATTAGAAGGCACCCAGGGACAAGACCTTCTGGACACTGGCATTTCCCAGTCTCAGGGGAAAGGTTGTGTCAGGTACTGCCCAGTGTCTTGGAGGAGGAGGTGGTGGACAAAGCCCCAGGTGACTATGCCCCGTAGCGTCTGGCTGAACATCACTACTGCACTCCTGTCCCAAACTGTAAATTGTCCCTAGAAATCAGCCTGTCAGACACCTTCAGGATCCTGAGGAAATCCACAGCAGTCTTGTGAACACGTGGCAATGCTGAGCGCTTCCCTGGTGGACTCATGTTCTCTGGGCTTGCCCAAGAATTGAGTTTTACAGAACAGGCAGCTTTCTGAGGACAGTGTAATTTCCATCTGAATATCCAACAGGAGATCATTACCTTCCACAGAGGCATTGTCTTCATCAAATAAGATGGTCTTCACTAGGGACATTGCCTGACTTGTCATCCTCTCCCTTAGCCCCTCTTCTGTGTTGTTGGGGGTCTGCCCATGCTGCCATCCCATGACTGCAATTCTGCCCCATCTCTGACTTCATCTGGATATAACTATCTTTCTTTCCTCTGCTGCTCTTCTATCTCTCACCTGGAGTTGTAAATTAACTTGGAGGGGAGACACACCTGGCTTGTTTTTCTTGGTCCTTGTAGACAAATGATTTTTGAAAAGAGTCCTCCATTTTTTTATACTTTCCTTGAGATAACATTCATCTGCTTCTTGATCCTGGATCCTCCCTCCATGTGTTCTCCTGAGACCTTCACAACTCTTCCAACAATTACAGTAACCAGATCCACCACAGCGTGGGACAGAAGACTTGCAGTTTTCCATGCTGGTATCTGTAGTAGTTCAGGAGACTTAATTCTTACTCTGCGTGATACAGTTGTGTCTTAAAATCCACATTTCCTCTAGTAATGTGGAAGAGCATCAGCAAAGGTGACTATGTGAACAAGGTGGTCCTCAAGTCCAGAGGCCAAGGTCAGTCAAGGCAGGAGAGGAATGACAGGTGGATAAAAGGCACTCTGCATAGAGGAGAATCCCCTATATCTTTAGGTTGCAAGATCTGAATAAGGATGCCTCACAACAGGCCACCTTGGAAAACAAGGTTCAACAGGCTAGGAAGTAAAATGCTTTTACAAATTTTTAAAATTGAAAATGTAGAGAGTAATTTTTAACAACCTTGGCTCTGCCCTGAGCATATAATGCACATAAATTCCAAGTGGACAATGGTGATAACAGGAAAAAAGTAGGGCATGCCATAAACTGCATTTGCTCTTTCAAAAAATGCAGATGCTGCAGTGAGCATCCAAAGGACTGCGAGTCACTTCGTTCAATTATCTCCCCAAAACAAAGGGGCACACAGAGGCCAACAGCTCTGAAGCATCACCAGCTCTTGAGGGAATGCAGCCCCACCACAGCAGCATGGTATCTCCAATCCCGCACATCTGACTTTTTGGACAGAAATCGATTCATAGAGCTAAAACACAATAAATCAAAACCCAAAACCAAATCAAGGGGATTTGGGCCGGCCGGGGAGCGGAGCTGGTTCCGCGGGTGGGCGCGGAAACACCGCGCCTGCAGTGCCCGCAGCGCGGCGCCAGGTGGCGGCATCGCACCGCCCGCGCACCCCGGCTCCGGCGCGCCGGGACCCCGGGATAGCGCCGGGACCCCGGGATAACGCTGGGAACCCGGGATAGCCCTGGCACCCCGGGATAGCGCCGGGACCCCGGGATAGCGCTGGGACCCCGGGATAGCGCTGGGACCCTGGGATAGCGCTGGTACCCCCGACATCACGCTGGAACCCCCGGCATCTCCCTGGCACCCCGATATCGCCCTGACACAGGGTGATGCCAGGTACCCCGGGATCGCGGTGGTACTCCAGCACTGCCCAGGTACCCCAGCACTGCCCTAGTACCTCGGCATCATCCTGGTACCCTGGCACAGCGCTGGCACCCTCGGCATTGCCCTGGTACTCCAGGATCGTACTGGCACCACTGGTACAGTGCTGGTACCCCGGCATCATCATGGCATCACCTGACATCACCCTGGCACTGCTCTGACACTGCCCTGGCACGTCTCAGGTCACACTCACATTGCCTGGCTTTGCCCTGGTATTGCCAGGCACCACCCGGCACCAGTGGGCATCGCCCTGGCACCTCTGTTCATTGCCCTGGTACTGACTTGGCAGCCCTGGCGCTGCCCTGTCACCCCTCTGGCACTGCCCTGCATCATTGCAGCGCTGCCCAGCATCAGCTGGCACCAAGCCCGAACTGCCTTGGCATCACCTGGCAGCAGCCCAGCTCTTCCCCAGCACTGCCTTGGCATCGCCTTGGCATCATTCCTGCATTGCTCCAGCACTGACCAACAGATTCAGGGAGACTCCGCAGGACCTGTTCATTTCCCTCCACATAATTAATACAAACACAATTTATTTAATGCATACATTGCTTTCCATTTTTAATCCAATGAATTATTCAGGATGAGTACTTTATTAGGCTGTTTGTCTTCTCTCCTTCCCCCTTGGGCTGGGTCTTTCAGATTTATCACCAGAGGGATGCAATGCAGTCATTTCTGCAGAGAAATACTTGTCTGAGGACCAGTTCTGGGTTTATGCTGCATGGGCAAGTTTTCAAATAAAGTTAATTTTTCTTCTTCCAGAAACAGAGGTGGGGTACAAAAGTTTTGTGTTGGAACATTGCAACCCATTTCATCACCCAGTGTTTTAAAAACAATTCACTGGTCTGTGGTGCTTCATGTGACTGTTATCTTAGTGCAACCATATAAATCATGCAATCATTTAGATTGGAAAAGACCTTTAAGATCATCAATTCCAATTGTTCAGCCCAGTACTGTCAAATCCAGCAACAAATCACATCCCCAGGTGCCACACCTACAAGTCTTTTAAATCTCTCCAGGGATGGTGACTCTACTCCTTCCTTGGGCAGCATGTTCCATTGCTCAACAACCCTTTTTGTGAAGAAATATCCAATATCCAATATACAAGAAAAATCCTAATATCCAATCTAAACATCCCTTGGTGCAACTTGAGGGCATTTCCACCCATCCCAACACTTGTTACTTGAGAGAAAAGACTGACACACACCCTGCTCACTACATACTCCTTTCAGGTTATGGAGAGTGGTAAGGTCCTGCCTGAGCCTCCTTTTTGTCAGACTAAGCAGCCCCAGCTCCCTCAGCTGCCCTTGTAACACTTGTACTCCAGACCCTCTACAATCTCCACTGCCCTTTTCTGGACACACACCTCAATCTGTGAATAACAATGAAGCGTGTAAAATAGCTGCTTTGTCCCTGAGCAAGTTGTTCTTGCTTTTCTAGTGCAGATTCCAAAGTGGCTATAAAAGATCTTCTTCTGAATTAGAGGAAAATCCACCAGATCAGAAAATGGTTTGATGGGATATTGTCAGCAGTGCTGGGTGGCAGCAAACATGGGCAGACTCAGCTGCACAGAGTTCATGGGGTTCTCTGAGAATTTCATTTGATGTTCCTACAGTTTGAGACACATTTCAAGAGAAACAAAAACAAAACAAAAAGTCAGGAATTAATATATATACAACTGTTGATATATTTTGACAGATTCTCTGTCAGTTTGTTTTCTGTGCAAGTTCAGTATGTTTTTTCAACAGCTTTATGAAACATGATTGCTGAAAGCCACTTGGCCACCACTCTTTCCCTGGAGAAAAAGATTTCTGAAATGCTTCTCAGGGTCACAGTGGAAATAATTTTTCAGAGGATTGTGAGGATTTCCATGCCAGAGAAGCCATAGAAGGAGCATCATCCTGCAACCTCTTGCTCATACAAATACTAGATGATTTTCAGAGGGTCCCTTCCAACTAAACTATTCCTAGCTGACTGTTCCCTTGCCATTGCTCTGTTCTGCCACTTCTGGGAGCTGTCGCTCATTGTCTGCACCTGTTCATGGGACTTGAGTCATTCAGGGCTGCCCTTTCCCAGACTGAGCCCAAAAACCCTACAGCTAAGCAAGTCTTGGAGAGCTATTACCCAGAAATGGTGTTGAGAACATCAGTTCTTTCAAGAGTTCTCAAACAGTCACAGCAATGACCCTTCTCAGCTGGGCTGCCCAAAAATGCCCACAGACAAGAGCTGAGGTGTCTCACACCTCAGTGAGGAAGGGTAAAACAAAACAAAAATGTCCCAACACCAAAACTGAGTTTCAAAGGAAAGTGAACTGACCCAGCTTTATGCTTATTTGGCATTAAATAACCAGTGCCAGCCTTGTTTATGCATCTCTCCTTAAGGACGGTTAAATGTGCTCTCTAGCTTCTACAGAAAGATGAGGAAAGATTTATTCTTTCTTTTCAACACGTAGTAGAATGGTCTTGGTATGTGTATAATCAGTAACCCATAAAACCTTAAGGGGAATTTTTATCCCAGAGACTCATTTCTGTCCTTAATGATTTAGTAGTAAAACTACAATCAGTCTTAGGACACATGGGATTATGAAAAAAAATTTAAAACATTTTTTTAAATGCCTAATGACACAGACTCTTAAAACATTTTTGAGAAAGGAATGCTGGAATCCTTTGAAGTGACTTTCAATTAAGCTTTTAAATGAATTAGGATGTTATTTCTGTGTAACAGCTAGACCATAAATTTAGTTTCTAATTAAATACTGTGTGAAAACTTCATGTCACACGTCACTGCTTGCAAATTTATTCACTGTTGGATTTGACTGAAGTTACTTTGAGAGATGCTCTTTTCTCCTTCTCAGGGACACAGCAACTTCCCTCTGGGAAAATAAATGAAAGCTTCCATTGTGTTGTTCTATGGGAAAATAGCAGTTTCATTACTGTAATAACCCAGCTCACAGACTTCTTTTGCAGTTCTGGTCTAGATTTCACTTGAATTTCTCTGTCGTATTCCCCCAAAGCCTGTCTCGGTTCTTTGGAGGAAACTACCAGTGTCTGGTGCCACATTATTCATCAAAGGATTAATGATATTAATTTTTACTGGACCATTTTCAGTCATATCATACTTTAAGAAAAATATGAGCAGCTTTCACTATTTAGTCACAAAAGCCAAGGAGCAGATAATGCCAAGTCCTATTGGCAGCATTATGGGGCAAGGTATTTTTAATAATTACACAGTATTACAGGCATAACTATTTCTCTGAACATTAGGTCTGATAGCTCTTTTGTCTCTGTCCTTTCTTACCCTTTATCCCTCCATCTCTCTAAGCATCTCCTCAATTTCTTCACCTAATTTAAATTTAAATACCATATTTCTGACTGTAAAAATAACCCTACCCTTTTCATTTTGTTCGCTCTGCTCTGATTCCAAATGACATCAGTTCAAAGCACAGTCATTGGACACTTGAACTTTTTTTCCAAGGTAACCCTTAAGTATTCCCAGCATTTAGCAATGACCAGTTATATGTATAAGGTTAATAGTGCACTGTGGCAAAAAGAACATGAATTCCTTTCCTTCCTTCATAATTTGGTGTCAGTAGTCACCAGAGAATCACCTGAGGCTGGTTTTTGAGCTCCTTAGTTAAAGAAATGTGTCTCTCTGTGAGACAAGCTTCTGTGGTTCTTTCCCCTGGGCCATGACTACACTGTCCACTTGCTCTGCCTTGACCATTCAGAGGGGCTTTGCATAACATTTCACACTTTTTAACCTAAATCTTCTCACGAGTCTGTGGTTTAAGATTCCTCACATTAACCATATATAAAGAATTTCGACAATCACTGTTCTTCATCCTTTAAGCCAAGGAATAAAACAGTGCTCTTGTTGTTCTGACCTGAAAGCAATAGAGTACAGATGGTTGGTAATATTTAACTATACTCTAATCTTTTTATTCATTAAGAATATTTACCCATACTCCGTGAGGGTGAGAGATGCCTGAAACAAACAGGAATTGGAAACTGCCCTGTAATTTTTTTTAAAAAACAACTGAGCTGGAAACAGAAGTGTTCTCAGTCCCTACCATGCAATATAGCCTAATGTTGGAAGTGTGTAGTAGACACTGGTCTGGATAATCAAGAACCCAGAAAAAGCCCTTTGGTCTGTAGGCAAATATTATCTCAAATAACCCCTCAACCGGAGCCTGGCCATGCTTAGACTGTGATGTAGAGCCTCTCAAAAAGTCTACATAGGTGTTGTGCCTGATCCAATTGCTGCAGTTTAAATCCTACCACTCTTACTCAGAAGTATTTTTCCTCCCTCATAGGCTTCACGATTTTCCTCCTCTTTTTTGTAATTTAATTTTTATATGAACACAAGCCAAGATTTCAAAACTGTTGTCTGATTCTAAGTGTTTGATTTGACACCTCTCCAAGGTCCTGATTTTCCTAGTATGAGAGGACAAAATTTCGTGAGTTCAGACCACATAAAAATGTCAGAAGTCAGACAAAAGACAGGCTCTCAAAATGCAAATGACAAATGGAATCACTTACAGACTCATAAGTGAGATGAAGAAATTTTATTACCAGAAAACATCATTACCAGGTTCCATTAAAAGAAATGTTCAAATTAAGGCTTTTCTAAATACATGTCTAAAAAGCTTTCAGAGCAACAGAGTTGGGAAGGTGAAGTTTGCTGTCTGCTTTTATTAAGGTAAAACAAAGGTCTAGCAAACAGAGAAATTAGACTCTTCCAAAGTCTGTGAAAACAGCTAGCTGCACAGACCATTCAGGGGAGGCTGCAGTGGGAGCTCCTACATTACTAGACTCTGGAGAATCCACTTAAAGGAGAGATTTCTTCAGATGCCATTATTAAAGAAAACACCTTTTGGGTTTGTTTTTTGGTTGTTGTTGTTTTTTGTTGTTGTTTTGGGGGTTTTTTGTTGCTTTGTTTTGTTTTGTTTTGTTCAGGGTTTTTTTTGTTTTTAATACATCAGCCACAAGTCTCCAACTCTGAAGCCAGTTCTATTTAGCATTATGCTTTCAGAATAAGATTACTTTCCAGCTTTACAACAGTACATTGCTCCAGAATTTTTCTCCTAGATAACGTCTGAGATGTCCTTTTTCTGGCCAGAATTTTAGAGGATGTAATTTTACTTTTCAGGGTAATGCAGAGACTTTATTGCCACCCTGTGAAAGTTACAGAAATGCAGGTTCCAGCTGTACAAAATCCACAATGTATATGCAATGACTGCTCAAATGTCTCTCTTGCCTTTTCTGGAAGGACTCAGCTTCTACTAGAAATAGTGCAAATACATGAATCTGCTTATTGACTGCACTCCTGCTGGTTTTTTGCTTGAAGCCAAGTCTCGCCTGTCATGATATGTACCCCACGCTTGGGTACACAATTCTCACTAACCATAGGGTGGTCTCCTCTACCTTTATCATGGAAAGCCCTCTCCCCTCTTCCCACAAGCTTTCACCAATCCATCTTCTTGTGTATCCAAGAGGAAGAAGAAACACCCCGATCTTTCCCTCGCCCTCTGTGTGAGTCATATATCAGAATTAGAAAAAAGGAGTTATTCAAAAGAATTATCCCAGTGGTGTCAAAATAACTGAAATATTTTAATGTTCTGTTTGGAAAGAATTTTCAGCTGATTTGCGATCTTTTATCTGTAGAAGACATTAAAAAACACTCAGAATTGTGCTAAATATACAAAATTAAAATGATGATTTGAAGTGTCCTATGGTATTTGAATAGGCAGTGGCAAGAAGTGGAAAAAGTGTGTTGATGTGGAAAATACTTAATTAACATTTGAGTAAGTACCCTCTGTCTACCTCCTCCTCAGATCACTGTGCAAGGCTTTAATATCCTCATGTATTCTCTGCACTATAAATCCTCAGTTCTACATCAGAGAGTGTCATGTATGATCAACTGTTCCTTATTATAAATTGTGATGGGTACTATTGAGCTACTTACCAAAAGGATACTTGCCTCTGACTTGGAATGAATATTAATAAAGCTGTTAGTCCTCTGTCAATAAAGCAACTACCTTCTCAGTTTCAGTAACTGAGCACAGTAATTTCCACCAGTATCTCTAAATGTCAAATTCGTTATTTCACCTCCAGGGCAGTCAACCTAAAAAGTTATTAAAATAGTTCTTAGACATCAAATATTTTTTCATTTTATTTTGAGGGAACTTGCAAGCATCTTCTCTGTTTGTCAGGTGATGAAAAGAGGTACCAAACACCACTGAAAATACGTGCTTTCCTCAGTGTCTTTCTAAACTAGCAAGGCTCCAACTCATTTCTGATCTGTGAAGACAACAGTAGATGAAGAACAAAAACGAAGGATGTTCCTGCAGGGCTGAGGTGTACCCACCACATAATTCTGTTGATATTAGTTTATCTCTTCTTTTTTTTCTGTGTAAAACAAAGGAATCTATGGCTGGTGGTCAGGATTGCTAGCTGTTGCCGGTTTCCATTGAAAAGCCTTTTACTACCTCTCCCAGCTTTGCATCCTATCCTAAATTTCAGAAGAGACAATTACAAGTTCCAGAGGTGCAACCAAGGGCATGAAGAACACCCTGGAGCTGTTGGGGCAGACTGGCTAAGATGGAGTAGAGATGTGGGAAGCTGAACTGCAGCTGTCAAAAAGGCATGAGACAGCTCCTACCACTCCTGTCTCTTCTCAACTGGCTACCCCACAAGACTCAGAGACAACTGGGAGGGTGGTTGAAGTGCTCTGGAGCAGAAGAAATAGCCTCAGAAATGGTGGTAGGAAAGGTACTCAAAGAATTACAGGAAATATTCCTATTCTTTCTAGACAGTTACAATAATTTCACGATTATAAGCTGCACCTGATTATAAACCGCATTTCTGGGTGTTGGCAATTTTTCGTTCTTTGTCCATATATAAGCTGCACCTGATTATAAGCCACACGTTACAATACAGAGTGTGATAAAAGGTATCTATTCTATCACCATCTGTTGAGGGTGGGGGCAGTGATCCTTATCTTCGTGGGAGATATTCTGCTAACGGGCCATCCATTGAAACCAGGCTGGGCATTGTTCTTTATCTTTTCACAACCCAGCCTTCCTCCAGAGAGCCATTTTCTGCTAATGGCCCATTGAGTCCCACTGTGTGACTGATAAAATTACTTCATCCCATTGGAAGCTGCTCTGGCCAGGGGGAAGAGCCCAACATTTCTTACCAAGATAAAAACAGAGGTTTTGGGACACTAAGGTAACCCCTTTCTCCACTGGACTCCAGAGGAAAACCGTATTTCTCCACATCACCACTGGATCACCGGAGGGAAACTGCACCTTCCACAGGAGCACTGCTCCAACTGAGCCACATCTGTCACTGCAGGATGACTGCAACCACCATTTAATGGGACTGCTACCAACACCCTGCCTGATGGGGTGTCAGGTTGTACTCTGACTTTGTCAGGGTTTGGAGTTTGTTTCTTTGTAGTACTGTATTTCTATTTTAATTTCCCTAGAAAAGAACTGTTATTCCTAATTCCCATATCTTTGCCTGAAAGCCCCTTGATTTCAAAATTATAATAATTTGGAGGGAGGGGGTTTACATTCTCCATTTCAAAGAGAAGCTCCTGCCTTTCTCAGCAGACACTTGTCCTCCAAACTAAAACAGCAACTTTTTGTTCTTTGTCCATATATAAGCCGTACATGATTATAAGCCACACTTCAGGTTCGGACCAAAATTTTAGTCAAAATGGTGCGGCTTATAATCGTGAAATTACTGTAAATTTTGAATGTACTTTTCATAAACTGATATAAAATATTTAGTTTACGAGACCCCAGACTATGCTGTAAAAACACACAGTTTGAGTAAGCAGAGGAAACCCAAAATTTCTCATGTTCATAGATCAGGGAATACCATTTGTAACAAAGGTTAATTTAGGGATCTAATTAATGACCAGTTAATGTGTGTGTTGTGCTCAGAGAAGCTATTCACCTTTCAAAACCTCAGCTATTGCCTCATTGGTTGGTGAGAAGCTCAACATGAGCCAGCAATGCACCTTCACAGCCCAGAAACACAACCATATCGTGAGCTATATCAAAAGAAATGTTGCCAGGAGTTCAAGGGAGGTGATTCTGCCCCTCTACTCCCCTCTTAAGAGAGCCCACCTAGAGTTCTGCCTGCAGCTTTGGAATCCCCAGCATAGGAAAGATGTGGAACTGTTGGAGTCAGTCCAGAGAAGGGCCAGAGAGGTGATTAGAGGGTTGCAGAACCTCTCCTATGGGGACTGGCTGAAAGAACCAGGATTGTTCATCTTGGAGAAGAAATGGATTTAGAAATCCTTAAAAGGCCATAGAACATCTTCCAGTGCCTAAAAGAGCCTGTTAAAGAGCTGGAGAGGGACTTTTGATAAGAGTATGTAGTGATAAAACAAGGGCAAATATGTTTAAATCAAAATAGTCTAGATCTGGATTAGACACCTGGAAGAAATTCTTCCCTATGAGGGTGGCGAGGCACAGAAACAGGTTGCCCAGAGAAGCTGTGAATGCTCCATCCTGGGAAGTGTTCAAGCCCAAGTTGGATAGGGCTTTGAGCCACCTGGTCCAGTGGAAAGTTCTCCTTGTACTAGGTTGCCTTTAAAGGCCTTTTCCAACCCAAACCATTCTCTGATCTTATGATGCAGCATCAAAAATAATTTAAATTTTGAGAAAATATTTTATTTTTAATATTTCGTCTGGAAAACACTGAAGAGAGAATGAGAATGGCCCATGAGCTGCCAGTGACAACTAAATTGTCAGATCAAAAGTGTGCTTGGGGTAGAAGCAGTGTTCTTGCTCCATATTTGCAGGTCTCTTTTCATCCTGAAAATGCCAAGACTGTGAGGGCAACCGAGGCTGAAGAGCAGGAGCTCAGTTAGAGCTGCATCAGCCAAGCGGGCCAACCAAACCAGACTCTGCTCCATGGAAATGTTCTTCCTTCACCCCCGTGTGCAGCTTGCCCTGCAGCACGCAGCAGCCTTTCACCATCCTTAAAACTGGTACACTAATTGTGCCATCTTGAACAGTTCTAAAATAAACCAGATTGTAGTCACATTGAAAAAAAAATTATGTGATATGGTTATGTCTGCAACCTGACTACAATCTAATTTCTTTAAAGGTTGTCTGAAACCTGTATCACAAGAAGTAGTTCTGCAGCATCAGGGATTGATTTGACTTACGCTCTTTTCTCAGGGAATAACCTTAGAAAAACTTTCAAATTGATGGTAATCCACAAAGGCCAGACAAAATAAATCTTTAATAAAAAGGTTTGCCCCAAAGAGGAACAGACTGTTTAAAGAGCTTAGACCTCTAAATCGTCTGCCTGTATGTTCTCTGTAATTTAATACTGGGGATCTTGGCTAACTTCATTAAGACGATGACAGTGAAATTGAGATAAATCATCCTGTGGTGAGGGAGGGACTAATACAGAGAAAATTACAACCAGCAGGACAAATAGCTTATATTATCATACAGGTAACTTCCACTTTAGTGATAGAATGAATTTCATTAACACAAAATATATATTTTACATTTGAGCCCATGCCATTGTGAAATTAAGCACGTTGTGTGATTCACACAAATGCATCCACAAGATACTCGACCATTCTTAGGTTTAGTTCTTGATTATTCTTATCCCATTCATTGAGTAGGAACTTTTAAATTTTTTATAGTAACTTTATGGTTGAAAATAAGAACCACATTAATTTTTACATCTTTACTAACTAATATCAAAAAAATATCTTTACTAACTCTGTAACTCAAATAATCAGAGTTGTTGATTCTACAATTAGCTTGTGTTCGAAAAAAAAAATCAGTATGAAAATATTTCCATTCTCTACTATCTCATGCTAGGCTAATACTTTTGAAGACTTCCCACATGGCTCGGTTCTTGGTGGCCAGAAAAAAAACCAATATTAAGAGGGTTAACCCATTTAATAGAGCTTTAGCTCTGTCTTGTAACTGCTGTCTGTTTGAGGATTTTTTTGCCTGCAGGGAATATCAGTGATTCGTATAAAGACTTTTCCTCCAGAAAGCTGAGTCACTCTTTTTATTAAACACATTCAACATAAACTGTGAATTTTAATAGCAATCTTTTCTATATTTTGATAAAAATTGTGCTGAATAGCATTCAATTCTTCCTACCTAAAAATAATTTAAAATTAAATAATTTAGAATTTTATTACAGGCTTTGTAATAACAGCCCAACACCAGCCCTCCCTTGCACTTCATTTGTTTGTGTCCATTCCTTTCCAAAGGCAGAGTGCTTATGCTGAGGGAAAGGCTACCCTGGCTCTGCCATTCTTTTATCTCATTTTTGGGCTGTTGGTTGGTGCACATCTGCAGGACTGTGTCCATTCCATGTTTTGGGGGTGACCTGGGAAGGATAGGTGTGTGTTGTTTTTGGCTGAGCCCAACCCTTCTGCTCCCGTCTTCTCACCCCTGCACTTCCCATGGGTCACTTGTCCCCTTTGGATGGGAGTTTCACTGGGAGCACAACTTCTGACTATGGATAACACTGAGCATCACGAGACAGTGCCCCATTAGTCATTTCCCAGTGCATTTCACATGGCAGATGCCTGACACCCTGCACTTTCGGGCTACAAACACAGCTTTAGGAAATGAAGCAGTTTAGTCAGTACAGCTAAGGAGGACACACAGCAAAACAAATCCTACTCCTTGTTCAGTCCTACTTATGGACTCTGTCATTGTGAATTTATTAATTTCCTGAAACAAAGTTTCTATTTCAACATAATATAAGACCAAAGGAAACCCAAGAGCCTTGTCTGGACTAGGAAATCTCTTTTTAATAGTTTTATCCTGTTTGCATTGAGTTAGAATACATTTCCTTTAGTACAGGGCACAGGAAAATATTCTTTTTATAATTGATTGATTTAAAAGGGTTCTGCTCTACATCACCAAAGGAAAATAATACAGACCTGTTGTGGCAGACAGCCTGATTTTGAAACAAGAGCACTGAACATTAACAACTGCAGTAACTGACCTGTCACATCATCTATACAAAAAAACTTGAACAGTCAGTTACTTATAATCAAAACTGCAGAGTAGAGAATCACTGACTGATTCCTTGCAGATGGGTGCTTATGTTAAAATTGGATCAGTCACAGGGGTTGCACAAACTCTTATCTGCTATCACCAGCCATGATGGGTCTCCTGGCTCATCTCCCTGGACCACGAGCTGGCCTTTGCTTTCCTTGGGCAGTGACAAGAGGTGGCTGCCCCTCCCCTCGCTCATGCATGGGGGCAGAGTCTGTTGTGAGCCAGTTGCCCAGGATGGTGTCTGTGTCCAGATGGCTTTTTAATATCTCCTGGGATGGTGGCTTCACAATCTCTCTGGGCAACCTGTGCCAGTGCCTGGTAACCTTCACAGTGAAATGTACATACAACATCAAACAATCATGGAATGAAAAAAAAAAAATCTGAAAGATTGCTAGGAAGGTTTCTAAATCATTCTGAGGATGGGAGCAGCTGTGTCTAGGGCAGCATGGCCACAAGAGCTCCCTAAAATTTCCATGCAGAGCTACCAGTCATGCAAAAATGCATGAGAGATCTCAGGAGGGCTGTGTGATATGGCATGGTACGACACAGTAGAGTGCACTGCTGCTGAGGGAGCTGCAGGGCTCTGTGATGGAAATGACAAGGGAAAGGTAGTGCTTTTGAGGTTAAAACAATGTTTAAATGGGAAACTAAATTGAAAACCTTTGCCAAGAAGCCCTCTGAGATACTGACCTTTTTTGGACTGCTTGACTGCGAACATGGATGAAATAGCCTTTTTTTCTAGCATCCACAAAAAACAGAGCTATGTGGACTGTTAAAAAAACCAACTTTTTATATTGCTGTCATCTATTCGTAGAAAAGAATTCAAGATTTCTTTAGCAAAAGCATATTTTCCTCTGATATCATAATTCACAGAAGTATAAAATTATTCCTAAGAGTTATTGAAAGTTATTCATAAGAGTTGGGAATATTTACAAACAGTAATTTAACTATGGCAAATCCAGCATCAGTGACAAATAAGGAAAGAATTTCCATGAGAAAATATGGTGTCATCATTTGAATTTTCAATCATTTTACAACTGTTTCAGACTGCAAATGGTGTTTCAAATAAATGTTCAGAAATCCTGAGCCATATCTTCACTGAGTGGTTATATTTGCATTTGCAGCTAAGGGATCTTAACAAGTCTTCTACGTTCCTGGAATTTCTGTCTGTGCATCAGGTAAAAAAATGTATAGGTGCAATTTGTATTTTTTATATTAAAAGGATTTAGAGTAGTCTTCAGTGAATAAATAAATAATATTACTATTTCTTTTACAGTATGAGAAGTTACTCTGAATGTTAAGACCAATCAGAAGCTGTATTTGCTGCAGCTCATAGTGTAATGCATTCTTTGGAGAGTAAGCTTCAACAAAGACTAAATAACAGGTTCTTTGGTTGTAGGTACATCTTTTGGCCAAAACTCATAATTGCAATGGGGAAAAAAAAGAAAGAAGTGTAATCAGTTTGTGTATCTTGGTACTAAAGAACAAATTTGATTCCAGGTACTGTTTCTGATCTGCGTGTCTTACCAAGTTTTAAGCATTATTGAAGCCTAATAAAAGCAGGAAATGCCATGTTTCTATGAAGAATATTGTATGCAGTGAGTTATTACCCATATTTTAGTAATTAATTGTTCTCTCCTTTTTAATGTGTGAATTTACTCTTCTTTTCTCTCCTTTAAAATGTGTGAATTTTGATTTTTCCTTTCCTTTGTTATAGTACCTGTGGAGAGAATGTTTGCCTTTCTAAATATTTGCTTAGATAGCAAATACTGCTGTCTAGGTATCAAATGATTGTAATTCAAGCAAAGAATTCAAAACCTTCAAGAAAACCCCCCAATCTCCAAAAGCCCAGGTGTACTGAGATGTCTCAAAATGAAGTAAGACCCATAACAAAAGAGCCCTAGAGTAATCGAGTTATATGTAGAATGCGCATAGATATCAGAACTGCTTTTTCCTTAAAGCATCCCTCAAAATCAAGCCTTCCCCACTACTTTTCCCTGGACTCTCCATCTTTGGGCAGGAAGGGGTGCACATCCCAAGACCCTTCTGTCAGGTTTCGTTGCATGGGCCAACAGATACAAAAGATTTCAGGAGGTACAAGTCCTGACAGCTAATGCGAGCGTGTAAACCTCACTTTCTCAGGAAGTCAGGCAAAGAAAACTTCACCACTGACCCCAGATGAGCACATACATGGGTAACTTGGGTTCAGCTGAGCTCATTGTGCATTGTTGCATAAGGTTTGTTGCCAAGATATGAACTGCAATGTGTACAATGTGAAAGCAGGAGTCGCAGCTTTGAAGCCAGTGTTGGAAGTATAATTGGGTAAAATCCAGTTTTCTTTCAAGATGGTGAGAATTCCTGCCACGATTTTTAAGAGCTTGGGTTCATTAACTGTAACTGGGTTCAGAAAGAAAGGCAAATGTGACCAATATTTTCTCAGCTCCAAGGAAAAACATTCTGTAGCTCATTCAAATTATTGATTTATTTACATGACTCTTCTAAAGCAATAAAAATAATTTTAAAAACAGGTAGACTGCAGACTTCAAAATGGGAATGAGCTAGAGCCAGTGCCCCTCCAGGTGCTGCTCTTACAGGAACATCATGTACCTTTAATGCAATTAAAACATATGCATGTACAATTTCTAAAGCCCAGCTGGAGCCTTTGGCTTTTCTTCTTGATTTGCCCTGAGTGATGCATAATGGCTAACTTGGCTGCCTGCCTTTTTTGCAGAGAGACAGGTAGAGCAAAAAGAGATTACTTATAAAATCTCTTACCCCATTTGCTACAGAAAAAAAATACTCCCTATCATTGATTTACCTCTAGGAGATTCAGTTGAGAATATATGTTAAACCTAGAAGCTGCTCATGTGAGATTTTAGGACTGCTATGGATGATAGGGAGTAAGACCTTAACAAGTTCATTTATTGTATCAGGAAAGCTGCCTGTCGAAAGTAGAGCCTACTGAATATTTATCAGCTACTCCTGGTCTGACATGTTCCAGAAAACATCCTCAGAAATCTTTGTGTTTTGAAGTTACTAATGGCTTCTGAATCTATCCACGTACCAAAAGCGAACACAAAAGTGCAGCTGCTCTCTCACTCCTTGATTTCTTTCAGCTCCAGCCAGAACAAGTTTTCTTTGTTTCCAGATAAGTTAATGGTTTCCCCTTAAAAGAAAGACTTTTTTTAAAAAAGACAAAGACTGGTACCAACCTATCTCTCTCTGTCCCACAAATACAAGAAGAAAATCAGTAAGCAAACCACCAACAATGAGGAGCAGTGTGAGACACTTTCAGGATGGAATTGACTATGAAAACAATTCTGACAGTGTGACCCATATGTTTAGTTGTAGGCTTTATGTCACATAATATCATAGGCTTTCTGCTTTCATGCATTAACCCTAACCCCAAAAAAATTAATGGGGGTGTGATTTGACCTATCACAGAGCTTTCACAGCAAAATTACTCTATTTGGGGTTTGGGTATTTTTCGTGCATAATGTACACAAAAAAGCAGGCAAGAAAGACTGAACAGTGAGGATCTGCTCTGGTCTGGGTTTCTGTTGGTAAGTAATTTATTTTTCCAAAACCGATTGCTGTTTCATTTACCCCAAAACATATCATGATTTATATTATAAAGGAATATAGATTTTTAGGTTGCATCTGTAGGAAAATTGTTTCCTCAGAGCATCCCTGTTGATTTAGTGTCCCCTTGGAATTTGGACTGATGTTTTCAAAGGTCTTCAGTGTCCATTTATGGCCTTTTTTTCCTATTCCTTTCAGTATTGGTGGTCTGGTGGTGTCCTTCTATATTTTGATAAGGAAGGTAATGTAACAGAGGAGGCCACGATCCCCCAACCTTGTTGCTTCATTGCTGCATGCTGTAAAGACTGTGTAGGAAATAGTTTTAGCTCTGCTCTTGTGCAGCCAGGCCAAAACCATGGCTTCATCACGTCCCTTTATAACCCTGTTGTTCTCCATGTGACTGCACTGTTGGAGTCTCAGTCCAAGGTAGAGGCAGAATGACAACAGGAGAGACATAGTATAATCTAATACTCAAAGCGACAGCCACAAAACAAGGAGGGGGTTTCTGTCTCCTGTAGGTGTCTGCAAACATACACTGAAGCCTTAGGCTGATGTGCTGTTCCTCTAGAGAGGCATACTGAGAGGAAAATGGGTTTTTTTTGGCCTTGTGCAGAGCATTTGGCATCTCCCTGTGTGATGACACATTTGCTGTCACCAACAACATGAAAATTCCTATGTGAAAGTATTTTTTCCCTCTGTAGATATGGGTGCTTGAGTGAGATTAAGTGATCACAAAATAATAAGGAACACGGCAATTACCAGCAGAACTCATTTGTTATCTGTTGTCGAGCCTCAGCAGTGGAGGAAACAGTCATCTGGGCACCCTAATGGAATGTGACAGACGTTCAGAGAGCGAGGGCTGATATTTCCTGACAGCATCACCATCTGCACTCTGAAAGCTGTAGCATCCAGACATCATAATCTGTTATGGGCTGTTCATTATTGTACCTCCACGTTGCAGGGCACACAGATCCTGGAGTCACTTTGTATGCAGCCCCCTCACCTCAGCTAGGATCCTAACCCACAGTCTCTCACTGTGCTTCCTAGTTGGATGTTGAGCTTTCCAAATAATCATGTCAATAGCCTCAGATGTAGATGTTTGAAAGGGGCAGGAAAAGAAAAGGAAAGGAAAGAAGCAAAAAGTCTTCTAGTGTGCCAGCAGGCGAACTAGATGTTAACCTAATTCTTACCAGGGCAGATGGAGTTATATAATCTGATTTCCAAGAGTAAGGGATTTTTAAAGGAAGTAATGTTTTAGTATATATGATATTACAGTCGTTTTCACAGCTTCTAATGTTCTAATGTGGCAGTGGTTTCTAGGATCCTACTTCTTGTACCTTGTACACAGGTGCAAGGAAAATTGTTAAAGAATGAAAGATGCAATAAAAACAGAGGAAAAACATGTTTCTTCAGATATCCTGGAACACAGAGATTAAAACAGAGACTACAGGACTAACCCAATCTTTTTTTTTTCAAGCATTAAAAATGTGACCTTGAAAGAGAAAAGTACTGCCTAAGTAAAGAAAAAAAGAAAAAAAAAGCAAGGAAAAACCCTCCAATATAACTGAACAGTGAGGGTTAACTTTACCCTGCATAATTCAGTATTTCCCTGAATTATAAGGAAGAGGGGGAAAGTCTGAAGGCACAAGTAAAGTTACCAAAACATTGATCAACTTACCACTTTCACCTTGAAGAAAATGCTTTTTTCTGAGGTAACTTACCCTGAAGAGTGGTCTTGATTTCCCAAGTTGTTTGCTGGTGTACTGTGTTTTCTTTCCTGCCTGGTAGTGAGGTAGTGAACATGGGGCACTCAAGGTCTTAATTTTTTCTCTTTTAATTAAACCAAACCGAAAAAAAGACCAACACTGTCCCCCAGGAGGAGGGTCTTGTTTTGCTTCTCTCTCATGGAGGAGTACTCCTATCCTGACCATGTGAAAGCCCAGTGTCCTCTGCAAAGTGTTACTCCTCAGAGCCTGGCTGGAGACATTGCTCTCTCATACACTCAGCTCCTCTGAGCACAGTGATGAGCAAGCTGTCACCTGGCTCAGGCACTCATCTTTGAAGCCACCTTTGGCAACTAGAAGGAAGAGTTTGTATACCTCCTGAACAGAAACAGCTCCTCACTTGGTCACATCCCAGTGTCCCAAGTGATGAGAAAAAATGGACAATTCAAGTCTTGTATTCCTTCAGCTAGTTACCAGATGGATGTATGATCTGGGGCTGATTTCACAGAATCACAGAATCTTTTAGGTTGGAAAAGACCTCTGAGATCATCAGGTTCAACCTTTGACTGATCACCTTGTCAAATAGTCCATATTAATAAGTGCCATGGTCAGTTTCTTGACCATGAAAATCTATAAAATTGAGAATGATGTGGGGACACACTGGCTTCTTGCACCACTGGTATCTCAGCTATCTCTATTTTGATGGTTCCCTGATTTGACTGATTTCTGGAAGGGAATACATAAAAATAAAGAAACATGAGGTGAAGATAAGAGCCACAAAAGCAGCTCAGCAGTGAGAAGGTCATTGGCTTAAGCAGTGCAGCTCTGACACTCCCTGCAGGCTTACAACATCTAAGAAGTTTTACTATAAGTTCTACTTTATGAACATATATAAACTTTTTCAGCTGGTGGAGTACCAAGAAAACTAGCAGATCCACAGCAATGTAGATATTAGACCTGAAAGTCTGCTCTTGTACTATAGGGGATGAAAAGCCAAAACATGTATGTCATCGGCTGAAGTCAGCTGGGTCTAACAAACTGTGACAAGTCAGGGCAAACTCTGTTCCTAGAGTAGTTTTTTGCCTTGGAAGGTAATATTGAAGATCACTGCTTTATGGGCAAACAAGCAGCCAGAGATAGCAAGAAAGCATTGGCTAACAGAGTTGTCCTCCTTGGAAATAAACACATACAGGGAGCTGTGGGAAAGGGTCAATATCCCACCAATGAGGCAAAGAAGATTTATTATATTCACTCTCCCATTTCTGGAAGCAGATGGCTTCTACAGTTCATCTTGTAGATGAGGATTTTTAGAATGAGCTGCTTCATGGGAAAGCAATGAGGGGGAACAGCATTAGTAGGAGTTATGTTTACTAAGCAAATACAAGGGAAGGGCATCTACTATAGCAACTGAGGACAGGAGCTAAACCTTCTGGGATGCACATGCACTCAGAAGAGCAGCTAATTCACTCCAAATGGGTCACCTTGCCAAAAGACAATTCAAAATCTTCCACAGACACAAGGAGGTAGCATTTAAGTCTTCAGAATAATACAGTAGTGATCGTTTTCCACCTCATATCACAAAGCAAGCAATTGCAGTCTTCAATAGCTGGTGTTTCTAAATGGGATTCAACTCTCAAAGCACACATGGAATATTTCCTTAAAGCTATTGGAGTGTCTTACTCTAACATTTTAAATCAGCTTAGAATAGCTAGGTTCAGTTTCCAGCTTATGCAAGACTTAATTTTCTCTCTTTTTGTGCAAGTTCTACATCAAACTACTGTCACAGTGCATGTGAATGATTCATGATGATTTGCCCCATGTGGCCTTCTGCTAGAGGCAACTGAATGAGAAAAAAAACAAGCCACAAAAATACCAACACAAATACAACCCCCATACAAACTCCCTTTTCTTTAGAACATCATTTATTGTTACTCATCTTTAGTGAAAAAAGAGACAAAAAACACACCAAAATGGAGCATGTAACACCACAGGGGTTCTAATCAAACCCAAACTATAATGTGAACTGTTGCTGTTTTAGTAATAAAACTAGCAAGCTCATATAACAAAACCCATGTAGCAAGTCACTGGAGGAAAAGTGATCAGAAAAGAAAAGCTGCTTATGTTAATTAAACAAAGAAAATCTGCCTGGCAGACAAGAACAGCTTAGAAGTAAATGAATTTAAAATATGCATCTATTTCTTGGTGTTCTCTGAGCACACAGATAATATATGTGCTCACCCATTCAGTCCTGGGGATTAAAGAAATCCCTGGGCATGTTGGTTAAATCCAGGGAAGATGATTTTAAAAAACAAAAGTTCATGCACGTCCACCTGGTGTTGTGAATGAAACTCTGGAAGTAAAGAATAAAAAACTTACTTATACTTCTTTTGAATGGCAGGATAAATCACAAATTAAAAACCTATTACCCAAAACAGGGAAGAAGATTCTACCAGACCTTAACATAAGGCACCAAAGCGTAATGAGGAGAAAGCCCATTCATCAGAAACCAGGCTCCATCAGTACTGCTGCTCATTCCTTACTGAAGCAGTGAAGAAGACATTTACCAGTAGCTCAGGTTCTACCCCCCACCACCCCCACAAACTCTTTTTACAATTTGATCCCTGTGTTGAAGGAACCTATTGCAAAAAATTAGGTTATGTCAAGAGTAAGATTTTCATTAATTTAATTTCTTCTCAAATCTGAGTGGATAACTAAGGGAATGGATGAATCCCATATACTCTCAAGAATTCATTTTACTTCCTTTTATATTTTCCACTAATTGAAATTAAACCTTTTTTTATAAAAGTCTGCAGTAATTAACTCTACATTTGACATAGATACTCATTTAAAGAACAACAGCAGCATATTTCATGGTAACCATATTGAGAATATTTACATTGCAATTTTATCTACTTACCATTGTAGGCATACAATAATCTGAGTATATATACACATATTTACTCAGAGTATATATATAAAATCATATTTAAAATATAAAATAAATATATATAAATAAAATATATTAAAATATATATTAAAATATATATTAAAAATGCCACCAGAAAACAATAATCACACACAACTTGAGTAGAGACAGTAAGACTTCTAGATGATTGTCTGTTATTGAATAAACATCCAGTAATTTCCAACTCATTATCACAGAATGCTTTTATTTTTCTGAAATGATAAAATTAATATGGCTGTTTCCAAGTCACAGTTGTTGGTTTTTATTTTTTAGAGCAGGGATTTCCAGTGTAACCACACAAGACCAAAAACTTGATGTACAGTGGCATTTAGTAATCTGTTACAACATCCTGCCGTGGTCATGTGAATCTCCATGTAGGCATTGCTGCTTTATTAACCTTACAAAGAGGAGTGCAATATGGCAATCAAATAGTTATAATCAACCTGAATGACAGCATAGCAAGCATAGTACTGGACAGCCACACACACACGATTCTTCTGTTCTTCTGGGGGTGTGATAAATATAATTTCCCATATTTGTACAACATTTTGCCTACCACTATAAGTGCTAAAAAGTGGTGAGTTGTTTTAAATACTTATAGATACCTTTTTGATTACCTTATATTTCTAAGATATTATATTTTTTGTGCTGAATAATGCATTCATGACTACAAACCTCATGGGCACATTTTACTTCATGAGATTGTCTAATAAGCACATAACAAATCAAGGCTTCCAACCATTTTTTGATTTTCCAAGAAATTAGTCTTCCAATGACATTGGTATTCTGACAATGATGGACATGCCTATTAAAAAGTTGAGTGATAAATAGTGTGCCTAATAGGACTAGGACAGGAGAAAAGGAACAGTAAAGGGACATTGTAGAAGTGCATAGTGGGAGCAGGAGTGAATATGAAGCAGTGACAAAAGCCCAGATTCACTGTTTTTCAAAATTCTTCTTTTGCTAAAATTATTAATTTAAAAACAAAAAAAAAGGTATACAAAGAAACAGTTTCAAAACTACATGAAGGTTATTAACATAATTATCAGTAGCAAAAAAAGACCCCAACAAAACAAAACAAAACAAAAAACAACAAAATTCAACAACAAAAAACCCAACCCAACCAAAACAAAAAAACCCAAACTCAAACATATTTCAAATGTCTGGGAGCAAAAAGCATTAAAAAGTAAAATAATTTCAGTCGTGGAAATGTTCTATATCTCTCCTTCCTGCAGCATTGTGAATCCATGGCAAACACTGTTTTGCACCACAGAGTCTCTCCAAAAGGTTTGCTCTCTCTCATCCACCAGACTTGTCTGCTCATCAGCCTTAGAACTGAGCCTTTATTCATGATCAGTTTTCTTAGGCTCCCAGAGAGCAAAAATGCAGAGTGTTTAGAAAAGAGTTACCTCCCAAACAAAGATGAACTGGTGAAAAAGCTAATTGTAAAATATTTACTATTACAATAGCACATACATACCTCAAGACCCAACTACTTTCACCTTTCAAAGTTTGCTTGACTGTAAAAATTCACCCAGTGTCTACAGAAGTGAATCACTGGTGTACTTGCAATACAGGTAACTTTTCATTACTAGATGACTTGGAACACTTTCAATCACATTGAATTCTCCTTTGCATTTTTAAGAGAAAGAAGACTGAGCTAAAACACTATCTTGTATGAGTCAGTGCTGTTAAATTTAAATTTAAAAAAAAAAAAAAAAGAAAAGAAACCAAGTAGATTATAAAGACTTACTGTTACATTATGTGGTTATTCATGACTAAGCCTCTGTCCAGGAGAAGGAATCCCAAAATTGGTTAACACAAGTAACAGGGCACAGTAAGTAATAGCCAATTATTTTGCCCACAGTGTCTTTGAGGATCATATAGCTGAGTCGAAAAGCCGTTGAGAAAGTTTTGCAGGGAATCTTTGTCTCTTTCAGTTTTATTACTACAGGAATTCATTTGAAGCAGAGCTACAAGCCATTTCTAGAATTAAATATGCTGTTATTCATTTCAGATGTATAATTGTGCAATCATCATTAGAGAAAGGGAGCATAAAAGTGAAGAGTACATTTATTTAATTTGTATTTTCAGAAACATCATGGATTTCTTCAGCTAAATAGAGCAGTTGAAAGGATAAGCTCTGTATTAGCAGCTTCACGCAGTGCTATTTAAGCTGAATCTATGTAACAACGGCAAATATCTAAAGTCACTTTACACCCAGCAGGTGAGAAATACCTACCATGACAGAATTCAGATACTGTATATTTTCATCCTTAAAGACATTAATATATTGACCCCCCTTTTAAAAAGACACTTCAGTGCTCACTTTCTTTAAATCAAGACCCAGCAACGTTGCAAAACTGGAGCAAATGCTGGCCAACTCCTTATCATCACATCAGTTCCTTTTCTTTCAATATCAAGAAAATTAAAAGGAATAGTTGAGGCACAAGTGAATTTTATGCAGAAGTTTAGAAGTATTTCAATAAGTAGACTAAAACTTCAGTGTTTAACTTCTTTTAAAAAAAGACATAGATCATAGATATATGATCATAGTCATAGATCACAGTCACTGCAGTCTTACTGGATTGTATTTTTTTTTTCCCCAAGATGAAAAAATAAACTGGTTCACAGAACTTACCAAATCCACTTTATACTGCCATAGCACATAGTTCATGTCTAATCAAAGCAAAAGAAGCAAAAGTACAAACCCGTGTTTCAAGGGAGCTTGAAAGCATTCTGCTACACCTGACAATAAATTATTTCTTCAGTGAAGACAGCTTCAGTGAACCCAGTAACGCAGAGGAGTCTGTCCAGTTGAACTGACGCAAATGTTGCACGCAGAACTTGGCATGAGAGTGCACTGGCAACAAGCTGCTTTTGAGAATAAGCTCGTATCGTAAGAGCTTGTGCTTGAAACTACTTTTACAGCTATGGTTATTGTTTCTGTTAAGAGGCACTGCATAAATATGGAGTCATTCATCTAATGCACTTAATATTTCTCAGATGAGGACTATTGCAGTTTTACCCTATGTCTAGGTGTGATAATACTTTGGTTTGCTTTACAGAAGTAGCATTGCACTACCAATACAGTTGAGATTAAAGAGAAGGCTGAAAACACTTGCAGACTGGAGTTGGAAAACCCCAATCTGCTCCTTTACTTCTTTTCATGCTTCTTGGTTAATTTTCCTCTTTCTAGTTGGAGGCTTGTACCGGTGTTTGTTCGCTTCTCCTTTTGCTGGCTCTCCTGGGAAACCTGTTGCACTGCTCGAAGGATAGCAGTCTGCACAATCTGCTTGCTGGCAATCTGCAGCTTAATTTCATCTTGCTCTGTTCCTGGCTTCTCACCTGCCAGAACCAAACACAAAAGAAAGGGAACTAAGAACATGGGGCCAGTCCATGAAAACGTGAAGGACAGAGAAAGAGGAGGGGGGAAACAAAATCACAGTGTGACTGGGGACAGTTTCTTGCATAGGAAACTTGCCAATACTGAAGATGAATTAGGGTGGAAAGTGCCTGTGCATGTTCAGCACCACAGGACAGAATAAAGGAGGAAGTTTTGAGTCATAGAGCTCAATTACCCACTCTTCAGCTCTGGGGACAGCTGTGACTTCACAGCTGAAACAAACACAGATGCGTTTTGCAGTTAAGACTGGAAAGAAGATTTTCTCATCCAGCTGTGAATCACACCCATTTTGACTTGAGCTGTGCTTCTGCATAGGGAATTGGACTTTATTTTGCAAGCCTGACATGTACTCTCTCACCACCATACAGAAAAAACCACTGCTTCATTAACATTTCTTTTTACTTCAGATTGAAAGCCCTCATCCATCAAATTCCAACTGACTTCAAGGTACAAAATTTTGTTTAGTGCAGTGTATTAACCCTTAGATAGATTTTAAAAAATATCTGCAAAACATTAAGAAATGTTCAGATTGTTGTAGATAAAACAGAGAGCATTTTCCATGGAAACCTGAAAAACACATATTTTTATGTGAAACTTCCTTGTTTGGCTAAACTGTTAAAATGTGGAGAAAAATGAAGTAATATAGTGTGACTACTGACATCTGGTAATGAAGAAGAGTAGTTTATGTCAAAAGGCTTCTCTTTAAAAGTATTTTGACTCCTAACGTAAATGGCAATTTGGACAATAAAGAATGCTTTGTAATGGTCAAAGTTGATACTGATTAAAAAAATTCTGACATACACTTATTGACATATAGGAAATCCATTCCTAATTGAAAGGCTTAGACTAGGTGCTATTGACATTACTAGATTTGATTTTAAAGTTTTTAAAGACATCCATCTCATTTCTTTCTTAATTGAATGTTATGCTCAAGTATTCAATTAAATAGTATTTGTAGTTTACTGTCTGTTTTAATGACATATTTTAAGAATTCTGTCCTGAGAGAAATCAAATAGAGTGAACTAAAGGTCAGGTTCTTTTATGAGAGGCACATATCTGAAATTGTGATAAATTTCCAATGTCCTTTCAGATTTTTTTAAAAGGAAACTTAAGATATAAAGAAAAGAAGAATCACTTGTTTCCTTAGGGAATATGCCATAAGCTTGAGGGAAGAGAAAAGGTGCTGCACCTGGGTTAAAGTAATGCCTGATATCAATGCAGACTGGGTGGTGAATTTATTACTGCAGATTTGTGGAGAAGTACTTGGGGACACTGGTAGATAAAAAGCTGGAAATGAGATGGCTCGTAGCCCAGAAATGTAAGCTGGTCTTTACAAAAAGAGTGAGTGTGGCCAGGAGGAAAGAGAGGTGATTCTATCCCTGTGCTCAGCTCCTGTGAGATTCAGGTGTACTGTGTCCAGATCTGGGGTCCTCATCACTGTAAAGACAAGTAAGAGGTTAAACCTGTGGAAACATAGAAAACATGTTTTAAACTGGAAAAACTGACTGGAAAAATCACTTGGATTCTTGGCACAGCCCGATTCCCTGATTCAGTTCTTTCTTCTCCTCATCACTTGAAACAGTGTGGTTTTGGATGGAATTAAATGTTACTTATCAGATACAGTACAGATAATTCTTTACTACAGTAATTTCACGAATACAAGCCGCACCAATTTGACCAAAATTTTGGTGGAAACCCGGAAGTGCGGCCAATATTCCGGGGCGGCTAATACATTAACAAAATTCTAAAAGCTGCCAACACGGAAGTGAGAGCCCGCGGCAGCCCCAAGCCAAGCTGGAGCCCGGCCGGCCCCGGCAGAGGTGGGAAAGCCTGGCAGAGGCGGGGCCAGCAGTGTGGGGGCGGGCGGCAGAGCCTGAGCCAGCAGGGCGGGGCAGGGAGGGCGGCAGAGCCTGAGCCAGCATGGCGGGGGAGCCCGGGAGAACTGGGGCTAGCAGTGCAGGGGAGCATGGCAGAAGCAGGAAGGCCGGTGGGTGGGGCTGCCTGGCAGCGGGGGAAGCCCAGCAGAATCGGGGCCAGCAGCGTGGGGGAGCCCGGCGGTGCGGGGGCATGCAGTGCCGGCCAGGGCAAGGAAACGCGGCGGCAGTGCAGATGGGAGGGGGCGGCCGGCGAGCCTGGCAGTGGCGGCAGTGCCTGGCCCGCCGGCAGGGCGACTACGTAAACAACGCAGCGGCGACGCGGCCGGCATGCCTGGCAGCGGCGGCAGTGCCTGGCCCGCCGGCAGGGCGACTACGTAAACAACGCAGCGGCGACGCGGCCGGCATGCCTGGCAGCGGCGGCAGTGCCTGGCCCGCCGGCAGGGCGACTACGTAAACGCAGCGGCGGGGCGGTGCTGACGGGAGAGGGGGGCCAGTGAGCCCGGCGGCGGCTGCAGCACCACCCAGCCGGCCCCGTCGGCAACCATGAGCGGGCTGAGCCTGCCTGGCCCCGCCCCGAGCCAGTAAAGCCCGCTATGCCGCGATCCTGTTACTAATTGGCCAGTTTGTGAAAGCTGCGCACGGATTCTCGCGACGAACGAAAGTGCGGCTAATATTCGGGGTGCGGCTTATCTATTGACAAAGACAGCAACATTGTTGAGGCACCGGGGGTGCGGCTTATAATCCGTGTGGCTTGTATTCGTGAAACTACTGTACTCAAATATGAACTCACATTTTATAACACAATAAATTAGTCTTCTTGCATGGCTGAAAAATATCAGTCAACACATCTGATGTTCAGAAGATAATGTATTAACAAAAGCAGGGATAAACATGAAATTCTAATTACAAATTAGTATGTTGGAATAGAAAATGAAGTTATATGAAATGTGAAAAATTTGCCAATCCCCAAAGCCACAAATCCCCAGAATCAATCATTGAAAACATATTGTCATTAAGCACATTGCTGTTGAAAATTACTCAGTTTGCTCTCCTTAGGGATGCTTTGTTATTTATTTGGTCCTTGCCAATTAATCAACAAAATCTGATGTTTAAATATTTTTACTTTAGAAAGATCTTCCTTGGTAACACTCAGTTGAAAAAAAAAGTTTTCTAATGCATTTCTTCCTGGGCTCTTCACTTGTTTATTTAGGAGCAAAACCTGTCTGAAAGCACCACACAGATAAGCGAGATGTAGATTATGTCTGCTCAGCGGTAACTCATTAGAGGATTCTTTCATTTGTTGAGATAGCCAAGAACAGAGAACCCAAAACTTCTGGACTACCTCTGCACAGCCTCTGAGAGTTTAGGTATGCACAGAAAGGAAATGAAGCAGCTTGAATAAACTCAATTTTTAGTTGTGTAAAATGGTTAGGGTGATAGCAACTCAGATAACAACAGATAATTGGCTTCAGACACAGAGAGAATCAAAGCCATTGGCCTGGGGTGATGTGACCAATGAGACCATTGGCAGCTTGCGTGGACCATCTAAATTAGAAAGTAAGTGAAAATCATAAGTTATTTTGGAGGGTGATACCTGACACTGTGTTTGACCCAGGTCTGGCCTGTGCTGAGACCATTATTTGTAGGAGTTGGATGCCAGAGATTTCAAGCAGTCAGACATTAACATCCAGCTCCCCTGGGTGTATGGTGTCTATTACAGTTGGCCCAACAGGACATGGTCTTGGGCAAGTGGCTCTAGATGACCCTGCTTGAGTAGGAGTTGGACAAGAGGACCTCCAGAGGTTCCTTCCAACTACAAACCTACTGCATTTCTGTGATTCTAGCTGTTTAGACTGCAATAAATCACAACTTTTCCACTTCCTGAATGAGTAAAAAGCAATCTCCCAAAAAGCATCCCCACTACATCCTCTTCTTCCAATTATTCATTTCAAGGAAAGCAGTTAGCTAGCTGTTTTATGAGAAGCTAATTTAATTATTGATATGCTGGACCTACTCTGAGCAAGAAGAAAGGGATTGACTAAGGAAAGCAGAGATTACTCATACAAGAATCCCAAAGGGGATGAGTTGGAACATATCTATGTCCATCTTCTGAAATACAGACTACTGTGGACATCCAGGCAGAAGTTGGAGTGCCCATAAAATTAATTAGGACTTTAAGAACTGCAAATTTTCAATCAAGTGAAAAAAATGTGGCTCCTGATGGTACTTGGTGTTTAGCTAGTCAAAGTGAGAGTTACTGGGATGATAAAATACAATTAGTTTTTATCTACCATTTTAAAGATTTGAAGTATAACTAGTTAAGTTAAAATTCCATGAAAAATAAGTCATTTGAAGCAATTTCTGGGAAAAACTTGAACAATATCAGAAACACATACTGCCTATTAGCTATGTTTGTCTAAAAACTACATTTTCCTCTTGATGTTAGAAAATCTTATTCTGTATCTTTAGATGCTCACCCATCATACCCAGACCCCAATTCTGTAAATAGAGAATTGAAATATCTGGGTTAAGTGATGCTAAATACAAGGTAGCAATTTTATCATCAACACATGATGAAGTCCCTTCAGCGTGTTTTTATTACCTTGTACTACTCTCTGTAAATTTTATGCCAACTAACTCAGCAGATTAAAAGTAACTTTTAAACTCTGGTCTGGTTCTGCAATCCAAAGTACAGTTTGAGAGATCCAAAAAACATCAAAATTTTGGACTGGCCGCAGGAATCAGTCACATAATCCACTTAAAACTAGTGCCATGCGTCACTGCCTTGAAATTGACTTGCTTGAGGAGAGTAGAAGTTTGGAAAAAGAATAAAAATATTTGAAGTAAATTCCAAATATTCATTTCAATTTATAGAACTAGCATTAGTTTAAGTCCAAGAACTCCTTGAGTGTAAGACTTTCCACCCTCTGAGATGTTTCTAGACTATGGAATATTCTTGAAAGGTATACATTGGAAAAAAAATAACTACAGAGAAAAAGCATTTACCAGATCAAATGTTTAAGTACTTCACTCTGGTTGCACATGAGCCTTTTCTCATTTACACACTTTACTTTCTTCAAAGCATCCTGAGTCACTTCCTTTCCAGCTTGCAATCAAAGTAGTCTCCTGCACTTTCTGTTGATATCCCCTGGAGCTATTTCCTTTCAGCTTGAAGTTAAATTTATTACACCTTACAAAAACTCCTAATAAGTAACACTCAATAATGGGTAATTTGTTTGAATCAACAGCTGAGTTCTCTACTGTACATTTTCATAAGGTTATTTGGAATACTATCATGAAGGTCAACTATGAAAGGCAAAGATGCAAGTCTATCCCAGATCCATTAATTCTGTCAATAAACAGTGGGGAAGTTAAAGATCTTTTAATTCACCTTTCCTCAAACCTTTTTATTCTTCCTGTAGATTGTATAAACCACTTTGAACCTAGCTGTATTTAAAACTAATAATAAAAATCACATTCCCCCAAAAAAACTTCTGATCAATATAAAACTCAGATTTACCCATAATGCATCCCTCTGTTAGCTACAATTTAAACTTATGCAACAATTCTGAAGCTGAAAGAGCCAAGAAGTAAGTATCTTTTTCTTCAAATTTACATAAGATTATGTAGTATAGTTTTAACTAAAAATTTACCATTACTTTTAGCAATATATTGCTTTGGATTGCAATAATTAATGATTATTCTTTCCTGCAGCACTGGAACATTGGAATTTGTTTTTAAACAAAAATTGTTATTATTAATTAAACAAAATACTGATCTCTGGAAAATCTATTTCAATTCTATTGAAAATTATTACTATAATTTTTACAATTCAGCTGACAGTACTAAGGAAAATTTTAAATAGAGTGGAAGTATAAGTAGACAGGACTGGGATGGTTAGAATTCATCAGATGGTCCAGTGTGGATGCATAAGAGCTGTGTATACAGAAAAAAGCTGCATGTTATTACCTAAACTGTTTTTTATAAACTTTATCGTTTATATGTGTTCATAGATATTGAAAAACCTTAGAGAATCCAGCAGGTTTGTAATGACATCATGTATGTGTTTAAATAATTGACAGTAATATTCTTTGCATCAAGATTGATATTATTCTACAAGAAACCAGATTCACTTCTTTAAGCAGGTTCAGTTCTCTAGCTTCCCTCTAGCATTAGGCAGTGATGTATCTCTCCATCTTGTTGGCCACAGTGTGGAAGTCCTAGGTGAACCTCCTCTGGTGAATATTTTGTAACCTGTGATTTTAAGTGGTTAAAAAATGTCCTTCTTTGATTTGCTTTAGAGGTTGGTGTTGGGATTTTAGCACAAGAAGCCTAATTTGAAGAAGAGATACATAATCAGGAAATTTTGATGAGTCATGTTAATCACATCCAGAACAAAATGAACATGGCAATCAGCCAGGGCTGAAGATTTTCCAACACATGTGCACAAACAAACTTTGCACATGAAAGTCATAAAACTATCTTACAGAATTAGAGACCAAATTTATCTCAATTTCAGTAACAATGTCAGCTCAGAGACCTCAGGAAAAGGTCCAATGAAGTTCCAAATTTAATCTTAAAAAAAGTAAATGCATTCGTAACTGCACTATAGTTAATTCTGCTCAGTACCATTTATCATGCTCTAAAATGGAGCCTGGTGAGGTCCTGACTAATAGCTGTCAAGCATGAGGAGGTAATACTCATCCTGATTCCTTGAGGAAGAAGTGAGGACACTGTACCTATCAGAAATGCCAAAAGTATTTTAATGTAGGATCCTGTGTTTATCCAATTCCCTGACCTGCTGTGTGCAGGGAATTACAACATTTCTTTCTTTCAGTAGAAAAGTTAAGGTTCAGTTTAGGTTTATTTTCTGCCCTAAACTCATTCCTAATTCCTGCTGTTCAACCAGCATGGAAGAGGAACTGCATCATGAAGGGGTCCAGCACAGACTACTTTGCTCTTCAAAATAAATTTTAAGAATGAACCTGGAATAACTCTGCTCTGAATACAAATGGAGGAGCAATATAAAGGAAAAGAGGAGATCAGAAATGCAGATAAGCGTCTCAAAGAACATATTAATATCTCCAGAGCAACACTTCATTGTACCTTTTTATCCAGTCATTGGCTATATCTCAACTCAGGTTCTGCAATTATTTTCCCACTGAGTTTTTACTCTTTCTTAAGAGATAAGAATATCTGGAATTCTCTTTGAGTTTTTTGCTATATAAAGCTATCTTTTTAAAGACTCCAGCAAGTTATTTTATACTATTTGAAATATGCCAGTGAAAACGAGTATTTTTAGATTAAGAGATTTCTGAGACCTATCTAAAGTATTTTTCAACGTTTTAGTAAGATTTCTTGACATAGTTCAATAATATTAACTAAAACTCGATTATACAATTCAATCTATATATTTTCTAGTATTTTCACATATAGCAATAAATTCTGTCCTTAAGGACAGTGTTTTTCAGCTTTGAAGACTGAATGTAGTTCAAAATAATAGTCACAGACAATTCTGCCACACCCAAACCCATAAATGTGATACTCAGATTTCGGTCCCAAAAGGAATATTTCTGGATTCAATACTGTAAACTAAGAATAATTTAACTGGATTTTTGAGTCTGAGGCTGCAGTTCAGTGTATTAAAAATAAGATATTCCCTAAAGAGCATCTGGGACCATCTGCTTCAAAGTTAATGAAAAATTTACATTCTCTTCATCTGCACAATTTTCCTACTTCTTTTAGAGAACACATTTCAAATACTAAAATAAGAAACCTCTCTATATCAAAAGCTGTGATTCTTCCAAGGCGGGAGAGGTCCAGTGGCACAGGTGACCCATATCATAGAATCATAGATTGGTTTGGATTGGAAGGGAGCTTAAAGAACATCTAATTCTAAACCCTCTACCATGGGGCACCCAGAACTTTGCTGGGAAACCTGTTTCTGTACCTCACCATCCCCACAGTGAAGAATTTCTTCCTAACATCTAATCCAAACCTTCCCTCTTTTAGCTTAAAACCTTTCCACATTGTTCTATCACTATCTGCCCATGTAAAAAGTCACTCTCCCTGTTTCTTATAAGCCCTTTTTATGCACTGGGAGGCTCCCTGAAGGTCTTCCAGTGTCTTCCTTTCTCCAGGCTGAACAACCCTAACTCTCAAACTGCCTTCATCAGAGAAGTGCTCCAGCTCTCTGATCATCTTTTTTTCCTCTTCTCTGGATCCACTCAAACAGGTCCATGTCCTTCTTGTGTTGAGGATGCCAGAGCTTGATGCAGCCCTACAGGTGGGATCTCACCAGAGTGAGTGGGAGAACCACCTCTCCTGACCTGTTGGCCACACTGCTCTTGATGTAGCCCAGGATATGGTTGGGTTTCTGGGCTGTAAGAGCCCACATTCAGCTCATTGCACTGATGGCTCACATTCAGTTTTTCATCCACCCAAGTCCTTTTCACGGCTTTCAATGAGTTCTTCTCTCAGTCTGTGTTCGTCTCTGGAATTGCCTCAACCCATGTGCAGTATTTTACACTTGGACTTGTTGAACATTATGAGGTCCTCAAGTTTGTCCAGGTCCCTCTGAACAGCACCCCATTCTTCTGTTGGGCCAACTGCAGAGCTCAGCTCCTTGTCATCTGCAAACTTGCAGAGGGTGCACTGGATTCCACTGTCCATGTCACTGATGAAGGTATCAAGAGCACCAGTCTCAAGATGGGCCCCAAAGGGACACCACTTATCATCTGACCCCCTCTGCCTACTATTTTCTACAGTTCAGGTGCTCAGAGATTCCAATCTAAAAAGAAAACATTAAGCACAGAAACCTAGATAACATCTATGTAGGTCTTCTGAATCTGTATAAAAAAACTCATTTTGATCCCCCTTGAAATACTGCTTTTGTGTTAGAAGACTTTCAGTATCCACCATGATACAGCATAAGCAAAGGGCAAGTTTTCAATGGAGGTTTATTTTGATAGCTGCTGTGTTTGTATTTCTACAACTTTTTGTGAGTTTTGGTCTTAAAGAACTATGTGCAGTTAATTAAAATTTACAAGATCTGAACATGTTTTTCTTTTCTAAATGTAGAAAATAGGGAAGAGGTTACATAACCCGTAAAATCCATCAAACATGCTGGTTTAGCCAGCAAAAATATCCTGCTACGTTTTAGATATATTTCAATTTATACCAGATTTTTCAGAGTCAAAAAATTTTTGGCCAAATGCCAGGTAAATCAGAGCCCTCCTCTAGCTCTAAAATAAATCCCAAACCAAAACCCCCCAGGAAAAAAAATCCCCCCAAATAGCCCTAAATTTGCACATGCACAGCAGTATAGAAACAGTTCCCTGTTTATTTTAGAATGTGAGTGGAGTATGAAAGCTGTAAATACAGTTTTAGCAACTGAGGCTGAGGTTATATATATATATATAATCTCAGATTACAGAATATGCTGAGTTGGAGGGGACCTATCAAGATTATCAGGTCCAACTCCTGCCCTGTTCAGGACAATCCCCAAGAGTCACACCATGTGCCTGAGAGTGTTGTCGAAATACTTCTGAATCCAGTCAGCCTTGGTGCTGTGACCATTTCCCTGAGGACCCTGTTCCAGTAGCATGACCAGCCCTTGGGTGAAGAACTTTTCTCTAACATCCAACCTAAACCTCTCCTGACACAGGTTCAGTCAATTCCCTTGGGCATATACACATATACACAAAGTAATAATAAAAAGTAAATTAAAGATTATAAAGACCTAAAAGGCACCTTGAATGAACAAAACCCTTTTTAGGTATTTTTTACTTGACAGAATCTCTCGACAACAGGATGGCATCACATGCCATTTTCTACTCTTGCAACTGATTCTCTGTCTTCCCAGAGAAATATTTTCTGCTCTATTAAGAAACCTTACTTCAAGACAAAATGTAATGTCAAACTGCAAGTATTTAACAGAAGTGTTAATGGATATGCAACCCCTCTGTACTGATAAATCATGAGTGGATTCACTGCCCAAATAAAGAAAATGCAGGGTTATTCTGTTGAATATATATAGTACAAAATGAAGCAAATGAAGGTTACGTCCGTCTCACCATTACAGAAATACCTGAGTAGAATATGCCTCAATTGACTTCTTCAGGTAAAAAATTTCAAACTCTCTCTCGAACGAAGACAGTATCTTCTGGACAAACAACTACAGGATTTGCAAGGGCAGACAACAGCAACACAGAGCTCACCTGCCCTGACTTCCCTGGCAAAAAGGACCTGAAGCATTTTAGGGATATTCAGGTCAGCTTTTCATTTCTGCTAACATCAGTAAAGACTCTGTTCCAATTGACTGATATTCACTAAAGTTCAGTAGAATCTTTCAAGTTATTACATAAAAAACATGATGCAGATGGTCAACTAGTAGTCAAAAATTTCACAAAGCCTAAAAATAAATTTAAATTAATTGCTTGCAAATAGTTTTTCCTTAACCTTGTATTTGTAACATAATACAATGTATTATGTCCTTAACAAAATCTTTATTAGACAGGATTAGAGGTATAGAAATTAATCTACCTTTCACTGTATTTTATAGTAAGGGTATTTATTTCCATTAGCACAATAAAACTTGTAAGATTGGAATGATACTATTTATAACAAATACATGAGAACAATTCACCTGCAAGAATAATGACTTGGAGGGACAAACTCTAGAGATCAGTGTAACTCATTCCTTTTCTACATTTACAATTTGACTTTCCTGCTCAATAAACAGTTCCAGTAAGGATGTTAATAAGGAATGTATCACTTATTACCACTATCCCAAACTATGGACAGCTCCTTCAATATAGGCCATACATAGCCACTGTAATAACAGAATTCTTCTCACACCTAACCTGAATAGGACTCAATCCCGTGACAGTGAAGTGAAAGGTGACAGCCTCACTTATTCAAGCCTTCAGTTCTGTTAAAAATAATTTGAAAAAATAAATTCTGTGCCATTTTTAAACATTATGTTGATTTGTATTTTAAAGAAAGATTGTACCTAGGACTGTTGATTATTTTCTTAACTTTCTAATTTCATCACATTTCTGAATATCTATGAACTAAATTTCTTTCACCTCACTAATGAGGTCTGCTAGTGGAGTTTCATAGCGAGGGAAAGATCAATGTGTCACTGGGAAAAGGTCAGCACACGAAACATTTTTCCTCAGCAAAAGAGAAAAAGAATTTCTTCCTATCTGATTTCTTCCTACCAGGTGGCAAACACTTTGAACTACTGTTGAGAGTTGTAAATGCATTCAGACACTTTTGGGCAGCAACTGGCCTTCATACTCACTACCAGCCATAACAAATACTGGACAAAACCTCCATTATATCAGACTACATGAAGTTGGCAAAGAGTTTTGTTTTTCACTTTCAAATTATGTCCTACACATGGACTTTATGAACATGAAGCTATCAAATTAGAATCCTACATGGATATACTTTTACATTTTTTTATTAGGGATTTTTGGTGGGGCCTGCAGAACTCAGAGCATTAGCAGAATATAGCACAGAAATTAATAAGAACAAGGACTGTGTCCTGCCTTATTCTCATGGATGAAATATACTTCATAACTGAATTGCCAAAGTACCACAGTCAGCACAAACACTGGAGATATCCCACAACAGGGTACCTTCAAAGAAGTAAAGTTATTGATGGCAATTTTTGCATTTATGAACAGGCCCTTCCATGCTGTCTTGATCTGGGCATTGTGGTCAGGAATCTGTAAAAGTACCTGCAACACTATAATCAAAAAAAGAAAAATTATGTCAAGAAATTTCTCATTGTCACATTCTGCAACACAACAGGTTGTTGCTATCCCAGATTTTCCACTGGAGAAGATCAGGACTATTCAGATCAGTACATGCATCTGTTTCAGTATGCAGCTGCGATGTCTTCAATTGCAGGGTAATGAGATTCCTAAAATGTCTGGTACAGGATGCGTTTCTGATCTTCAGTGTCATTATACAAGTCTGCTATGTTGCTCCCAGCTTAAAAACGTTAAGAACAGCTGTGCTGATGAAAAGCTTGCTGAAAACCTACTGGTGGTGTTGCTTTTGCACAGAAAAGGTGCTGAGCTATGAATATCCTGACTTCTCTAATGCCTATCTTTAAACTTTGTGTTCACACATTTTTTTTAACACAAAAATATTGATACGAAAATTAATTCTGTATCTTCCTCCTTATTTTAGAACTATAGGGTGTTGAATAAAGCATCTGAGTTTCTAGTAATAGAGAAACTGTCAGGTAAAAGGAATTCTTCAAATTACACTGACAAATAACAAGATTCACCTGAAAGATTAAATCACACAATTCAAAGCAGACACAAGTTTAAGAAATGGAGTGTTTGACCTGAAACAACCTGTCAGTGTAAATATTCCAATCTTTCCTGAGGTATTCAGTTCAAAATGGATTCTTTTCTAGAATAAACTGTGCCAAAAAACAAACAGAAAAAACAAAGAAAAAAAAAGCCAACAAAACACCACAGCTTTGTACTAGATGAAACAATTATGGCCTACAATGATGAGACTCTATTATTTGGTTATTTTAGTTATTGTTTTACAAAGTAAGAGTAGTGCAAAATTCTCAAAATATACTAAAATGATCACTGAAATTACAGTCTACAGAGATTTAGAAAGCCCTTTAGGTAGCTCAGACATCCTTAATAGGTTTCTAACTTTAATCCCAAGTTAATTTTAAAAATGCAGGCCATGTTTATGCTATATCAGTGCATGTTTGAGTGATTTGTGCAAAATAGCATTAGAAAAAAAACCTTAAAGCATGAAAAACACCTTTGTATTGTATTTGTTCAGACAAATCGTAAATAAAGAGTATTTTTTTTAAATCTTTGCACTTGGAAAATATTTTGGGAAACATTTTGGTATTGAAAATAAGCAAGGAATATGCCCAAGGTAATTTTTGAAAAAGTAAGTGAAAGTCTGCAAAAAAGTAGTTTGGTTAAAGTTACTGTTAAATCTGGTAAATACTGATATTGTAAGGGATCACTTCTTTGTAAACTAATGATCTGCTATCAGCAGAAATCTTGCTGCATAATCTAATTTTTACTAATGTTTTAGAAAAAACAAAATCTCTAATACCTCTTTATTTCCCACTTCACAATAGTGTATATTTAATCTGTGGAACTACAGTAGTTTCACGAATACAAGCCGCACGGATTATAAGCCGCACCCCCGGTGCCTCGACAATGTTGCTGTCTTTGTCAATAGATAAGCCGCACCCCGAATATTAGCCGCACTTTCGTTCGTCGCGAGAATCCGTGCGCAGCTTTCACAAATTGGCCAATTAGTAACAGGATCGCGGCATAGCGGGCTTTACTGGCTCGGGGCGGGGCCAGGAAGGCTCGGCCCGCTCATGGTTGCCGACGGGGCCGGGTGGCCCAGCTCAGCGCCACGGCTCGGCGGGGCTGGCCGGGTGGTGCTGCCGCCGCCGCCGGGCTCGCTGGCCCCCCTCTCCCGTCAGCACCGCCCCGCTGCCGCGTTCGCTCGCCCGGCTGGCAGGGCTGCCGCCGCCGGGCTCGGCGCCCGCCCCGCTGCCGCTTTCGCTCGCCCCGCTGCCGCTTTCGCTCGCCCCGCGCCGCGCCTCGCGAGCGCCGCGCCCGCCCCGCGCCGTGCCCGCCCCGCGCCGCTTTCGCGAGCGGCGGCGCTTTCGCGAGCGGCGCCGCTTTCGCTCGCCCCGCCGGCAGGGCTGCCGCCGCCGCCACCAGGCTCGCCGGTCGCCCCCTCCCGTCTGCACCACCGCCGCGTTTCCTCGCCCTGGCCGGCACTGCAGGCCCCCGCACCGCCGGGCTCCCCCACGCTGCTGGCCCCGATTCTGCTGGGCTTCCCCCGCTGCCAGGCAGCCCCACCCGCCGGCCTTCCTGCTTCTGCCATGCTCCCCTGCACTGCTAGCCCCAGTTCTCCCGGGCTCCCCCGCCATGCTGGCTCAGGCTCTGCCGCCCTCCCTGCCCCGCCCTGCTGGCTCAGGCTCTGCCGCCCGCCCCCCACACTGCTGGCCCCGCCTCTGCCAGGCTTTCCCACCTCAGCCGGGGCCGGCCGGGCTCCAGCTTGGCTTGGGGCTGCCGCGGGCTCTCACTTCCGTGTTGGCAGCTTTTAGAATTTTGTTAATAGATTAGCCGCCCCGGAATATTAGCCGCACTTCCGGGTTTCCACCAAAATTTTGGTCAAATTGGTGCGGCTTGTATTCGTGAAATTACTGTATTTATAGTGACCAATATTTTATAGGCTAATCTGGTATTAATATTTTTTAAAATTCTAGAATACACTATCTTCTAAAGAAAGTTTTTTTAAAACTTTATAAGATCTGCCAATTCAAAATTATGACTTTTCTCTGGTTTTTGATCTAATCCTTGAAATTTCATGCTTCTCTACTGCAGTCTAATATGTACTTCCATCCTTACATGCAATTTAAAATAACACATTTTTATCTACTTCTGCAGCTGCCTAAAGCATTTCAGTTCAGGAAAAGTAAAGAAGTTAAATCTTGTAACTCAAAGTTTTTATGAGAAGCTCATCTATCATCCCCCCACTCTAAGGGCAGCACAACATGTGTGAATTATGCAGGAAAAATGAATGCCCAGACATCTCATTGAGTTTGGACTGCACTTCCTGTACATCAGCATATCATTAATCAATCAGCACTAGACAGTGCAAAGAAGCCCCAGTAAAATTAAACCAAGTAAGGAAAAACTGTATGCTTAGTTCCTTTTCTGGAACAGTCTCAATGTTAATTTTAAGTGTGAAGGAAGAATATGAATAAATGAAGAAAATGAAGACTACTCTTTTGCATACCTACAAATAGCAGTACACTGTTTAAAATGAGCCAGGAGGTCCAATTTTGGCCTAGAGTACTGGTCATTTTACAATAATTTTTATCTATCTATCTATCTATCTCAATAATATCCAGGTTTCTTTGGAGGTTGTTTGTTTTGTGCTGCTTTGTTGTGTTATTTTTTCAATATAGTAGATATAAGTTTTAGGGAGTTGAAGATTAACAGGAAAGTATATATTCAGTAAATAGTCAGTAGGCTTTGCCTTTTAAAAAGTTATTTAAACTTCATAAGCTGCTTTTACTTAATAGTTTATAAATATAGCCCATTAATTCAGAGCTCTGAACTAACATGTCCAAGATCTTAAGAAAAAGACCATTATCTTATTCATCTGCAAAATCTTATCTTTGTTGTCATGTAAATGACTTCCACAATTTTTGTTCCTGGAAGAGAATTTCCTCTTGATTGTTGTTTTGTTTTCTTTTTTCTACCCCATTCTTAAAAATTATCATTCTGACCATAATCATTTACAGTAAGATAAATCTTTTACTTCCTCTCCCCTCACTCCCCAAACAAACAAATGGAACAGAAAATCAGGTCATTCAGTGAGATAAAATAAGAAAGTTAATTGAAGAAATGAAACTCAGTTTCTTAGCAAACTTATAGTATTTTTACATCACATGGCTTTAAGTACTATGAAGATGCTAAAGATGCCTAAACCTCTTAACTTTTTTTTTTGTTTGTTTGGGTTTTTTTTTTTTTTTTTTTTTTTTTTTAATATCTGGAGAAGAGATAATGCCAGGATGGGGCTGATTTGCAGGCAAGAAAAGCAATGAAAAATTGGAATCTACTCATGCTTGCTCAGTCTGAACACAACAGATTGTTTTATCCTCTCTTTTACAAATTCCGATTTAGTCGCCCTATGTATTTTATGGAAACATTTGCAAGGAGACCATGAGCTTTTCTTTGAGTAAAGGATAACTGAAGAATGACTATATAAAAGAGTTTTGGATAGAGGGGGTTTTTTTTTGTCTATGGATTAGAGTTGTGAAAAGAACAATTCATGCAGTTATTAATGAGCTTAGAGGTTTGTTCTTCGTCAGCCTTTGGGGAAAAAATGTGCATGTTTTCATTATTTTAGGGGTAATCTCTTCCTGCAATATTCCAGTCCCACAGAGCACTTCAAATACTTGTACAGTTAATGGTGACATTCTGACAGACAAAAGAAGTTCAGGAAAGAGCCACTAATGCTGAAAAAAAAGCAGTGGATTGTTCTGTTAAGATAAATAAGTTGGTTCCAATTTCAGAACAATGTAAACATGAATGTACGAAATTAGAGAGCAACCAGGCAGTTAAACAGACAAAATTAACGAGATTGTTAAAAAGAGATACTGGTTTTTGTTTTTCAAAAAATTAGACTCAATTGGGTTAGCAAAGTCAGTCTCAAGATATTTTTTATATGAAAGTGTAAAGCTTTTGGATAATTGTCCTTTCAGAGATTGGATATAGAATTTCAAAGAAGATAAAACTTCCGTTAGCTTTGCAAAACAAGGGTGTTAATAGTTAGTCATTGTCAAGTTGCAGCATTTACTTTCCCTTTTCTATTGACCCACTATTTTACTGAAAGTAATACATCTTTAATGAAGTTATTTTTCAAGCTATGTCCCTATAGAAGATATTACGCATGACTTACACCCTGGAGCTACCAGGCCTCTCAGCCCTCTCATCCTTTTCTGAACAACCAACTGCATATTTCCAAGCAGAATGTACCAAACCCAATAAAGATTTGCTGTAGTTTTGCTTCTTTTATGGGTTAACATAAAAGTATACCATGCACTAGAGATTCTGCACCCTTATACAGTGAGATCTCACATTAGACATGAACTGCTGAAATCTTCAGTTTTGTTCCAGTAAAAACTGGACTGAACAAACTTTCTGCTCTCTTTCATTCAAATACTTATTTTGTTCTGAGAAGGAGGAAAGAGGAAATGAAATTTGTAAATTGTCCCCATGAGTTTCAGGGATGGTCATTTTGGCAGCCACTGGTGTGGGTGCAGAGGGGGACTCACTCACCAGTCACTGCAAGGCCACATCCCCCTTTGTGACCCTTGAGTGCAGTTTGACAAGCACAGCACCCTGCACAGTTGTATAGGAGGCTCCTGTCCCTGATGAGAACCGCAGGGGTGACCCTCATAACCTTTGGATCCACAGCTAAAGAAATCCTAACCTAAACCACCTTCTTTGAACCTACTTGCCTCTGCCTCACCCATTACCCCCTCCCCACAGCAGCTCTCCGGCACGGCCAGGGCCTTCCAGGAAGGCTACCCGTCTGGGATCGGGATGCAGCTGCCCTTACCTGGAGCGAACACCATGGTGCCGCCCGGGCGGCACGGCTCAGCACCTTGGACGGCTCCCGGCGCCTCTGGGATCAGCACCTCGGACAGCGCCCGGCCCCGTTGGATCAGCACCTCGGACAGCGCCCGGCCCCGCTGGATCAGCACCTCGGACAGCGCCCGGCCCCGCTGGATCAGCACCACGGACGGCGCCCGGCCCCGCACGGCGGCGGAGGCGGCCGCGGTCCGGTCCCTCCCTCCACAATGCGGCGGGGCGGGGAGGGGGCCGGGGCGTCCGCACGGACACACACACATACATACACACACTCTCTCACACACACTCTCTCTCTACCAGGGAACCACCACTGCTATAACTCCTTACCCTGCAGTGGCAGCAGGGGGAAGGGCAAAAAGGATAAAGGCAACGGCGATCTGCCCAGCAGGGAGACTGGCTAATTGCTCCTAATTACCTCTCGACAACAGTCCCGCTGCCTGACATTTTGGGGTGCGCTGCTTCCACTGCAAGCTCACAGCATTGTTAATAGGCTCTAGTGACACTGCACTTTGTCACAGCATTTTCGCTTCCAAAAGCTGAAATGCTGAGGAATTTATACTCTGATTTCACAGGCCCGTTAACCCAGCTGTACCCAACAGCAGCACCACTTTAAGAGGCAACATGAATATTTCGGCATATAAAAGATTTTTATATTATTTTTTCAAGGCAAAACAGTAAAGAAATTCATGAATAGCAATAAAATAAAAACAATGAGTGTCACAGTAGAAGACTACTTACAATTTCCTACTATCTTCTACATTTCAGATATAATGTACTTTTGTTTGTACAACCCATAGTCAGATTTCCTGTGGACCCTGAACTTCTACAACAGAAGTGAGAAACAGCAAGATGGGACAAGGTTTACAAAAATTAACTCTCCTCTTTAAACCTAACTTTCAAAAGGGATTTTGAAAAACATTATCAATACAAATTATAGAAAGTACATTTTTTAAAAAAAGGAAAAATGTTTGCATGCAAATGTTTGCAATATGCAATATATTTTCCAATCACATTTTCATAACCTAAGATATTCTTACAAGCTTATTTAATTACTTTAATAGTCAAGCATTTCACACAGACTTTTTCAATTAAACTGGCATACTTGAAGTCTCAAAATAAGGTCTTATTCTTAAAATACAGGTACAGAAAACACAGACCTCCTTAAATAATATTGCTTATATACTTCAGCAAGTAATCAAGAGTGGCATCACTGTCAAAGTCAAACTAATCATCTGGTGGTAGTTTTTTGGTTGGTTGGTTGGTTGGGTGTTAGTTTTTTTGGTTTTTTTGTTTTTTTAAGAGTGTAACTCATTTCTCCTTGGGAATGCCTTCCAGATTTATTTTCACTTACCATTTCTAGCATCCAGTTCCTGGATATTCCTTTTATTTCCATTAGTAATTTCAGCTTCTTTATTGCCATTTTTTTCCATCTTCTGTCTTATATTTCAGGGATTCAACTTCATTTCTCTCAGATGGCAACTGAACAAATGAACATAAACATACCCCAGGTTGCTAGGGAATGGTGTTCCCTTTAAAAATGTGAGTTCAAAAATCTCTGCTCTAACCTTTCCTCACCTATCATTATTCTCATTCACCTTAAGCATGGGAACTAACAGGGTACCTAAGAACTCAATTAGAAAAATTTCTAGTAAAAGTATCCCACACAAAATACAGAAATGAATGCAGTCAGCAATCTTCAGCATTCTTAAGAGAAAGGTGAAGGATACCCCACAATCTTTAGAAAATCATTTCTGACCCATAACTTGGAAAGACTGCAATAAAACTTACACTGGTATTTTTATGATAAATCTGTTATGTCACCCTTAATGTTTGATCTATGTGCTCAATGGAGTGTTATCCATCATAAAAACAGGTATTAAAGCACTTCTCAAAAAAAAAATCTACTGGTCATATTTCTATTACATACATTTTCAGAAGAAATTATATGGATGCTTCTAAAGGATTGTGTTTTGAAATGGTCGAGCTGTTTGCTAAAAGATTTTCAAAACAATAAATATGATTCAGTGATATCAAAGTCTGTAAGTAACCTGTAAAATTCTAGGTGGGTAAATGCAACTTGGTAACAGAACTGACAACATTTTGGTGAAAGTATACAGTTAACAATAATGTTAATGAACATCTCTCTTTAAGTGCTATCTGTCTTTAATCTGATAAATAACTCAAACCAGTCACATTTTATTCTGAAGTTTTCACTTTTCTTGTTCAAATTAAAAGCTAACAGCAAGTAATATTTTCTGCTAGAGGAAAAAAATGTTATCAAAAAATCTTTTTGAGCTTCTTTTTCTCATAAAGTTAATTTCTGGATTTTGGATTGGATCACAAGTTTAAATGCACCCAAAATAATTACTGAAATAACTGCACAGGACAAAGGTCTATAGTGAACTGTCACCTCAAAAAGAGCATGTAGTTAATGCAGTGCAACTGCCAAAACAGAGTGCACTGCTAATTTTTTTCATTCAGCTTTAGATAAATGGAAAACAACACTAGTTATGCCCACTTATATAAAAAGTTCCTTGAGAATGAGGCATATTATTAAAAAGACATATCATTTAAATACAATACATTTAAAGAAGTTACATCAACATGTATGAAATAGAAAGCATGAAAATCTTGCCAAAACATCTGTATATATTTTCATCAGCAATTATATACAGTCCTTGCCTTGTGTATTATTTAATTCTTAATGTTTAAGTGAGGAATTACTGACTTCCATATACTATCAGTGGATGTAAAAATTCTTTGGTATGTATCTTCAAATACCTTTTTGAAGAAGTCTTGGTTGACTTATAAAGTCCTTTGTTAAAAATGTTAACACTTTTTGAACAGACAGCTAACATTTTTAGACAGTTACAAAAATCATGTTGACTGATGTCACTTTAAATCATTCATGCTATTCATAATTCTTTGGATTTAGATCTGAAATAAGTCCTTTATTCTAATGCAGCTGAGAACAATTATTTGGTCACATAGGTTCAGAAGTTTAGTAAATATCTATTCAGGGAGGAGTCCGTTCCACCTAGCGATGTGCAATGTTTCAAGGTTTCATTAAGAAGAACATACAGCTAACATTTTACAGGTAATATTTAAAACTCTTTTCTGAAAGAATCATTCAGAACTAATCACCTAAACATAAATAAACATATTTCACAATAACATTAATATAAAGAGATAATCAAGATTTCACACATTTTATATCAAATGCCAGGATTATATTTTGTAATTTTTTTCCCCCTCAACTTCGAGAACTAATTATCTCAGAGTCTTTTTTCTTTACTTCCTCTCACATTTACACATTAATAATCAAATCCAGTTTTTTGGGAGGGAAAAGTAATAAGATTAGGAAACTGCTTTGATGTCTTTTGATAAAACGGCTAAGATCGTAATGGACTTCAAAAAGTGATTACAGTCACTGTAATCTTATGGTTAACTTAACATTAAAATCTTTACTTGCCAAGATGCAACATATTACATCTGAAACTGCAAGGAAGCTGTTAAAAAGAAATTGTGACTGAGTGTCATCAAGAAATATCTAAACATTAGATGAGTATTTGAAATGTCAAATTGCAATCTGTACAGTAGGATCATAACACTCAGGATCCTAGATTTCGAAATCTAGTATTTAATACCTCTCTAAATAATATACCCCTAACAGACAGAAGGAGAGAATAAACAGAGAAGGTAGAAAAGAAAAATAAAAATAAACACAAGTACCATTCTCCTGAAAAAAACTATGAAATTAAAAGCCAGTTACCTTTCCATGAGTGCTTCAGAAGAATGTCAGTGCACAGATTTCCAGCAGCCAAAGAGATGACACCGTGAAAGCCAGAAACAAGAACATGCAACATTTCCCAAGACAGTAAAAAGTGAATGCCATTAAAGATAAGTGCGGTCAATAGTATTTTAATTCATTGTTCTATTCAATTTTCTTAATTAATCTAATAAACTACATAGTAGTCCAGGATTGTGATTTAAATATATGAATGAATTTTAGATAGTCTAGGAGAAATAGCTGTACAGTTTTGTGGAGTTTTTTTGTTTTGTTGAGGTTCTTTAAAGTATCACAAACATGCATCTGCTTCAGGACTTCTCACAGCCTGTAAAGATATCCCAAAAAATCCATGTCCATCTAGGTAATATTTCTAGCTGATTATATTGCCACTCTCACAACACCTGAATGCCTTGCACCCATTAATGATTATCTTTCAACAGTATTGGTATCTTTCTGTTATAGTTAGGAGTCAAATTAGAGAAGCTGAACCCAAAACAAAAGCCAATCAACAAGAATCTAAGATCTAGATAAACTCGGGAGGTTTAAATAAAAGATTCAATGACTCACCTAAAATATTAGTACATACAAACCATGCAGTGGAGCCAAAGTAATAGCTGTTCCTATCTGACACACCTCTGCTGGTTGTCAGTCCCTTCACCAAGACAGAAGAATGAGTCACAGTCCAAAATTTAGAGTCTTTCCACCATGCAGGAATTCTTTTATACAGCAAGGAATTCAGCTCAGTGAAGTACTTGGGTAAGGATCTAGCAGAGACACTGTGAAACATAGGCAGAGGTTTTAAAGGACCTCACAAACAACCACTGTCTCCTTACATGGGCCAGGCCATACCATACTTCACCATACAAAAAATGCATAGGATGAGCTGGAAGTCTCCTTCAAGTGAAATTCGCATCTTCAAACCTTTTCTGTTCCTATCATTACACTAAAAATGAATATTTTTGTATATGCCCTTCTTTTCTCTATAAAAACTGTTTTAAGACTGATCATGCCACAGTTTATTGGTGTGTGTAACTTCACACACAAGTCACAAAATTAGGCCTTTTACTCAAGTTTTCAAGGGATTTAAATGGAGAGAAGCATTTAAGACCCATGGCAGAACAGCTCCTCAATGAGTAGAGAAGAAAAGCCAGCTTTAGAATGAATGAAGATTTCCAAACTTGGAAAAAAAATACTATTAGACTCCTCGATCAATCAGTTCTATATTTTGATAAAAGTAAACCTAAATATTAAACTACATTCTTAATTTAATGCTCAAAGAAAAGATAAAAGGTCTGTAAAATGTAAATACTAAAGGCATAATTTGAATATGCTACTAAATAGCTTAGATTGTTCAAGAACTGAGAATGGGGAAATTATACTGGATTACAGTAATAAGAAATACAAATGGTAAATACACAATGTAGCTTCCTAAATTGTACTATAAAGTCAAAAGAATAAGGAATCTCATCATGTATGGCTAAAAATTAGACAATGTGGAGAAATATGATAAATATGTGAATTTTAAATTAAGTTTGAAAACATCAACTTTGATACAAAAGAAAGGATTTTAAACAATGGAGTTCTAAAACTTTAAATTAGGTTAGCAAGACTCTCAGAGCATAATCCATGTCCATCTGGAAAGTATCTATAATAGGACAATCCTATGCTGGTAGAATTTATCACATCCATCAAATCAGAGCTCCCGTCTGACTCCATTTAGTCTGTCCTTGAAACAATGCGAGATCTTCAAGAAAGTCATACAACTGGATAAAAGTTAATTACTGAAGTGGAAAATGAAACCTTGAAAACATTGACTAAGACTCTTAAAATGGGTAATTGTTCACTTCAATTAAAACATTTGTGTCTAACATACCTCTGTTTATGATGGAAGCAATGACATTTCATGACTATAAGGCGCACCAGATTGTAAGGCGCACCTCCGGGAGTCGGCAAATTTTGCAAATTTGTACATTATATAAGGTGCACCGGACTATAAGGTGCACTTTTTTTTTGCAGCGAGGAGCTGTGCCGCGTGCAACGGGGTAACGAATTACTGGCAGGTGCTCAATTTGAAAACAATTTTTTTGCAGATTGGTGTAGCCTTTAAACACAGCCCTAGGCGCCCTCCCTGTGCCGCCGGCCCTGGCACTCCTGCCTGTCCCCGGCACCAGCTGGCACTGCTCGCAGCTCCCACTGCGTGGCCAGGCCACGTCCCAACGTCCCGCCCCCCACCAAGGCTGTGGCGGGTCCCAACGTTCCCCCGGTTGGTGGCTGAGTCACGTTGCGGCTTCCCCCCGGCCGACGGCCACGCAGTTTCCCCCCGGCCGGCAGCCACCTCCCTCCCGGCGCGGTAGTTGGAGCCGCCCGCGGCTGCTGGCTCCCTCCCTCCCGGCGCAGCTCCTGCTGGTTGCGCCTGCCCACTCCCACCCCAACTTGTGACTCACTGCTCCCCCATTCCGGTTCGCACTTCCAGGCTGGCAAATTTCACAACTTTGTCCATTATATAAGGCACACTGAACTATAAGGTGCTCTTCCAGGTTCGGGCCAAAATTTTAGTCAAAAGGGTGCGCCTCATAGTCGTGCAATTACTGTAAGTATTTCTCATGCATTTCAGAGCTGTTTTTTTCATGCAGACACAGTTGCAAAGCTTGAGCATAAGCAAGCCTGTCAGGTTCTTTAAAAAATGTAAATTTTAATTGCTACTATATGTAGAGTTGTAGACAGCTGTTAGTCTAGTAACCAATCCCAGTTATGTTCAGACCTTTAACTCCTCTGAAATAAAGGGTAGAATTGCACCTTCCTACTTCCCAAATGGACAGCTGAATTCTTTTCCCTTATTTGACCTCAGATAAAAAATCCAGAAACACAAACAGAATACACATATGCAAATATTTTTTAAAATCAACTCTTTCCAATACAGTCAAACAGACCTTACTGCTTTTCAGGAGTAGAAGATTTTCTGTAGACTCCTGAAAATTTAAAGATTGAAACCTTACAGCAGCATTACAAAGTTATGTCTCCAAATCCTGGTATAAGTTCTATTTTATACTTTAAGAGTAAGAATATAGGGGTCCTACTTGTGATAAGAGTTACTGGAGAATGTGGATGAATCAGTAAAATATCAAAATCAGTAACAGCTGTAATAAAACACCTGGTAAAAAGGAAATATTCAAATGCTATGACTTCAAATAGGAAAAAATATTCCTGTTAAAAACATAGAGAACCATTAGAAATATTAATGTCAATTATCAAGTGGAAATGTAAGAAAACCTACAATTTTTATATCCAGGCCTTTAAACAGATTCATATTTTTAGGTGGAAATAAATCAAAATCACTAACTTGAAAACTTTAGGTTCACAACAGAACCCTAAACTCAAAAGGTAGAAAATTAAATTATGATAAAAGCATTCTAGCTGACATCACCTAATGAAATACAGGATCTATCCCTGTACTTTGGATATACATTATTTGCATTAACTAAAAAGAGTGATTATTTTTCTTTACCCAGCACAGTATCTAAAACATACCTAAAATAGAAATAATAATTATGAAGTGAATATTGTTTACTTCTAATACTTTCAAAAATTAACTTATGTTGAAAAAAATGTATTTTTTCATCCATCTGGGATTCCAGTTCTGTCCTTCAGTGAACTAAATACCTATTGTCTATCTTTTATTAAGAACACTTTCTCCTTAACTTGAGTAATTTGTCACTATTCAAGACTGAGTAGAACCATTGGATAAGAGGCAAACAGGAGCAGATTAATTTAAACAAAAAAAAAAAAAAAGAAAGAGAAAAATAGCACCCACAACTTCAATCCCCAAACTCAATTCTCCTGAAAAAGCAGAAATGACACACACTGATCATCCTCTTCAAAATTCCACAAGTCTACCAGTAGTGGATGTTGCAAAGAAATGGTGTCTTGATCCCTTCTGTTGCCTGGCTGGTTCTCACACTGTGCAACATGTGCTGTGCTTCATCACCTTGTATTTAGTATGGTGCCAGAGTTGGACAAGTCCTGCTCCATTCCTTCTCCTAACTCCAACAGTGTGCCACTTACTTTGGATCAAAGTTAATGAACTGGTTCGACAAGGTAGGTCAATTTAAAACTAACTCACTTAAGCACTGAATTGCTTTCTCATGTGAGATCACTCCACTGGCTTATTCTAAAGCCAGAAAAGACACTAAATCTGAGACAAACAAGATGAAGGAAACAGGTGCAAAAGGTAACAGGAAGAAAGGAAAAGAGAAAATGTGATTATCTCTTTTAGCAACAATTTGCAGTTTCACTATGGCAATCAAAACACAAAGCTGCTGTCTCAAGAGGCAGCTCCACAATAGCTTAAGCTGCTCCAAACTGCGGATGTTCTTCCACTGACCCTAGTGGAAGTTCTATCAGCAGAGCTAGTGGAGCTCCACTATACTCCATTCTCCTGTCTGAGTAATTTGTAATGCCACTACAGTGCTTTGCTCCTGTAAGCACTGCTTGTGGTACCCTCTATCCTGGAGAAAAAAGGATTTTTATTAGTGAAGAATGAAAACTTAGATGCAGAGAAGCTTGGTCTTTGGAAAGACAAAAATAATCTATGTTGCTTGCATATACAGATTACCTAAAAGTATAGACAGGTCATTGGGAGAAGGTCAGGAAACTGCAAGTGGAAGCACTGTAGGGTTTGGGTGGTTTTGGTTATTGTCTTTAACAAAATGGGTTTACATCAGAAAATACATTATTTTAAACAGAAAAACTTTCGTGCTTTGGTGGAAAAAGAAAAAAAGAGCTCTCATGTTTTAATGATTTCCTAAAAATGATCAATATTAAATGCATCATATCTATGAATTAATTATAATTCTGAATGAAAATACAACTTTAAATCTATTTATTGCATAATATGTAGTATGCAGTTACTGTCTTTTATGTCTTTATGTCTTTGAAATGGCTCAGTATTATCAAAAAATACATATGGAATTTTGATTCAGTAAGAATTCTAATTTCTTGCTAGTACCATTCATTTCACAAACTCATACTCTCAAATTATAGACTTACAAAAAAAATCGTGAAAGGAATGTGAGATATAGGTATCCAGAAGTTCTGCTTTGGCCATGGTTTTTCATACCCCTATACCAAATAGATCAGATGATCAGATCTTTATTCATATGGTCCACAAGTTTTTCAGGTTTACCGATAAAAAATTAGATGCTTAACTACTAAATAGTAAAAATACTAGTAAATGTAAAATTGTGTTTTAACCTGATTCAAAAATATTATTTCTATTTTAAGGAGTTGCAGTGCTGTTCATATTGGAACCACTGAAGCTCACCAAGTTCCAAAATTCCATAAATATCTAAATGAGCAGGGCATGGAAATAAAAAAATATAGAAGGACAGTGGAGAGAAAAACATTGGAAAATATAAAATACTGTATAAATCACTATATTTAGCTATTTAAAAATACTTCCTGAGAATAGGTGTCTCAACTCTTATGACACATATTTAACAAATCTATTCATGGAAATCCTCCATCTGTTCTGAAATGAATAAGAATGTTACTATAATTGTTTTAGACCTATATGAAGACAAATGACAGACCAACTGCTGTAATGGAATTTTTAATGAAATGTTCACATTTCTGGCTGACTGGGCACACTGCTGTGATCTAAGGACTAACTGAAAAAGATGAAAATTCCTTAGATCTGTCTTTACTTTTCAGGCAGAATTATTCTGTTCTGTACCTATCTGTAAATGTTTATATTCAGAAAAGTCATCTGTTGCAAGCAGTAGATGATGTAGTCTCTTTCATAAATGCTTTGTCTCCTCTATAACACTACAGATGTCTGTATTAATAGAATACTTAATAAAAGATAATCTGCCACTAAATTATACTCTAACAGTAGGGCAGATTTTCTGGTATAATCTGCTGTTTTATTCTGTATTTCACACAACTCTATTAATTTCAAGTACCCTTACCTAAAGGAATCATGAAAGCAATCTCTGTATTACAAAACTGAGGCCAGATCTTCAAAAGAACTCCAGTTTGGCTACCTAAATGGCAAGATTTTGAGGAGCATTTAGCATTCTGTAGCCTACTGGAACAAACAGAAGTTGACCTCAAACTTTTGGTACTGAAGTGAGCATGAGGAAGTTCTTTTCACAAAACCTTTTAAACTGATCACCAGGTCTAAACCTTTCTAAAAGACTGAAGCAGAAAAATAACACCACAAGTACTCACTCAATTGTGAGCTGTTTCATTTTCTAATATTTTTTAAAATATTGATAAGAATAGTATCTGAAAGAAGGGCTGGGGAATGGAGAAGGGCTGAAAGGTATTCTTTCCTGAACTTCTAGTTTCCAAACTCAGCTGTGCCAAATAATCAGCAGTATAAGCATGGCTATTACAATTAGGATGAGAAATTGAGCAGATATTGCAGTTCAAAATGTGTTATTTGTTCCTTTTTCTCTTTAAAAAAAAATCCAAACAAAAAACCTTCTAAGGAATGTTAGACCAGTCTGGCTCCAATAAAACCAACAGCAAAATTTTCATTAATTGGACAGCATCTAATCCACTGTCCCATACTCAAAAAGAAGTTGCCATCCTTGTCTAAGAAAAAATAAAAACGTGCCCATTCCTCAAACACCACAGCTCATAGCTTACAGTTTACCACGCTGGAATCGGCTTGGAGCTGACACACACCTGCTTTTGTGCATGGTGTCTTTTGGCACAGATGGGAGAGAGATGGGAGCAGCACTGTTGTAAGATGCAAATTTACCTGAACTTCACAGACACACCCCCACAATATCCAGATTAGTTTAGAACATACTAACAAGAACATATATACAGCTAAGGACACCTCCATGCCTCCACACTTGTAACTTTTACAGTTATAAGCTGTAACAAAAGCAGAATTTACTCTGACGTAACACACAATGTTCTCCCACTTTCCACTGTGAGTCTTCTCATGCAGGCCTGCTTTTCTATAGCAATTTCCAATTCATAGCCTGACTACTTGTGCTCAAAAGCCAGGAGCCATTTTTTTTAACTGTAATACTTGAGCTTGGTCTTTCCGCTCCAGTGTCTGCTCTCCCACTGAGCTCCATTTTAGTTTATTACCTTCTAAAAAAAATCCCAATGAGGGTCTTCATGAAAGGTTATTGAGCTTATCCCTCAGCTTTAAGGCAGAAACAACCATATTTAAATCATTCCTAATAGATGTTTGTCTAACTCATTCCTGAATGTCACCACTAGTGGAGATTGCAGTACCTCCCCAGGTATTCTCTTTCAGTGATTAATTATTAAAATCCTTTAGAAGTTGTTGGGTTTTTTTCCTAACGTAATTGTTTACTGCTGTAATTTATGCTCATGGTTTCTTGCATTCTTCATAGCAGACCTTGAGAAAATTTACTTTCTTCACATTTTACACTTTTGAACTCTTTCACAACAGATCTGTTTTATACAGTCTTACCAACCCCAACTCACCTAGGAAGAAGTGCAGACAATTTCAGATAAGAAAACATAGCAAGACTAATATATTTAGAAAAAAAAAAGTAGATCCTATTTTGGACCTACTATCTTTATATCTATGATCATATACAGTAAAACATTTTAACAATGGTCATTTATCATGTTCCTCAAGAGAACCAATAAAATGCAATGAATACACATCCTCTGATGTTGCACAGGTACAAAATGTATAGTTTGTTTACAAACTAATATTACTGAATGTAAAATGAAGCAACATTTTAAAAAAATATATTGGTAAAAGTCCAAAGTTTACATTTCCTAAAATATTAAGGTCATGTTTTATTTACAGACCAGCATTTGAACAATTACTGGCATTTTAAGATAACTGCTTAACCTGATGAATACATGAATAAAATGAAACTGTAAAAAAAACCTCAACCAAATAAAAACCCCTCAATAATTGAAGTTCCATATAACAGTTCCAAAAACACTATTTTAAATTTCTATTTAGAAAAGCAAGATGTGATCTACCACACAGTAACTCATCAGAAACTGGTCTAACACTTTGATATAAGTATCGCGAGTGACCAATGTTACCAACCACGTGCCCAAGAGTGTGTTTTTCACCCATTCCAACTTCAAATGAAGTTTTCACAACAGTTGTAGTATTTACAAATTTAAAATAAAGGCTCGATATACCTTTGGATTACATTGCCACTGTTACTGTGTCTTCTCTTGATGACTACAAGTAGCAGAATGCAACCCAAAGACCACTTATTTTGTTGACTCTGTGAGTTAACTATTGTTATCAGCATGTGTGCCAGCTGGTCTTAAAAAAAAAAAATAGGCTAAGCAACTGACTAAAAGCGAACACTCACCCAGGATCAGTTACGACACAACTCACTCACCGGAGTGTCTCTCTTGATGAGTGGTGGTGTGTCAAAAGGTGGAAGTTTTTAAGCTTGAGCAGGACCTATGAGCTATATTGCCAGCCATGACACAAACCCCAGCTGAGCCCTGTGGGCAGGTATGTGACACCCATGGCTGCAGTTTCAGGAGTCTGTCAGTGACACCTGGTCACCTGCTGGTGCAGATACTCCTCCGCCTTCACCATGCTAGGTTAGATGACCTGAAAGCTGTATAATAAAGAACCATCTCAGGCTGTATTAGCTTTTACTGATTTTTACTGGGTTTGAGTAAGGAGCATGTTTCCTCCAGGCAGCACCTCTTTTTCCTTTGAGGTTCAGTCCCACCTCTGGGGCCCTGCATAAAAGTGAACATAAAAACAAACGAGGCAGACATTTTTGCCCATACAGGGGACTGGTGAATGCCATGACACTTCTGCTTTGCTAGTCAGAATCTCTGTGAATAATTCTGTTTTTTCAAGGATGCAAGTATTTCATTAAACTTGCCACCTTTATAAAAATATGAGGATATCTGAGGGAATGGAATAAGAAGCAATTTAGTTTTGATTACCATCCTCCTTTACACTCTGTTATACCAACCTACATTAGGTGAAAAAAGGAGGAATTAAAAAGCCTAGAGACTCAATGTATGCTTCTCAAAAAATTGTAGGTGCAACACCTAAGAATTACGAAAACCAAATCCTTTCTTTCCATGTTTGTGATTTTTGAGATTTCAGTGTTTTCAAATGTAACTCACTGATTCTCACTGACTGCAATTTTTACCTCATATTCAGTATTCCATACTGAATGAAGTAAAGCATCTGCCAGTGGTGATCCCTGTTTTATAGAGAACTTGATCACATTCTTGAATTAAAGCAGTTATTAGTGCATTATGCTGCTAATGACAACAAAACTGTCTCACATTCTAATACCCATCTCTGAAATATTTTAAAATACCTAACCAAGCAATGCTATGTATTCCTATGTAACATTCAAATCCTCTAAAAATATGCTTTCTTGAAAAGACTCTCCGTCTAAATGTCTATCAATAACAGATTTTGTTCCATTTAATTTCTTATATTATTTCTGATACAGTTCCTGCTTTAGTTTTTAACTACAGGCTATAGTTTCTAATTGTTGCTCTGCTTCAGCAGCCATGGCTGCTGCCTGCAACTGTTCTGTTTCACTCTGGATGGAATTGGCTGCTGTAACTTGCTTTCTTTCACTGTGCATATTGTTCTCGTGCCTTTTTAGGTCAGATGCCTTAGCAAATGCTTTAGTGCAGGAGCTGCAGACAAAAGGCTTCTCTCCTCGGTGCCTTCTTTCGTGGTCTTTGAGGTGGGACTTGTGCTTGAAAGCTTTATCACACATATGGCATGCAAATGGCCTCTCATTACTGTGAACTCTTTCATGCTTTTTTAGATCTGGTGCACGAATGAAAGACTTCCCACACACCTCACAACTGTAAGGCTTGTAACCTGTGTGTATTTTCAAGTGTTCTTTCAAATGAGCTTGCGTGGTGAAGCCCTTTGTACACATTTCACAAACAAATGGTCTGTCTGCAGTGTGTAGTTTCTCATGTTTTCTCAAACGCGCTTCATCAGAAAAGGTCTTGCCACAAGCCTGACAAACAATGTGCTCCCTGTGACCGTAAAGTAAGTACTCAAACTTCATATCACTGGCTGCTGTGGTCCATCCTGGTGTCTGTTCATCTTTCACTTCACTTATGCCATCATTAAATGTGAGTGCCTGAGGGGTCTGAGATCCTAAGTCTTTAGATTCCGTTGTTTCCATAGGCTCTACTTCTTGGCCATAGCAGTTTACTTTTCGAACTTCTTCACTTCCCAGCTCTTTCAGAATTGCCTCTTGCACTCTCAGGGTGGTGGTTGGTGATTTACCATCTTCCTGACTCGGGGGAGTGCCTTCCACTGTCACATCTGATGGACTATCATCATGATCTCCAATCTCTTCCACGTCATCATCTTGGGCATCATTGGGTTCCCCTATAGAACGGTTCATTTTTAGACAGTACTTGCTCTTGGACTGTGTGTTTTCTTCAGGACTAGATACATCTCGTTTTTGAGAGCAGAGTTTATCAAGAAACCGAATACCAAGAATCTGGCCTGAAGACATCATCAAGTTTACATCCTCTTTTTTAACAGAAATCTTTGCAGTATACATGTAATTGAGAACCTCCTCAAAAATATCAGAACGAAGAAAATCTATTTCTATTACTGATGAACTATCAACTTCAAGTTTTTTGAAAAGCTTTTTGAAGTAGGTACTGCAGGCAGCAAGCACGCACCTATGGGCTCTGAACTTAACATCTTCAACCACAATAGCGATATCGCAAAATTCTCCTTCCAGACGTTGTTCATTCAATGTTTTCAGGAACACAGTTTTGTGATCGTCGTCATTGTATTTAATGGTTTCAGACATACTGATGAAAAACTCCTGCAAATTAACAGGAAAATTATGTAACTTTTATAAAGCAGTCTAAACCACAAAATCACAAGAGATGAAGTAATTTCCATCATTAAAAAAATCCATTTTTTTTTGCATAAAATAACCACAAAAAGCCTGTTAGACCTTAAAAGCATTACTCTGAAACTGATTTCAAAATTGTGAATGCATAAAGGTCTTTCCTTAGGTTATACAATTTACAATTATTCAAATCTTTATTCAGTTACACAAAATTGAAAACTTTCTCTTTAAAACTGCAATTGTTAGTAAACGTATGACCCAACTCATAAGTGATTATTATAACTAAAGAAAATGTTAACACTAAAAAATGTCTAAGAAATACTTTAAATGAGTCAGCACGACAAACTAAATATGAAATATCAAATATAAGCCTTACCATGAACAATGCAGAAAGTTTTCCAAGCAAATGATTATTAATTTAATCTCAGAATGGGCCACCTTCAGCCTGAAAGATGGGAAGATAATAACATTTCAAGAAATAATAATATAAATTCCAAAAATTATTTAAAATTTGAGTGTTAAAACACAGCATCTTCAGTTATTCAAACTTAGATAAAATACACTGTTAAAATACCCAGTTGTTTTTCCAGTGATACAAAAGATAACTCCATGTGTTTACTTTTCTATGGTTATTGCACTTCCCTGGTTCCACTTTCCTGCTGCTTTGCACTAAATCTAAAGCACTGAAAAATCCCCCCAGGAATTACTGCAATTAAGGCATCAAGAAGGTGATCAGTCTTCTGCTGAACCACAGAGCTGGGCAAGTCTAGTAGAGGGTCTGGCAAGCAGACCAAGCATCCCAAAGGACAGCAGACCAGAGACAGGGATGGGTGCGCATCCAAGACCAGGGAAAGAGACAAGTGTACCAGATTTCCAAACTATAGAGATACAGAAGGATAATGCAAGACACATAGTTTCAAATTATTCAATCCCAACAGACATCCAATTGTCTGTTAGGACAGGAAACACAGCAGAGAGGAGGGAAATTTAATATTTGGTTTGGATCAAATCTTGTGCCACCTGGCACACATCTCCTGGGAATTTCTTCCCTAAATTCTAATTCATCCTTAACCATATATGAAACAGAAGTAGATGACAGATACAATGACAGGTTTGCAACTCTTGGTGCTGTGTGTTTCACACGGTATGGAACACCTGGTTCCCTACAAATATCTCCGTAGGTCTGGCACCTCTGTTGAAGTTTCTCTGGCTACACAGAAGAATTTTAAGAAGAGAAAACAAGTAAAAAAAAGACAAAAGTCCTTTCTTTTAGTCCTAATCAAATTTTAAGATAGCCAGATTCTGTAAATATTTGAAATATACAAAAGCTGGAAAGGAATATTGTATATATTTATGGGCTGTCTGGGTCTGCTGGCCCAGGAAAATGTATCGGTCCAGCACTGAAATTGGTAGGACAAACAACTATTTCAACGGGATCTTTTCAGAGTTCTTGGCAAGACGGGAAAAATGCTTTCTTTTTAAGCAAGAAGCAAAATGTCACTGCTAATAATCTAGCAGTAAATGCACCGTCCTGTTAAACAGTATGAAATTTTGCTGCAATTCTGTCGACACTAAGAGAGAATTAATTATAGAAGTAATTGGCCGAAAACAGGGCTGCGGAGTACGCAGGGGTGTGTAACTGGCAAAGAACGAAGTTAGTCCTCTGCGAATGGAGCAGGGTAGGCTTGCTCAGAGCGTTTCCAGCTCCGATTTAAGAAAGCTCTGGTTACTTATTCCACTGGGCAGTTCAGATTTATTCCTCCACACACTTTTTACACGGCCGCTACCTCCGCAAGGGCCGCGGGGAGGTGTGTTCGGGGCTGCGACAGCTCGGGACGCGCTCGGTGCCCGCCCGCGCCGGCTCTCGCGGCCGCCGTGCCCGTGGCCGCGGAGGCGCACGCCCGCTCCACGCACCCGCGGGCGCGGCGCAGGCGGGTTCCCGGCGGGGACCAGCCCGGCCCCTGCCGCGCCGCCCGCGCTCCCGGCCCGGCGTCGGGGGCGCCCGCGAGCGCCTGGCGGCCGCTCTCCGGAGCGAGCCCGGCGCTCCCGCCGCGCCGCCTCACGGGGCTGCGCGGGGACGGCGCCCCGCTCCCTCCGTCCGTTCGTCCGTCCGTGCCTCCCCCTCTCCCTCCCGCGTCCCAACGGATCCCGCGCGGCTCCCGCCGCCTGGACGCGGCCGCGCGCCCCTTTGTTGCGGCGGGGACCCGCGCGCCCCAGCGAGCGCATCCGCCGCTGGCCGCATCCTCTTCCTCTTCCTCCTCCCCCTCCCGCTGGCCCTCCCCTCGCCCGCGGGAGGCAGGCGCGCGGCGGCGCCGGGGCTGCTGGCGGCGGGCGCGCCCGCGGCAGCGCCATCTCACCCAGCGCGCGCTGCCGGGGCTGTAACGGCGGCGGCGAGCGGGGGAGGGCTGGCAGAGGGAGGGGGAGCAGCAGCAGCAGGAGGAGGAGGAGGAGGAGGAGGAGGAAGGGGGCGTGCGAGGGAGAGCGCGCGCGCGCGCAGCGCAGGGACGGCCCGGCCGCGGCGCGGGAGGGGCGCGGGGAGGAAGGGGAGAGGGCTCGCGCTTACCTGCCGCCCGCCCGCGCGCGCGGAGCCGCGCTTCCCGGGGGAGCGCGGGGGGGCCGCCGCTGCCACTGCCGCCGCGCGGGAGGGGACGGGGAAGGGAGGGGAAGGAGGGAGGGAGGGAATGGGGGGGAATTTGGGGAGGGGGGTCCTGGGGGGGGGGGCCTGCGCGCGTCTCTCCAGCCGTCACCGCCGCCTCCTGCACGAGCACTCCAGTGCGCGCGCGCGCGCGCTCCGGCGGGGGGGGCGCGGGGTGTGCGTGCATGCGCGGTGCGAGCAGAGGGCGCGCCTGTGCCCGGGGAGCGCGGAGGAGGAGGAGGCTGGGGCGGCGGGGAGGGGGGAGCGGGGCCTGCGGCGTTCCCATCGCCCTTCCCCCGCATCGGGGCACGCGCGGCGCGGCCCCCCCTCGGGCGGCTCAGGCCGCGGGAGCGCGCGGGCCGCAGCCGTTCCCGCCGCGCCGCGGGCACCCGCCCCGCCGCGCCTGCGCCCGCCGCGTGTGCGAGCCCGGGGCGCGGGCACCGCCTCCCCCCGCCAGGCGGCGCACGGCGGCGAGCGCGGCGCGGGCTCGGCCCCGAGCCGGGCGCGGCGGGACCGGCGCGGCCGTTGGGCGGCGCTCGGGGGCGCGCCCGCGTGTGCCCGCGGAGGGGCGGCGGTGGCGGGAGGTGCGGGAGCGATCCTGCCCCTGCTGTCTCCCTTGCCTTCCAGAGAGCGGGACAACTCTGCCCACCCAAACGGGCCTGGTCTCCCGTGTGCAAATACTCCGGGTGTTGAGTTCTAGAAGGCATAACGCGAACTGCTCATCTCCCACCTCCGGTCTTCTCTCCAAAAAGCACCTCATGAGATGCTACCCTAATGTCACAGCTTTCCCTGGAATAATTTGTACGTAAATAAAACTTTACAGTGTTTGTGCTAGCGTGAAATGCAGCAGGTCTGCTTGGGAGAAAAAAATCGCGGTAAGGTTTGTTGGAAAGTACAGGGAATTAAAGAAGTCACTGTAATAGCGGAGTCGTCTCCTGGCAGCAACAAATGGACCTTTTTCATTGGGTTGACTACTTGTTCCCCTTTCTGGGCTATTTTCTGAGCTGTTTCTGTGTAATGCACCGACATATGTAGTGAATTTTGGTCCAGCTGGATCACTTTGTTTTGCTGTGTTTTTTTTTTAAAAAAATTCCCCACTCTCTGTCAGATACAATGAAATTAAATCCCTATTTTGCCTGGGCTTGTTTTTGTAGTAACATTGGTGATTTACATTCAGAAGGCAGAATCAACTGTCTTGAATAGGACAAGAAGTAATGGGTTCAGCTGAGAGGGGATATTTGGTTTGAATATGGGGAAGACATTCTTCCTGTGGGAATGGTGAGGCACTGGAACAGGTTGCCCCGAGAAGCTGTGGATGCCCCATCCCTGGAAGTGTTCAAGGCCAGGTTGGATGGAGCAACCTGGTCTAGTGGAAGGTGTCCCTGCCCATGGCAAGGAGGTTGGAACTGCAAGATGTTTAAGTTCCCTTTTAACCCTAACCGTAACCATTTGATGATTGCATTAAGTTTTTGAAGTATTTCTGAATCCTGTACAAGAACTCTCCAGCTTCCCTTTTACAATTTCCCAACATGCTATTTCTTTCTTTGACAGTGTCCAAAACCCTCCTGCAATAACCTTATTGCTCCTGAGAAACACATAGCTGCTGGTTTACCACACTGACCAGCAAATAACAGCTCTTCATTTTGTTAGCACTCTCTCTTCATGGTCCATCTGTACCTAACAGAGTGTGGATATGCCTAACTTTTAGGGCCAGGTTCTGCTATGAGTAATCAGAATTAAAGTGGTAATTGAAGAAAGAACCCTACAAAAAGTATGGTTATCCATTTTTTCTCTATGCTTTTCTGGATCTTAGGCTACTGCTGAATGTGTGTTTCTGCATGTTTCAAATTGTATCATTAGTAGCTCCCACTGAGGTACTAAAATAGGGGAAGCATATGTTCAATATCCCAATATCAGTAACTATGGATTGTGGAAAATTAAAAAAACAAAAATCATTGTTAGTATCTAACTGTGTAGTGGGTTGACTCTGGCTGGATGCCTGGTGCCCACCAAAGTCGGGGTCAGCTGAGCAGGGGAGAGAAAGTATAGGCACTTGTGTTGAAATGTAAGGGCAGGGGGAGGTCACTCACCAATTACTGTTATGGGAAAAGCAGTCTCAATTTGCAGAAATTATTATAATTTATTACCAGTCAAATCAAAGTAAAGTAATGAGAAATAAAAGCTGAATCTTAAAACACCTTTCTCCTGCCTTTCCCTTCTTCCCAGGCGTAACTTCATTCCCAGTTTCTCTCCTTTCTTCCTGCTTCTCCCCACCAACTGCACAGGGGAATGGGGAATGTGGGCTGGGGTCAGTTCATCACACATTGTCTCTGCTGCTCCTTGCTTCTCAGGGAGAGGACTCCTCAAACTCTTTCCTGTTCCAGCATGGGATCCCTTCTGCAGGGGACAGCCCTAGATAAACTTCTTCAACACGGCTGTTTCCCATGAGCTGCAGTTCTTCACAAACTGCTCCAGGGTGGGACACTTCCCATGGATGCAGTCATTTCAGTATGGACAGCTCCAGTGTGGGTCCCTTACAGGGTCACAAGTCCTGTCAGCAAACCTGCTCCAGTGTGGGCTCCTCTCTCCATGGCTCTACAACTGCCAAAAGACTACTCCAGTGCAGGTTTCCCACAAGGTCACGGCATCATTTGGGCTTCTTCCAGTTCCAGCTGGGGGTTCTCCAGGAGCTGCAGGTGAATATTTGCTGCACCATGAACCTCCATGAGCTGCAGGGCAACCAGCTGCCTCACCATGGGGTGCCCCACAGGTTACAGGGGAATCTCTGCTGCAGTGCTGAGCACCTCCTTCCCCTTCTTCACCTACGTTGGTGTTTGCACAGCTGCTTCCTTCATGTGTTCTCCCTCGTAGATCTCTCGTAGTTTTTGCCCCTGCTTTTAAACTATGTTATCCCAGAGATACTATCACCCTCAATGATGGGCTCAGCCTTGGCCAGCAGTGGATGTGTCTTGGATTCTTCTGGCATTGGTTCTGTCAGACACAGAGGAAGCTTCTAGTGCTTTTTATAGAAGCCACCTCTGTTTTCACCCCACTACCAAAAGCTTGTATAGTACACAAGCTCTACACAATCTCAATAGAGTGTGTCATATTTTTCATTACACGTGAATGTTGCTCAAGGTTTTGGAAATAAGAGACGACAGATAAATGTCACAAAAAATCTGGATGAAAAGACCTGGGATTGAAAATATGTATTATTAATGGTGAAGCATAAGACCCCTAGCATCTCCACTAGCATGTCTGTGGGCTAATATGTGTAGTCATGTCAATTGCCAAAATCAAGTATTTTTTCAATTTACTGGGAAATGCCCTTCTGCAGAAACAGTGTTTGAATCACGTATCTGACTGAAACACTCTTCCGATTAAATTATTGGAGCCAAACTACATCTACTACTATTGGAACCCTGTACCGTACTAGCACAGATTAACAATTAGGCTTTGAAACAGCTTTGCTGTTTTCCTATCTGATGAACTAGACTGTAGATGCTGTAGTTATGTTGAACCAACAGGCTGTTTCCAGACTGTTTGGATTGCAGGGATATCTGTTAGGGAAAAGAGTCCTTTGTAGGATGTGCTTGTTTTGTTAGAAAATTGTGTAACAGGAGTGAAGAATGGCAAGTGCCACTTTGTGTAATCATGCGTGAGGCATCAGAGATGGCATGCAGGGAAGACTGGAGCTTTGTATCTAATCTAACGCTTTCTAAGTGATAACCAGTGTAAAATATGTATTAAGTGTCAGTAGATTCCTGCTTATTTGAAATGGTTAGGTTTATAATGTCCGTGAGTTCCAAAGGACAATAGGAACATTGTGGTACTGTGGCCAGTTTTCATGTGTTGAGATTGTATCTTGGCCTTGCAGGACTGACCATCATACAAGGACACAGATTTTCCATGGGCCAGATTTCTTGTCAGGCTGAGTGCACAAAAGAAGGGAAAGATATAAATTACCTAATATTTGTGAAAGGAATTATAGACCCTGTTAGCGTATTCCCATGTGTCAGCAAGGACAAGCCTCCTGAGAGTGTAAGTGAATGTGCTAGGACAGAGAAGGGAAGTCAGGGAGCAGATGCTCCTTGCAGTGTGTGTTTCCCATAGCAACCTGGCAAATTTCCCAGCAGAAATTTGCGTGTGAGTTAGTCATGCTTTCGCATCACTTACTTGCGCTTGTATTTTCAAGTATCCCCACGAAAGAGGAAATAGTAGGTATGACTGGGGAGGAGCGGAGCCTAGATGATGGAAGGTGATGGGACAGACCCTGGCTAAGCTGTACAAGCAGGGATAGTGAGAGGCCATGCCACCCTCCAAATGATGTAACAGCACTTGGAGTTTGCGTTTTGCACCTATGCTTGAAGGGACACAAGTCCCTTCCAAAGAACCTGATCTGTGAAATCTTGCTTAATGCTGTTGTATTCTAAGTAGAAGAGCATTGTAATGAAATATTTTTCTTACCAATTCACTCTACCACTACTGCTGTGGTGTGTTTGCCAGCAGTCATATGTAGTGATGCATAGAGACACACGATCGTCAAGAATTGTGGTAGGTACAAAGATGTGGCCACATGAACATTGCAGTTCACACTCTGCATGCACAAGGCATCCCATAGTCTAGTCAGGTCTAGCTGTATTTGCATAATTACACACACCCTATTACTGTCCCTGCTAGTATCCTGTCTCTGTGCCCCACCCCTATTCCTCCTACCCTATTTATGGGGTATATAATTTTTCATGTTTTGGAGTTTGGACTCTATTTCTTTACTATTTTTATTTCTTTCTTCCCTATATCTCACTCATCCTCGTATTTTCCCTTTTCTTTCTTTCTCTTTCATTGCCAATTACCTCTACTCAATTCTTGACTTTACTAACACCCTTAGTTGATTAGAACCATATAGACAGTGAGTGAAGAAGGATGGATGCCACTTCCCAACGCTGAGAACCAGAAGTATTCTGAAATTTCACTTTTTTTCCTTCCCCATGGTGTTCTCTCTGTGTTTCCTTACTTTTGTGTCCTTGTCTTCCTACCTGATTCAGTTGTGATCTGTATTCTGGTGCTGAAGCTAAGGAATGCTACAGGTAGAAACTTTAGGGAGTAGCAGTGTCTACTGTTATTCACAGCATTCAATGGGAAGAGAGCACTGAACAGAGGGTCCCAGAGAAGAAAGGAGTGGGATATATATTTATATATATATAATCATCCTGGATAAAGGATCAAATGGACAAAATACCAAATGGACAAAAGCCTAAAATTACACACTCATCCTTAAACGGAGTATTTCTTGATCTCTAAGGGTGTAATATACAGGAGGAATAGAAAGCTTTTTGGTAAATTAATTAATGCTCACTTGGTGAGAGCTGTATCTACGCTTGATTCTTGCTTATACTAAAGACCTGCCATATAACATACTGCTAAGAAACAGCAGGACCACAAGTGTACAACAGCTTCCTTGTGTCTGATCTATCCAAAATAAAAAATTTCTCATTCACAGGTCAGGTTCATTTTTGATTTACAGAGTACATGTACAACCTGGTCCTATATGGTGGTTTCAGCCATGTTTCATGTTTCTGTCAGAGTCTGCCAATATGCAGTTAATAGGAGAGGCTGCCATTCTGTGAATTATTTATGCACTGTCCAGTTTGTTTGTGTAAGTAGGGCACACAGATTTTTTTGGATTAATTATCTGCTGGCATGAGAATGGGTAGAGCAGAGCAATTTAACTCTTTTTTGAGCTGGAGTTGTGGTTACCAAGATATCATTAATCTCATCATGGTTATGTGAAAATAATTTTTATTCACATTTGTATTTTGATAATAGAATCATTTAGGGTAGAAGAAGTCTCTAAGATCGCTGAGTCCTATTAAGCCAGCATAGCCAAGTCCACCACTACACCATGTCTAATGCCACACCTACATGTCTTTTAAATACCTCCAGGATGGTGATTTAGCCAGTTCCCTGGGCAGCCTGTTCCAATACTTGATGACCCTTTTACTGAAGACATTTTTCCTAATGATAGAATCATTAGGACATGGCACAGTCTGCATTTTCTGAAAGGAGCCAAGCTTGCCAAATGCAAACAAGTACTATTTACTGTGATGTATTTATTTTGTAAAAAACCCAAGCCTTTATCTTGTGTTTGAATATTGGAAACTGTTCCTCATAATTATGGATAGACTATAATTGAAAAATCAGGCATCTCACAGCTACAGCCCTCTGTCCCCTCCAACCCTATTCTTTGTCAATCTCATGTCTTTTTAAAGCAGTTAGATGTTTATTGTTTAGAGCAAGAACAACCCATTTGATTTGCCATTGCTATATTTGTTAGTCAATTCTCCATAAAAAAGCTGAAATCAATATCTAGCATGATATTTTCACATCACTGAATGACCAGTGTTCCTGCATTCATAAACCTCGCACAAAATGCCATCGTAGAGAGGAATCAGGCTCCCCCTAGAAGACAGCTTGCCTGCTTCTAGGTGGTACCGCTGCTTGCCTCACTTGTTCATTGCAGGTGCTTATCAGCTGTCATTTTTCCAAACAGTTGAGCATATTCTAGCATTCATATCCTTAAAGAGAGGTCGAAAGTTTCATTACAGTGAAAAAGCTGTGTGGCTTTATGTCTGACCTTTTATGTGAAGGCTATCAGATTTACTGCACATTTGCTAATAACCCTAGACATTTTAAAACTGTGAATTTTAGAATGGAGAGCACTTCTACTATTTTAGTTTGTACATTTTGAGCCTTCATCCCTTCCTCCAAGGAGGTCAGAAAGATTTTATATTGTTAACACATGCATTTTCAATCTCACTATTGAATCTGAATATTTGCAGAAACAGTTTTATGATAGTGAAAGTAGAATTCAGAATTGATCTCATCTAACAGCTAAGTCCTTAAAGATTGCTGGAATATCACATCACCAAAAAACCCCAAACCCACCACAACCACAGAAAATAATTTGAGCTGAAATGTACTCTGGCTAGAAGCAACGAAAAAACCTTATGTGCACTGTTGAAACAATTAAATATAATTAATTGTAACCCATTCAAGAATAAAAAATATTTAGATAATGGAAGAGGCGTTTGAATAATTTTAAGGGGATAAATCAGCCTAGAAAGGTAAAATAGTTATCCTGATGTCATACAACATTAAGGTACTAAGGTTTGTTTTTTTAATTCCACGGACAAGCACACAACCTTAATTGCCAGTTATTATAGGTGCAGAAAAAGAAAGAATAACTTTGGTATACAGTTATCTTCACTGAACTGATTTCTTTACATTAAAAGTGGCAGTAGGTGTCCAGGAGAAAGAATTAGTTTTGTCTGTAATGTCAGTTATTTAAACTAGCTTCCTTCTAATGGCAGGAATGCGTACAGTAATGCCAAACACGGAGAGAGAAACTGAAGTTCTGGTGCTTACTTTTGCTTATAACCTTTTCCTTTCCAAAGAACAAGCCTTACACATTGCCTTCAGGCAGCTCTGAGATGTGACTCATTTGTAGTAGCAATAAGACTGTTTTAGATATCACTTTTTGCTGATGTTTTTTGCCACATGGTTGTAGGAATGTTGCAGAAGGTGGGATCTTGTCTAGCAGCTCCAAATGCAGAAAATAGACCAGAAGTAGGAAGGTGAAATCTAAGGTTGGACTGACACAGATGTAGTAAAGGCAACAGCACTAGCAGGATGCCCCTGTTTTAGGATGATCTGAACATCCTTCAGTGGAGGACCAGTGTTCCTACAGTGGATCCCCAACCTTAGAACAGTGGCAGGTGGCAAAGTGTTCTCCTTGCAGTCTGCTTTACTTCTACTACTGGTGGCAGCAAGCCTTGTTGCTGTGTAATTATTTTCCTGATTTTAATGTTTTGCAGACTGTAACAGATACCATAGAATTAGTCTCATAAATCTAATACATCTGTACCTTTCCTAAAAAGGCTGCATAACTTTTGCCCAAGAAAAGGAATATATATAGATATATAGATATATAGATATATAGATATATCTGAGTAAGCTGATGCAGGTGTGCATGGTTTTGGGTTGGACTCATGATGGGTATCAGCCTCTCATTTCCTGTTGAAATACAGTTCATTTCTGGTTCCCATGTTCTGAAGAGGATAAAAAAAATTAAAAAGGGCTTCAAAATTATTTGGAGGGCTGTAGGAGGTATTTTAGAGTGAGAGACTTCAAAACCACAAGTTGTTCACTTCCTCAACGAGTATGTATTAGGATGATTTGATTACAGAGACTAACACACTTAATGGAGAGAAAATACTGAGCAAATAAAGGGATCTTTAGTCCAAAGTCTTGAATTGGCTGTAGCTGGAAGCTGTGACCATGAAACCATTCAGAAAAGCAATGATGCATACTTTATTTTTAAAAAGAGAGAATTATTAACTGTTGGAACAAACCAGCAGGAAAACTAATGGAGTCTTCATCTCTCAAAATCCTCAAGTGAAAAAATGGATGCCTTTCAAAGTTATGCTTAGTCACACTCTAGTTAATTGGCTCAAAGTAACAGCTGCAAGTCACTTTGTGTCCTGTTTTATATAGGAGGTCAAATTAGATGGTTCTGGTAGTTCTTTTTGGCTTGCCAGTCTGTGAAGTACTGTGACTGCCAAAAGTCTGTCTTAAAAGAAAAATAGTGCTTTGAAGTTAAGCACTCCATGGATAAAGAAGGAAGAATTAAGGTTACTTAAGTAATCTTCACTATGATCCTCTGTGTATTTGCATTATGATGCAGTCTTAGCTGCTCAGTCGCTCAGATTACCAAAGCTCTAATCCTAAATTTCTAGAAATCAGACTATTCTTTTGCTTGATCTATAGAAACAGCTCCTTCCCCTTTTATGTGGGTCAGCCCTTAGCAAGGGGTGCAGTGAACAAATAATTGTATAAAGGACTGGTGAAATGAAAAGCACTTTGAATCAATGTCTAGTTAATGAAAACGTTAATGTCTTCAAGGAGAGAGGATACCCCATCAGGGCATCAAAATGCCTGTTCTGAAAGGCAGCACAGTTATGGAGAGGGCATGATCCTGCATATTAAGAACAATTTACTGTTTGTAAATGCAGATATGGGACATTGGTCAGTTGCAGAATACAATGGATTTCTGCAGGGAGGATTCTATTTCTCATATTTTTGTATGTTACCTGAGATGCATGCAAATATATTGAGACTACCACAGGTCTGTTATAAAAAGAAATGAAGCTGGGAAAAATTGCTGCCTAGGAATTTGCTTGAGCTCATTCTCCTCGTAGTCAGGAGGAATATTCCCCCTCATTAGCGAAGCAGACGTGGGCCCATAGTTTATACTGCAGTGCATAGATAAAACTGGCTTATTGACTAACTGATTTTTGAACACATCACTTCATATACAGAAAAAAATTACAAAATTTAGGTTGAAAAATGCATAGAGCTATGAAATTATCTTTTACACCCATTGAAAAATATCTTTCTCTATGGCTCTGTACTTTACAAAAATTTAGGAAATAAATTTACCTAATTAAAGTAGAAGTCCATTTTTAGGGGAGAGGGGAAAGGGGTTTTTAAATTATGATGTTGCCTGCCTTTGTCTCATAGTATTCTCAACAATATTAAAAAGTTGTAAGTCAGAGCATAAAAGAAAAACATAACCCTACATTTTGTTGGGTTTTTTTTAAAGTGTGCTCCTCTATTTTTTCAGGAGCTTTTCAAATGCCACAGTGTTCAGAGATCACATCCAACATCCACTAAAGTACCTAGAATGGCTCCCATTGATTTCCATGGGAGACACTGTCAAGGAGTGTTAAAGATAGGACTGAACACATCCTAGATCTCTTCAGATGTAATGGAATTTTTTTTGTGATAAATCCAAAGCTATTACTGTAAATCATCAGTCTCATTTCTTAGAAGGTGAAAAAAAACCCTAGCTCTTCATTTAGTTTAATGAGAGTTTGGAAAAATGAAAATCCTGTATTAGAATCAGTATGATTACTGCCTTGTCTCCTTTCTTAGGACTGGATTTTGCAAAAGTAGTATTTAATTTATTGCTTCAATGTATTGAGTCTACTTGTATCCTCATGTGCTACAAGGAATGAAAAATGTGGAATAAAGAAAATTATTATATTGAATTGTATTAGTTTTACTGTTTAAAACAAAAACAATCCCCTGTCAGCTAGTCTGGTTCCTTTTCCATGTTCCTTATTAATGTAAGATTCATCTCTCTATCATGCAGATAATAGTTTGCCCAAAAGAAAAGATATCCTGTTATCGTTTTTGGACCTCATGATACTTCAATATGAAGGCATGTTAACTGTTGGTTATGGGATTTGGTGGCTACAGGGAAACAATTACTGGTATGCAGGTGTATATAAACTGTAAATAAAAATGATTTTTGTCATCTCAGAAGCACCTGAAAAAGCTTTACATGAGATCAGAAATGAGTCAAATTAAATAAAAACTGTAGGTAGGATAGCTAAGGGAGAATAGTTGCCGATCACTTGCTTTGTATATACCAGCCATTTCCCTTTAAATAATCATACAAATTAAAGGCTGGGACTTTAAATTCAAAAACATATCCAGAAGAAAAAGAGGTGTCTGTTAAGGATAATAGATTTCAACCACGATCAATACATCTGCTGTGCAATCTTCAACAAATTGCCTTGCCACAGTTTTATAAATTTCTAAGAGATCTAAAGATAAGTATATCAAAGCAATGATGTGCTGGAAATACTAACTTAACACAACTTAAACAACTCTTCCCTTTTCTCCTCCTTCTGTTGTTCCTTGGCTACTCAACGTCTTCTAGAGGCTAGGAAGAGTCCTCAGTATTTGCTGGGCTACCAAAAAACATATGCAGCTATGAGAAAATAACATGCAGTGCCCCAAAAAACACTTTCCTCCACTGTCACTCTGGACCATGGTGACAAATGTGACAGGTGCCCACAAGCAATGACATACATTAGTTTAAGCTTTCCCCTCTTTGTGGAGACTTACTCATTTTGCCCTTATAGGACTGCATCCTTTGTGTCAATTCAGACAAGGAATTGCCAGAACAGAGTATTCCAACCAAAGGGACTAGGGTTTGGAGATTTTTTGTTGCTGTTATTGTGTTTATTTGGTTTGGTTTTGGTGCGATTTGGTTTTTTTTTTGTTGTTGTCATTGGCTGTTTTGTTTTATTTTGTTTTGTTTTGTTTTGTTTTGTTTTGTTTTGTTTTCTTTTGTTTAACAGTCTGGTACTACCAGAGCATACTCCACTAATTCTTTTTTTCCATCTAGTTTCCTATGAAGTCTAGTGTCAAAAAAACATTGTATTTTGGCTGTCTGAAGCTCAGATCTGCCTGTGTTTATATATTGACTTTAAACACAGCACTCTTCAGTGCTGTTTCAGGGCACCCAGCTGTAGGTTGGCTTTGCTGCTATTGCAGAAGCTTAAAAATAACCCAATACACTGTAGCTTGAAATGTTTGTCCTATGGCAAAATAATCTACTTCTGAGGTAATGGCTTAGATCCATTCAACTAATGTACAAGATCCCCAGGGTTAATGTATGTCCTTAGGAACATGGGTAAACACAGTATACAAAATGTAAGTAAAAAGAAATGTAAGGGTGTCAGGTTGTACTCTGACTTTGTCAGGGTTTGGAGTTTGTTTCTTTGTAGTACTGTATTTCTATTTTAATTTCCCTAGTAAAGAACTGTTATTCCTAATTCCCATATCTTTACCTGAGAGCCCCTTGATTTTAAAATTATAATAATTTGGAGGGAGGGGGTTTATATTCTCCATTTCAAAGAGAGGCTCCTGCCTTTCTTAGCAGACACCTGTCCTCCAAACTAAGACACAAAGTCAGAGCACAACCTGACACTCCGTCAGGGTGACACCTGTCAGTCAGGGTGTTGGTAGCAGTCCCATTAAATGGTGGCTACATCCTCCTGCAGTGACAAATGTGGTTCAGTTGAAGCAGTGGTCTTGTAGAAGGGTGCAGCCTCCCTCCAAAGGTCCAGTGACGATATGGAAAAAAAAGTCCAGTTTTCCTCTGGATTGCAGGGAAAAGAGGGCGACTTGGTGTCCCAGAATTTCAGTTTTTATCTAGGTAGGAAAGGTTGGGCTCTCCCCCACTGGCTGGAGCAACTCTCAATGAGTTAAAGTAATTTTTATCAGTCACACAGTGGGACTCAATGGGCCATTAGCAGAAGACAACTCCGTGGAGGAAGGATGGGGGTGCAAAGATAAAGAACAATGCCCTACTGGTTTCAATGGATGGCCCATTAGCAGAATATCTCCCACGGAGATAAGGATCACTGTCCCACCTGGTCACAACACATAGTGATAGAATAGATACTCTGATCATAATGCATCCTATATTGTAACCCAAGACAGCACGGCTGGTGTGATTGTTACTAATTCATTACTTTGTTGCACACGGATCCTCCCTGAAAAAAAAAAAAGTGCGCCTTATAGTCCAGTGCACCTTATATATGGACAAAGTTTGGAAATTTGCCGACTCTCGGAGGCGCGCCTTATAATCCCATGCGCCTTATAGTCGTGAAATTACTGTAATTTGCCGTTTGCCTGCTGCAGCGAGAAGTTATAGCACTGATAAGTGCTTCTGGCTGAGGTGGGAAACCTATGGATTTTCCAAGCTGAAGAGATTGTATAAAAGTGGTTGTAAAATTGGACAAAATCCATGGGATGTAGCTACTGAATGCTAGAATGGTAACTGGCTGTGGTATGCTGCTGCTCCTAGTGCAATGATGTGCAGTTGGACTTGGTCTGAGAACAGCATTCATTGTTTGGCCACAGGGTTGTCCAAATTTCTGCCAAAACAGTCTATTCTTACTAGCTTGTTTGATCAAGATTCTTTTATCTGTTTGAATGCTCAGTATTGTGTGTGTGTGTGTGTGTGTGTGTGTGTGTGTGTGTGTGTGTGTGTTTCAAAGTGAATTGAAACTGCACATGGACTTTGCAGCCACATTCGCCTCTGTGCTTCAATACTGTGCAAGTTGCAGGAAGTACAGGAAGCATAACTTGCAATAAATTATGGGCTTGTGTGAGTTATTAGTCCCATGGAAATAAGTAGAAGTTACATTTGCCTGGTTTGAACAATTTATGTTTTATAACTACAGTCTGTTAGAGTCTTTTTTACAGAGCACATATAAATATTTCCAGCAGCTGTGACTGCCAAATTACTTGGAGAAAGTGAACATTGCTCAGTCTCAGTATGAAGAGATTAACAACAATAATGCCTTATGCTCATCCCAAGCATTACTCATTCTGCTTTACCTCATAAATACTTGGGACTTTAATGCCCACTGACATCTCAGCCAAAACTCTGAGTGATACAACTACAGCCTGTGGTGGTAATTCAAGAAGTCTTTTTGCTTGAAATGTGCTATAACTTTAAAACAGAGTTGCATTAATCACTTATAGTATATTTGCAGCAGAGTTTGCAAACTTACACTCAGATTATGTTATACATTGGCAACTTAACTAACCTGCATTTACCATTCTGTCTGTATTTATTCACAGAATTCAAGGTGGATGGCTAAGCATCCATTTATGTTTTCTATCTTCTGCAGTCTTCCTTCATGTTATATTTTGATATTAAAGCAGTCAGGTGTCCCATAAATGTGGAAGAAAAACATAGGCTAAAATAAGAACCTCTTCTTGGAAAACCCTAGAGGAGTTTCACAACTAAATCACCAACATGAAAAAATGGTACCAATGAAGGTACAGCAACTTCTCAAAAACCTTGCATAAACACCATAATAGACATACACAGCTCAGGACAATTCTTACAGCCCCTTCTTGGTCCTCGTATCTGTGTGTAACATGAGACAAATGGGGAAGGGATGGAGAGGATAGAGAACAATTTTCATAACATTAACATGGTGGCTCTTCCTACTGTCTTCCAAGTTGTCCAATTTAAAGAAAGTAATGTTGCCAGTCTGGATCATCCTTTAATGGTGGGTGCCAGGTAGCTGAAGTCAACAGAAAGCCTAGAGTGTCTTAAAATAGATTCTGTCCTTTCATAGAGTTTTCCATCTCAGATATCATCACTCCTTAAACCAAGTGCCAAACTAGCCATTGTGGATGTTCCTACCTGTTATGGGGAGATATGTGCAAATAAAGCAGGTGTGTGGTTCACTGCTATTGCTCATTGACTCTCATTCTCTGAGTTTACAAACAGTCAAAACATAATTTTCCACATGCTGGCCAGTACTGTCATGGTACCACTCACTGAAAAGATAATTGGGGTTATTTTTGCACATTTTAAGCTAGAGGTATTTTGTAACTGCATCACTTTCCAGACTTTCTCTTGTGTTAATAAGCTATATTGCTATGAATAGAAGTAAACCCAAGTACTTTTTGTCAGCCTTAGGTGCATGCACTTACAAGCTGTTAAAAAGACAATAATCAGGTTTCTACACACATTTAAGCAAATCAAAGTGCTGGAATAACTCTTGCTTCAAATACACCCATATGAGAGAAAGTGGCTGTTTTTTCTGACCTAAACCATTACACTCTTCTGCAAATTTCTCCCATCAGTGCCTATGAAACCATTCCTAGCATGCACTAGAAGTTTCTTAGGCCATGTGATTGGTACCTTAACAAAACAAGCGTTGATTTCAGAGGTGTCTTTCAGACTGAAACACAGCAGAAGTGAGAGTGAAATGACAGCAGCTATAAACTTCACCTCTTATATTGACATAGATTCTGTAGATGTCATTCATTTCAGCAGCAGAAGCCCCTCTATTTAGACATGACATCCACATGTATATGAGATCCACAAAAGATTCCAGAAATCATCATGTCACTTTTAACCCATGTGGTGCCTTTCACACTTGGGATGGCAAATGCTTCTCAGGAGATATTGTAACACATATAATCTTCACTTAGCTGTGTTGTAACTCTGTCCAAATCCAAATTTAGAGAAAAATAGCAAGGAATTTTTTGTTTGTTTTAAGATTACCAAATATAAGTGTTATACAATTCTCAGGGATTCTCTTTTGTGAACGTAATTACCATCATGTTTTGGAAGAACTTGAGATAGCCTTTAGCCCTTAGTTAGCCCTCTAGCTTGAAAAGCTCAGGTGGAACTGTGTATTAAAAATAAAAGAAACAGTAAATTTATTAGCTTAAGAACATACAGCTTGGTAGGTTTATCACAGAATATCCGAATCACAGAATATCTTGCATTGAAAGGGACTCAGAGACATCACTGAAGTCCAACTCCTTCCTGGCCCTGCACAGGACCGCCCCAAAAATCACACCCTGTGCCTGTGAGCATTGTCCAAATGGTTTTTGACCTCTGTCAGGCTTAGTGCTATGATCATTTCCGTGGGAAGCTGTTCCAGTGTTCAACCACCCTCTGGGTGAAGATCCTGTCTCTCTGCTTCCCCTTGTGAGAAGCAGACTGCGATGAGGTCTCTCCTCAGTCTTCTCTTCTCCAGACTGAAAAAACCAAATGACTTCAGCTTCATAATGCTTCCCCTGGAGAGCCTTCACCAGCTTCATGGCCCTCCTTTGGATGCTCCCTGATAGTTGTTTGTCTTTTTCACATTGTGGTGCCTGAGACTACATGTGCATGCAATACTCAAGAAGAGGCTGCTAATGATCACAATATTTAAGTATTTCATGCACCACACAAGTCAGAGCATCTGTTAGAGCTTTGGATCGGTATGTTGCCTATTAGCCTACTACACTGAGTGTTAACAGCACTATATATGCTCACATGTTTTGCTGTGACAGCTAAGGAGTTACAGGATTATGTATTATCAATACAGAGGCTAAATATGTCATAACAGCCCTAGGCACTGCAGGCTGCTTTGATTCAGCAATATCCTGTTGCAGTCCTCTAACACACTGTTAAAACTTTCTGCTTGCTCGTTTTGTGGGAGCAATTTAACCGTGAATTCTGCTCAGCTAATTTGTTTTTCCTGAGTGTACAATATGTGGCTCACAGGAGTTTCACATAAGCAGTAACTCAAGTAAGATTCGGGTGCTTTTTCCCTCTCATAAGATCACTAGTGCAGAAAGACCAGAGAGAGGATGTGACAGCTTTCACTTTCTTCTTATCTTCAAATACTCTCACCCTCTCTGAGAGCACTTGATCTCACCTGATCCTTCTCTTATCTCCTGGGTACCTGGTATGTGGAGTAGTCTTTAATTTTAACTTTCTGTTCTCTGTTGAATGTCTTTCTCCTCTTCTCAAGGCCCTTCATGCTGTCAGTGACCTCCTTGTTGATGGATAATTATAACTGCCCACTACCTCATCCTTATAAGCTCATCTAAAAACTCCCCACAAGGATGATTACTGAGTTTGTGTCTTCCGTGAATAAAGCTCTCTGTGATCTTTGGTTCCATTCCACCTTGGTACAGTTTAGTTTCTTGCCTCATTGGCCCCCACAATTATGTCCTGTCACTAGTCCAGCCATCAAAACTTGCATCTTATTTTCTTAGTGTACTTTAGGTTTTCTCTCAGTCATTGTGGCATTATTTTGAGTTTGTTCTGGAAATTCTCTATAAACATCAATAAAGTGTTTCTCATGTCCTGCTTAAAAGTTCCCCTTTTAAAATTCTCTATAGTAGAAAAGCCATGTGCACTGGGATCCTTTATCCCTCACATCCCTTTCTATTCACCCAGTCTCTCTTGCATTGCCTGTAAGCTGTTAGTGGGAGAATCCACATTCTTCTTCTGTATGTGTTCTATATCTTGCGAAATGAAGCTGTAGACCGTGAGTGGGGGTTCAAGAGAGGAAAATGAAAAAAAAAAATATACTGTAGTGATGATGACCTTAATTGTTGTTAGTTCCTCTCTTTTTGCACTGTGTCAGAGTGAAATAAGTCACCAAACATCATGCTGGATATACAACCTGTGTTCAATACAACCTGTGTTCAATACACTGGCTTAAACCTAGAGGCATGGCCAGGAGCTTCGAGATGGTATTTACAGTTTCCCATGGAAGAAAAAAACTCCAACAAAGTTAAGGCATAATTGCCTCATAACTTACCTTCACATAGCAAAACAAACCTCACCAGTTTGGGCCCTGAGAGATCTGTGGTGTTCATAGGCTTTGATTTTCATTGCTGTAATTATGAGGCTACTCTGATATTGCGGTTCTGGTGATTTGCTTTGATTTCTAGGGATTTTACTGCCAGATGTTGGGTGGAAAAGTCCTGTTTGAAGGAATACTGGTCTTCTGAAGTAAAATTCTGAGGCAAGATCACACTTCAGGGAAATAATTCACAAACAGTTTCCTGCAATATTTAAAGATATATGGTTATAAAGGACAAGAGGGCTTTAAGAGTTAATTTGATTTCCTGCTAACAGTTAAATGTATATGTTCTGTATAAAGTTTTCTAAAATCCCAAAAGGTTGCATCTAGACATGAGAAGACTTTGTAGAGCTCTTTTTGCTGCCTCAACAAGACTTGCAACAGCAGAATTCCTTTCTCTATTCTCATCTGGCTTCAAGTCAGACTCCAAATATTGTAATAACAAAACTAACATATCTAGCAAGTACCGTTCAGAAATTTGGTTTTTAGAGTGCAAAAATATAGAAAATTTTCTGTTCCAAATTACTTCTCCTGCTTTCAGTACAACCTGGTAAGTCTGCTATACATCTGTTATTTGCTATCACCTTTTTTTAGGGTTTCCATCCTCCTGACCCATCTGTTGGGGTTATTTTGACTCCTAGGCATCGAAGTATAAAGACCTTCTGTTCCACATTAAACCTATTTTTAGAGACAAATATTTATGTTTACCTGTGTGATATAGGCAGATGCTTTATTTCCTTCTAGGTCTGTTGCAACTATCTGGCACTGTAGGAAAGAATACGCATTCTTTAATTCTCACATTACACATTTCCATGTCTTGAGGCAACACCTCCCAGTGAGATTTCCTCTCGTGTGTTGGAAGCTGTGCCTTCCCATTGCCACTGCCTTGCCTAATTCACTTGTACTTGCGTAGGAACAAAGCTATGGAAAAGAACATCAAATCAAAATGACAGGTTTCCCCATCATTTGCTAAAGCTGCTCTGAGAATTACCTGATAAATTTATTTCAAATGTAAAGAGAAAGGAGAAGTAAAGGAATTGCTGCTAATGTTTTGGCTGTCCTATCATCTGCAAAAGCAAGATCTTGACAAGCCATACTGATGACCAGCATAACATACAAAATGGAATGTGGGGTATCTCTGAATGACAGCAGATTCCTGCTGTGAAGTGGTTGGGTGTGTCTCTCCCAGTGAAGCAAAAATGCAAATTGTCTGAGGAAAGGTACTGACCTTCTTTTCACCTTTGCTGTGTTGGAGGTAGGCACATGTTTCTTACTCTTGAAGTCACTTTTATGTGAATTTGAGAGGGGTGTCTGTTTCTGCACATCAAATGCAGAAATGTGCAAACCTCAGTCTAAAAGAAGTTCCTATTAAGGATATTGAAGAAAATATTCAACTTATTCTGCATCACAAGCCATGAGATTAATTATACCTTAATATTTGCAATGGGATATATTGAGTAGAGACTGGAAATTGTTTTCTGATGGCAATAATACTAACACATGCTGCATTTGTGATTTCTGCTCATTAGCCCCAGCAGAAGAGTGTAGAGAACTAGGAATTTTTGTAGAGAATTTGTAAGGAAGAGTTGTTGAAAAATGGATACAGACATATTGCAGCTATCATTTGATAAAAATAAGAACAGAAAATAGTAGAGGAGGGTGTTATATTTTATAGGTTTCAGCTTCTTTTTGGGTAGTTATTTTATGCATTTCTGTTCTGCTAACAGAAAGATCAATGCTCAGTCATATCGACAAAAGGGACTGGACCCAGTAGATAAGTGTTTATAGAAAGTTCCTAGCCCTGACTGCCATCACAGCAGGCTCTGTGAGCAGGTATAGGCATTGGCTAACAAGTAAGTTGGCATGAGGGAAGTTTCTCCACCACCTTGCATGGATATGGATGCCTATGAAAATTTTTGCCATCAAGGCAATAGGGATATTGTATTTGTAGGCTGAACCCAAAAGACTTCGGAAGGTCAGATCTTCGGGTCTTGTGACTTGTGTCACTGTTTTTCAGTACCAGGAGAATGACAGTAAAGCTCAACAGGAACTGTGGCTGTGACTTCAGCCCTAAAAAATGGCTGAGATGAAGTTGAAAGCTTTATTAGAAGAAGGATGAGAGCTAAGAGACCTATAATGCATAACAGTGAGAAACATTGCAGGACACTTGGGAGGAATATGGGAAGCAGAAGGCAGAACCAGGAGAGCCAGGTTCCTCCCCTGTGCAGTTCTAGATTAATTACAGTGTAACTGGGCAGGAAAAGCTGGTGAGGAGACTATGGCAAACCAGCTCGAAAAGGCACGACCAGACCCAAAAGAAGCCATCAGACCCAGTGCTCTCAAATACCAGATCTTCTGAGGACAATGGCTTGCCTTGTCAGAAGCAAAAATGGGATTATGACTTCTATCCATCAATGTATTCCCAAGAAAATCAAGAGGGAATTTCTGCTGTCTTCATTTTTTCTTCCTCTGGGAGAGAAATGGATGCAGACACATCTACATAAGCAGGTCTTAGACATTATAGTTGTCTCAAAAGATCATTATTTCTCTGTCCAGCAGCAAAGCAGTGCCAGAGGTGGGTGAGTTTTAATTGTTAGTGCCAACACAATGTGCATCAATTTAGACAAAAGCTTTACCAATTGACTTAATGACAAATCTATTTGCCAGAGTAGCTGAGCACACAAGTCTTCTTTGACCAAGCAGAAAATTTAAGATGAACATCATTATCAAATTATGTACAGTTGAAATCAGATCACTTGGGAGTCTCAGCAATAGCTGCTTTGCATAATTTCATGTAGGTACAGAGATATTGCTGTTTTAGTGTTGAAATACTTCAATCTTGTTCACACAATTTGTAGTTTCATGCCTGTTTATGAAGGGGAAAATGCAAATATTACTGCATAATGAAATCCCTTGAAATTTTTGTTCATGACTGAGCCATCAGCATTATCTTCACAGCAACTGTGAAGGCATTGGATATAGCCTCTTTTCCCTAGTTTCTCCCTGGCACACATTAAAAATATCATCAAATAACAACACAGTTGTTGGTATCTAAAGACATGATTAGAGATGTGGTAAAGTATTATATAACCTGAGGACGTGCTGTGGATTTTAGCAACATTATGGGAATGGCCTTTTCTGTTCTTATCTCTGTTCATCAAAGTCGTAAAGTAAGAGCATGTAAAGGTGAAATACGTCTGTTTCAGATGGTGGATGGATATTGGCCCATCACTATTTTTACTCCTTTTGGAGACAACAATGCTAGTAATTTATGACAACAAGAGTACATTTCACAGGATACATGCTAATAGAAGGGATATGTTGTCTTGCATATCTGAACTTTTTGTTACACCTCTGGTACATTTTGTCTGATTTATTTTCTTACCAAGCATCACTTAGACAAATAGCTTGTATTACCTTTACAGAAGTTCTGCATTTGCACTGTTTGCCCTACCTCATTTTCCTAATTTAAAAACCCCAAGATTTTTACAAGACCCACATAGTTATTGGTTGTTCTGTTTCACGATCTGCTGAAACACTACTCCCTTATTTTACTTGCACGTAACTGGAGGTTTTCTCTTTTCCACATCGTTCTCTTATGTGTAGCCACAAGGTTTTTCTTCCCCTTGGCCACCATTGTTTTTGCCTTAAAGAAGTACAAAATTAAGGCTGTAGACACAGCCTAGAGTCTGATATGATAGCAAAATTTTTTTTACTGGGATTCGGGCATAAGATGCAGCTTTCTTGATCCTGAACTATTACCAATTACCTTGTCTTTCAGTCACATCATCTTCCCCAGGCTCAAAAATAAGTTCCATCATACAGAGTGAAGGAATTGATTTTGCCACCATAACATGTCAATAATACTGATGCTTTTGATGGAATTTTGATAAGGCTATTGGTGGGATCTTTTCACATCACTGTGAAAGGCAAGTTCTTAGTTTTGACCAGATTAGTTGTCTTTTGTCAAAAGAAAAACAAAACCAAACAACGACTTGTTCCAAATCACTAGAGGAATGGGGTTTGGCCTGCCACAGCATGAGGTGGCTTCCTTGACACTGCAGGGTTAACTGTCAATAGGAGATTAACATACTTTACTGGAGAAACTGGAATCAGCTTCCCACATTGTACATATATTTCTGTAAAAACAAGAACATATAATGATAAATTTTGGGTAGGGAGCCAATTTGCCCTAGTGCTGTCGCAACATCCATTAGCTTTAATTGCTGGGGTGATTGATGTACTTGACAACACAGATGGAACATGCAGGGTGCCAGCCAAGGTTTCTGTCACCCACAAGGCTGTGGCAGAGCCTGTGCTTTGCCTGCCTCTCTTCTCTATGCCATTTCCTCCTGCAGCATTAAATGCACTGAAGGAGAGCTTAGTAGCATGCCTGAATAAATGGCATATTTCAGCACAAATGGGCCAATGTATGTAACCAGTGAGTTGGTACCTGACTTGCTCAACCTATGTGACAGCAGCCTGCCTCACATGGATCAGAACATTTCACTGTGTTCCTATGGTTTATGTAAGGGTCATGAGTACTAGATTGGGAGGAAGCAGTCCCATTCCTCAGCACTTGCTCTCAGCAGATCCCGTAGAATCCAGCCCTAGTTCAGACACTACAAGGCTTGGCCCCAGTGAAGATGCCCATTTGGTCATGGGCGTTTTTATCAGTGGAAGTAAAACTAGCACTTTATTCCAGAACAGTTTAGCAATGGTGTTACCTCTTTATTCTCACACACTAACAAATATCACTTTTCCTAGGGATGTCTCAATTTTGCCTTCACACAGAAGTCCTAATGTGGCAACACACATGACAGAGTTGTGTCTACTAAATAGTGCTGCAGCTGTAAATATACACAGATTGCTTGAAGAGAAGCAATACTGTTACTTTCAATAAGTTGGACAGAAATATGGGCTGGCTGAATCCACATTCCTGGGGAAGATCACAGCAAGGCAGTGTAAAGGAAGATTGGATGTACACCATGAGCTGCAATGATTTCCACAGAAAAGTGGAGTGAAAGAAGTAGGGCCTTTGCTAAAAGAGTGGATAGAGTCAGAAAGACTTAAGTGAGCACAAAGAGGAGGACAGGATTGAGACAGAAAAGTGGAGAATGTATCTACAGAGAGGACAAGTCGTGGAGGACAACAGAAAAGTACTGGTACTGAGCCTGAGCCTGGAGAAGAGCTGCTGTGCTGTCTCTTTTGGGGGAAAACAGGCTGGCCTCTGCAGTGGGAAAGAGCAGTTCCAGATAATGTCAACAACATGATCCTAGATGTGAAACTGAGACTTGGTGAGGACCATAGCAGACATTTTTATCATGAGAGGAACTAAAAATTTAGGAAATAAAACTGATAATGTGAGGAGAAAGACCCCTTGGCATGCAATCATGATGATGTGTTGAGGCTGTCAGGAGCTGAAGTAGACAAAATACTTCCATGTCTGTGAAAAGGGCAAGTTGAGAATGAAGAGGAAGTAGAGAGGCTGGTAGTAGTCATTCTTCTTGTTAATTCTGCAAGTTAATTATGCTCTCCTTGGGAGGTATGGGCAGAAGCCCATGCAGAAAGAAGTAGAAGCAACAGGCTTCAAACACAGATTGTCTTCTTGGGGGGTGGGATTTATTTAAATAGAAGAGTGAATTTTAATATTGTTAGAGTTTATTGTACTGAAGACAAGCTATCTACAACATTTCCATCATGCATGCTTTTCAGTGATGGGTCAGAAAGAGGAGCAGAGAAAGTAGGGATGGGGTTTGAAAGGTCTAAAAGCAGATGACAACTCATCAAAGCTAATGGACCAGAAAACATAAAAGGTTCAAGTGTCAATGCAAGGGAAAATGATCAAATGTTGAAAGAGATCAGATGAGGATTGAAGAGGGAGAAAGTGGCTAAAAAAAAAAGTATCAGAGTGCTGCTTGATAAAATCACTCATGGGAAAGACACCAGTGATGAAAAGAATGAACCAAGACTGAAATTTGCAGAGAGATATGAAAGCAAAGAAATCCTCGCTTAAGGGTTGGATGTATCATCATTGTAGGAGTAGTTATGGGTGAGTGGGGAAGATTGCAGGATAGAGAATTAGCGAGACTTTAAAGAAGGTTGATAGGAATGACAAGATGTAACAGCAAAATGGATAGAAAGAGAAGCAGCAGATGCAGTTTACATGAAAGCTAGGAGAAAAGTTGGAAGCAGAAAAGATGCAAAGAGAAGCCTGACAGATCAAACACAGGTGGGTTGAGTTTAGAGTATGAAAGTAAGCAAGAAGGGACAAAAAGAATTTAAAATAACTGGGAAGTTATTACAGGCTGTCTTCCCAGAGTGTTGCAGAGTGTCCTTATCACAAGAACCATATCACACAAGTATTCAAGTCAGTTATTTACTTCTATGATATCAGGCCACATTTTGTAGTGTTTTTGTGTTGTTCCCTTTTATAGAATATGACAAAAAGTACCTATTATGACACTAGTTACATGTCAATCACCAGATGGCATTTTGAATGGAAAGGAACAAACCAAAACAAAAATCTATTGTTCAATAGATATTCAAGGAAGATTTGATCAAAATACTCTTAAAACAAATAATGTTCTGTGGAAATGTGTGTGTGTGTGTGTGTGTGTGTGTGTGTGTGTGTGTGTGTGTGTGTGTGTGTGTGTGTGTGTGTGTGTGTGTGTGTTAGCCCAGTAGCTTAGGATTTAGGAGCTCTAAAGATGAGTGGCTAAACTGTCATCACCTCTGTGACAACATCAAATGATTCTCATCTATCTAAGTTGCACATTGATTGGAGATTGGACTGCAGGAATATAAATGCCTTTAGAAGACTTTGTATGCCAAATGCATCAACTGTCTGGCCAGAAAACCAATATGTCTGAGAAACAGTCTCCTAAATCTACTGAGAAAGGACATCTGAGCTAGAAACACTCTTAATTTAAGGAAACATAGTATTAGCTGGACTGTTTCTACTGGAAGAGGCTTTGAAAGTTCTTTATTATTTGCTTTGTATACTGAGATATATTGTTTTAATTTGTTTCTTTGCATTTTTGTACAATTTGTGGTACACCCTTCCCTGAGCCCTTTAATGTGCTTTGTCTAATCTTCTATCTTTTACACTATAGCCACCCAGGATTATCCACCAAATAACACATACCCAGTACTTTACATGTGCACTGTAAGGCAAGGCTTGTGTGGAAACACACCCTCTGGGTTGTAATTCAAGTAGCTCCTGAATTGTTCTGGGAGCTACTTTTTTCCAGTTCCTATTAGCTGACATTGCCCAAGCTTTGGTTATGCACAGAAGTTGAGTCATGGTGCACCTCATCACAGCAGACAACAAAGATACTTCTAGAAAATGGAAAAGAAATTCTTAGTCAACTCTAGACAAAAAAAAACCCCACCCAAGAATAGAAGGTTTGTAATTTAAGTTTTGTCTGGAGAAAGTGCAGAGGGTAGACTGTAGAGATAAAAAACTAATGTATTTAAAAATGAAAACCATTTCCAGTCAGAACTCTTTCTCATTTTTTCTTTCCCGTTTATGTCACTGTAGTCATGCTCAAAGACAGGCCATTAATACTACTTACAGTGAGCGATGGTCATTTCAGCTGCAAGGGTGAGGTCACTGATTTATGGAGGTTATAGCTGAATTTGGGAACATGAGATGATGGAAGAAAGTTGACTGACTATTTTTGTGTAATTTAAGCATACTGGTTTCCCTTTAAACAAGGATTTTTGAAATTCTGCTCCAGGAGCCTTTACAGGAACCATTAGTTCCAGCTGAGGAGCAGGACTGATGTTGAATAGGAGTCAGAAAAAAGGATGGAGGGGGAAACAAATGGCATAAACCAGACTAATGTACAGTCTGAACAAGGGCTAAGAGTATTCCAAGGTAATGAAATAATCTGGTTACGGTAAGTGAATACAAAATCTTATGGGAAATATTTTTATAGAAAAACTAACAACAATATGCCCCATTGCTTATCTATATGTAAACACTTGAAATGGAACTAAAAGATACATAAGTATCTCATGTAGCATTTTAAGTATGATCAAGTTTTAATTAGGAAGGCTGGTATTTTGTGTTGCTCTGAGGCACTGGAGCAACCATGGGCAGACTCTCTACTAATGTGGCATAACATTAGTGACAAAAGACACAGCAACCCACTATTTGCAGTGCGAGATTGATATAGCCCTTGGAGTCTACAGATTTAAGAAAAGTGCTTATGTTTTTTCCTTAAAAATAACATAAGCAATGGAGTTACTGTTTCTCATAGCCGTCCACTTCTCCATCCACAGTCCATCCATAGTACCTCAAACCACCACTGTACCTTGGGATCTATATAGGACTGCAGGAGATCTCAGCATTGCCTCAGGCATGTCACAAACCTTTAATGACTAGGAAACATTATCAAAAATAATGATTTGATTCCTAGTTCTAAAGAATCTCGACCATTATTTTTCCAGTATAAAAAAGGGAAATGCATTTCTTTATCTCATCCTTATTACCTGTGAAAAGGGAAGATGTAAAGGTGAAGCTTGTATGTAAATGAGTTTTCTGATCTTAACTGACAGAACTATTTTGGTGTAAGGCAAGAAACCTGCAGCAAGACTTGCCAGTGTGATTGTCAAACTGAAGCCTGAACTCAATGTCCAATTTATATGCCATGAAGAACTATTTATGAGGAACTATCATTTCAGCAGATACAAAATGTTGTACAGATGAAGCACATCATCTCACCAGCTGCCTACATCTGCTCTGGGAAGAAATAAGGCTAAGCTGTTAAACCCTTCCTTTGATCTAGTATATGGATTTAGAAACTCATTAAATGTTTTTTATATTTGCTTGAGCACAGAAACACCATTACTTGCCATTTGTGATGAGACAGCCTTAAAAAAACTTCAGGAACATAAATGTTAAGGGACTCCAAGCAACCTTAAAAAATTTCAGTGTGATGTATTCACTCTTTCTATATGTGTAATGGTCACTGTTGCTGTGATCACTTGCTATACCCATTCTTGCCTGGTGTGCAAACCCCTCAGCACAATGGTGTAGAGCAGTCAGTTCTTTCAGGACTGAAGCTGAGATTCCAGCTGTAGCAAGTCAGGCTGTCTCCTGTGCTGGTGTCTGTGTTGGCAATGCTGCCCACTAATACAGTAATACACTACCTGATGGTTTGTTTTCCAGGCTGGTTTATGCTGAGAAACCAAAGACCAACAATAAATGACAAGAGACAGACAAAAGATGGTTGGTAGAAACAGGCAGGTGCTCTTTATTTCATGTGGCACAGCATTAGGCAGACAACCCAAGAAACAGTTTCTAACAAAAGCCAAAGCTATCACTTCCAGGAATCATCCCCCAAACAAGGGTCTACTACCAGCAGTGGCACTGCGATGTCCTTGCCTGTCCACTCTCATCTCCTCTTAGTTTATATGCACTTAGGCAGTATCTTAGTGGTGAGTGTCCTTTCCAAGGAGACTAACTTCTTACAATGCAATATCTTTAGACAGCGTACATACTGTGCAGGATCACCAGAGTACAATCTCCTCAAGCCATGCTAAAATATAGTGCTAACTCTGGAGAGAAGGCTGCGCGATGGCCTCATGTCTCTCTGAGGTAATACAATGCTGTTTCTTAGCTGACAACATGAGGGGCACCTGAAGGAGGATCAATATGGCTTCAGAGTCTACTTTTAAACTCCTGATGCCGTAGCAAGGACCTGGTGTGCCATCGGCCGAGACAGGGTGAGGACCTTCCTCCATCCTGACTGCCGCTGGGCACCAGCAGCACCAGAGAGCTGAGCCTACTGTCACTCAGGGGGATGAGAACAGAGATGGTCTTGGATTAGGAGGAGGAGAGGGCCATCAAAGATCACAGCAGACCGTCAGCTTTGCATCAGTCATTAGGTGAGAGGTAACACTGACAGCGGTGTGGGGACGGGTTACATCGTTAGCACTCCGGATTTAAAGGCATGAAGAATGGCTGGTGGAAGGAAGTTGTTTTGGAGACTAAGGGCAAAGCTTTAAAAGCCTTGGGATATTATTTTTAATTATTATCTACAGGTTATTCTCTCTATATATACTATTTTTCTTTCTAAATTATGAAAATAAACATTTATTAACAAGTCACTGGGTCAAATCCTGCTCTCCACTGAAGGCAAATCCATTGACTTCAATGGGAGGGAGCCCCGTGTAAACAATGAAGGGCAAATTTGGCCCTTTATGTCCTGAAAAGTCTGCTTGTACCCATTGTCTTTCAATCCTGCAAGGAAATACAGATTGAAGGGTGAACTGGGTGAACTAATCATTAGAAATTTCTCATAAACTACCAGGGGAGTGTCAGTGAGATGTGGCAAAGGAGCAAAAAAAAAAAAATTAAAAAAAATTGTGGAACCAGTAAGTAATACTGCTTTAAAGAGAATTTTATCCATGTTTTGGAGCCAAAGTACAAAAAGAGAGTGGATCTGGATCAAGTGCTACTGGCCTTGGCTTTCTAAGCAACAACAAAATTCTTCATTTAGCTTCGGTGAAATGTTACACAACCAGAGAAAACAGAAGGAACCAAACAGTCCTTTTCCTTTGCAAACATCATATGCCCAAAGGTGAACACTGTCATCCCTTTGGATTCTCCCTAACTCCCACTGTCTGCACAGTGCAATGTCAGCCACTGAAGACAAAACACATCTACTGTGCACATAAGTAAAACCTGTGATGTCTTACAAACATAACATTTTGATGTTTTGAGTACTAAAGACCACTAGGTGCTTTTAGACACAGAACAATACGATTTCAGATGCATTTACCACTTTTATTTCACTATGCAGAAACATACATTCACCATGTGTTGTGATGCAGCTGACAGTGTAATGGATGCTATCCCTTCCGTGGGTATTAGAGCTGGACACTAGCGAGTTTTCAGTGGACGTTCTGTACAGGTTAAGGCTTGACTCAGAACTAGATAGTAAATGCTGACCAGATTCTCAAACAGATTTTTTATATTTTCCTCTGAGAATGAAAGGGAAATCAATAGAAAACCATTACGGTTATTTCAGATTAATAATTTTCTAAAGCTGCAAACTAAGTAAAATACAGATTTTTTTTTTCTCCAAAATAACTACATATAATTTACAAGGTTAGGATCTGTGAAGGGTGACTGGAAGCTGACTCTGAACAATGCTGACAAAAATCATTAAAGTTAATATACTAAAATCATTACTACCTCATAAGGTATTCAGTCAGGTATACAAAGCACACTTTGTAAGCATTTATATGTTTTGATAAGAGTAAAGATTCATCATTGTTTATCGGGCAGTAATAAAACCAGATGAAACAAATATAAGATTCAAGTTGTTTACTGAATAAACTGTGTTATTGGCACATCTAATTTGTGGTAAAACATTATACACAGTACCTATACAGCTTCTAGTATTTTGGGGGTAATCTTCATTTACAATATCCGTAAACAAAAGGCTTGCCACCTAACAAATTTTAATTTGTTTAGACTTTCAGAAACTGTGAAAGGCATGAACTGTTTATGTGTTACATGAGATCACTCTTTATATTGTTTATGAACGTGCAGGTAAAGCTGAAAACTTAGACATTTTAAGAAAATTAAAAATGCTGCTTTTCTGTAATTTTATTGTTGCTTCATGCAATATTGTTTAACTGCTGCTGATTCAGATTGCTTTCTATGGGAAGGTATCTCTGCCAGTTTCTTTATTAACGGTCAAGATCAATTCTTCTGTACTGAAATTTTCCAAAGACAGATACAAGTCAGTCAGGTTGGAACTGAGACTCCATATAGGTTCTCGTATTCCTACTGGTATGCATGTCTGGATTCATATGCATTCTAGGTTATTCCTGCAGAAAAGAGAACTCAGTTAATTATTCAAAGCAACTACTCTCTTGAAAAAGAGATGTTGTCAATTTGTTCATATAAGAAAAGCTGATTGAAAATGGCATCATCCCAGTATAAGCAACTTGGACCAAATCCAAAGTCCACTGATGCCAATGGAAATAATTAGTGACATCAACAGACTTTTAAGCAAGCCACATTGAGCTGTCTCTGAAACAATTAGCAGAATACCACAAGAATCACAGCTACTCACTCCTTAGTGACTGGTTCCATCTTCCAAATAAATAACTGACACTGAAATTCAGTTTTCTTTAGGGTCTGCATATCCAAAAGCAGGAGAGCCAAAGAGCTTCAAAAGGTGCTGTGCATTATACTCTGTTACTTACACCAAGTGCTAGGGAATACATATTGTTTTAAGAATAAAATGCTGCTATCGATTCAACAAATCCGACAAGCAGCTTTTTCTTCCCCTTCTGCATACAGCATTCAAAGCAATTTGTGCAATGGTGCTGGCATTAAGAGCTTTTGCATAGCAGGTTAGTATGCATGACATGTTTCTGCACACAGAATAAATATAGGAATATCGAGATGTCTGTTTAGCCAGCCACTATTGGAGAGCATGCCTTTACTGAGAAAAAGCTAGACACAAGGAAAGCTGCATTATCATCTCGTCCTGATAAACAATGCTGCTTTAAAACATTAAATGTTCTTTCAAGTACAAGAAAGCCAAGACACCCAAGTACCGGCAAACTAATTCACTGCGTTTAAAAGCAAGTTGGACCATATCTTTGCAAGTTGGGAATTGAAGCATAATTTTAACATATCTGCACAAGACATTTAGAAAGCAGCTGTAGGTTTTTCCCTTGGCATTTTAAAACCAAAATGCACACCTTTAAGAACAAATTTGTTTTGTTCTTAAATGACACAAAAGCAGACAACAGATTATTTTATGACTTTAGAAGTAGAAAATTAGACTATAACAAAGCATGGACAATGAGGACTTTTCAGAGAGCTAACGAAAGCAAATGAGTAGATTCTCTTTCTCCAGCTGGCATTGTTTAATGAAGGCAGATGTCGAGCTGAATGTGGTTTACTTTCAAATATCAGAACTGATAAGCAGCAACTTGAAAATGCCAGTGAGAGAAAGTGAAGAGTTAAAGGTGAAATATGGTAGGAAAATAACATCTGCAACATGCCAGCCCAGTAAATGCCTAGGAAAATCATCTGGTCCTCTTACCTGTGGTCAATCCTCCCCATCTTCTGGTGTGATTTCTGTCTCTTTATGTACCACTACTTTGGTCACTGACATGTCAGGGTGCTGCTCTTTGGCTTCTTTAATTGCCTGAGCCAGCGCCTATCCCAAGGAAACCACAAAAGGGCAAAAACAAAAAGGAGGTGGAACATGCATGATCAGTAGCAAGGTGAAGAGATTCATGGCATATTACACAATTTACAAATGAGGAAAATGATTAAAATATGAAATATACCATCACTGATTTAAATTCTATTCCAGCTTAATTTAAGGCATGCCAGTATGAATAATATCTGTCAAAGCAACGTTTAGAAATGTTCTCTTTGGCAGTCTTCAGGGCAGCCTTTTTAGCAGTTTGTAGATTTTACCTGATCATGATCAATATCTGCATCTCCTGTGATGACTATTCGTTTTTCAATTCTTGTCTCTGAGATGCCTCCTTTCACAGTCTAGATGGGATGGACAAAAATGCATGTCAGTAACTTACTCCAGAGTGCTGCTACTCATCCCCAGAATGAGTGCAGTGCAGGAACCCTCTCATGACTGGACTGAAATGGCTCAAACAGTTTGCGCAGAGGGGACAATGCTGGACTGCAAGTGAGCAGTTCCGGAGCTGGTATGAATGCTCTGAATGGGCTAATGACCTCCAGATGTCCTTTCAACACAGTTAATTTTACAATTCTAGTCAGTCTGCACATGCATCAAGAGAGAGATTTGTGTGTCAAAAACAACAAACTTGTCCCATGAAAAACAGAATGGGAATACAAACAGCCCATATTCAAACCTATTTAAGTCCAACTGCTTGCTTCAGAATGGCATAGGGGGTGGTATGGCCTTTGGTATGGCTCATCTGCTAATGAGGAAATTCATTGCAGAAAGATGAAATCCTATTCTCAGTGAATACTGGTAGGAGAGCTGTCAAAGCATTAAGAAGGTTTCTACTGTTTTTTAAATGCTACCTTAGAACCTGGAAGACACAGCATGGCTTGTCCGTGCAGATGAGCTTTCGGTCTGGCTGTGGGCAAGTTCCTCAGCGTATCACCCAGAAACACAGCCAAGGTTTGGAGCTGACTGAATGTCCTGTTATGGCTACAGGAGATAGATTCACGTGTGCTTTCAACACCATGTAGTGCTAGTATCTCAGGGCTGAAAGGTCATGTCAATGGAGCCTCATGTTCAGACAAATTGTTCCTTCCAGGCTACCATATGATGCCAATGTGGTTATACTCTTTCCAGTTCCAGGTAGCATTTGCAGCTAAATCAAGTGTCCCTGTATGGCAAGGTTTTGTGCTTGGATAGACATAACCTAAGGGTTTAGGACTTGTGTCAAGTCATTGATAATAATCAACTCAGCATAGTGAAAGACAGGTGAATAAAGACAAGTTTTTGTGGTAAATTTACAACATTTTGTTAAGAGAGTATCAGAATGTGTTCCCTTTTTGAAATAAATCATAGAACCAAAGCTAAGATAGCATACACACTGGTGAAAAAGGAGCCCCCTGTTTCCTGAGGACTCACTTTGGTGATATGTGTAGTAGTTGTAGTGCTGGTGGTTTCAGATGTGATAGTTTGTGCACTCATCAATACACCTGGTTCAGAGTCAGCACCGCAATCCACCTAGAAACAAGAAGAGAAAAACCGTCATTGAAAAAATACTCCTGAGCACAGGAAGGCAAGAACTGGACTGTTAAACTTCCTTATTTCTACAGTTCTTCATAAAGTGTGTACCCTGTGGTAGGAAACAACTGCAGTTAGGGTGACCATGTGTCAGTATTTCTCTGTGCATCTGGAGGTTGTCCTTCCGCTCTGAAAGCACAGATGAGATGGTGCTTTTAAATCTGCAGTTTCATCAGTGTTCTCAAAAGGCCCTAGGCCAGGACATGAGAGTAACACTCAAGTAAGTTATTCTTATGTACATCCTCCTCATGCTATTATTCAGTACTTGAACAACTTAGAAAAGCTTATATTAAAGCATACACTTAAAGATGGGCGAACAAATTGATTCCTTAAAGGCACGTTATATTAGACCATATCTTTTGCAGAATTTCTTACCTGAGAAGACTCATATGTAATGGTTTTTGTTTCTGTATGGACTACTGGCACTTCCTTTGTTGAAATTTCAAGGGTTTCCCCACCAGCAGGAATGCTGCTGAAACTTATAGTCTCAGTCTTCACAACTGGCGACTGCGTGAACAAAAAAGAAGGAAATGGAACATTTAGGAAAGCTTATGGATTTTTCAGAACAACTTTTTTCTTGCTTGGGGCTAAGAAAGAATAACTAATGCTAATAACTAAGAATAACAAGTGCCCTGCTTTAAACAAAAAAAAAAAAAAGAAGAGAAAATTCTCTTCATTACAGTGGGACATTCATGTATATAATGATGGCAACATTTAGCACTTTCCTGGATTTTACAAACACAAAGTCCAAAATGTTCTAAATACTACAAGAAGCAATGGTCACAACTTGAAAAACAGGAGATTCTCTGTGAACATCAGAAACACTTTTTCACTGTGAGTGCAACTGAACACTGGTACAGGTTGCCCAAGGATACTGGGGAGTGTCCTTCCTTGAAGATACTCAAAAGAAGCTCTCTGGACACGGTCCTGGGCAGCAATTCATTTTGGATGTCCCTGCCTGATCAGGGAATTGGAGCAGATGACCTCCAGAGGGTCCTTCCAGCCTCAACTGTTCTGAGAATCTGTGAGTCTACATTTTCTTAAAATGACAAGAGAATTCTGTCCAAGTTTAGTCTTTTCATCCCTTGAGAAAAAAATTTGCACACAACAGCTCTTGAAATTCTACTAATGGGGATAAATAAGGAACCTGGTCTGTTTGAGACACAATACACTTGTTTATAAAAGCACCAAGCATGGAAAAAACAATCTATATCTGTTTTTGAGGGCATGCAAACTTTGCCAGCCTCGATGGACTTTGCCAAACAGAAAGCCAGTTGATCTTGTTATCTGTTGCATAAAATGTCATGAAATTTGGTATTTCTCTGTAGCATGAAAAGCAGTTTCAAGTAAAACATGCATGGTATTTTGCTAATGATGGAAACCAAGAAGCAAGCCTTGCAGGTGACATGCAAGGAGGAAATAAGAGGAGAAAAAAACCGCTTGCTCTAAAAGTGCAATCATACAAACTGGGCACACTTTACTTTAAATGACAGGAATTAACTTAGCCCACTATTGCCTACATTCACAGTTCAGCACAGACACAACCAATTTAACAACGAGTTACCTCAAAATGAGGTTTTCTTTCCAAAGACTCTGAAAGTTGGACTGTTGTTCTGTGCTCCTCCGCCTGCTCACACGAAGCAGCGGCAGCGACTCCTTCCTGTTTGGATAGGGCTTTCCCAGCCTCCTCCCTTTTTTCCTCCTTCGCCCCCTCAGTCCCAGCAGAGCCCTCCTTCCCTTTCACGCCAGCAGCCACCGCCGACGCTGCCTCAGCCTGGGCATCCAGCGTAAGTCCGGCCACTTTAGCAGGATCCCCGCCTGCATGCACCTCCATCCCATGTCTCTCCTTGACAACTACAGTCTCCTGTACAACCTTCTGCACTGTATCCTGATCCGGCTGGACTGCTTGCTTCATGTCACTGGAAGTTATCTCCTGAGATGTTGTCGTTTCTATTCTCTGCAGGGAAGGAGGAAAAAAAACTTTCAGCATCAGAAGCAAACAACACTTATTTGCAGTAGCGCCCAAGCTGAATGTACTGTGAACATAAATTTTAAAAAACGGGCACTATATTTTGCCGAGTTATTTTTTCCCACAGTGCATGGATTTTTGTTCTCAGGATGTTATCAGTATAGCAGACATGGAAAACAAAGCAAGAATCAAAATTTTTAAAAGTGAAGAGAAATTTCCATGTTGGTGCTCTTCTCATTGGTATTTTTGTGTGAGTTTTACAAAGGCAAAATACAGCACCCAGCAAAATGACCAAACTAAAATGGAATGAAAGAAAACTTGGTTGTTGCTTTTCTTTTTTTTTTTTTTTTCCTTTCCTTTTTGGTGGAGTTTTTGTTGTGGTCCATTGTAACAAAGGAAAACACACATGAATGCATGCATTAGTTATACAGGTCCGTATTGTGCAAAAAACCATGAAACAATAGAAAAGCAAAAGTAATTGGTGTGTGGTTATGACATCGATGGAGGGAATCAAGCAGCCACCTGAGCCCAGCTATGGGAAGTAGAAGTAACCCCTCCTATGAACTCAGTCGGTTTTCTGGCAGACTCTATTAAAGTGAAGATATCTGAACCATCCAAGGTTTTTTCACTGGTGGACTGTTTAGTCTAAATAGACAAAGAAATGGAGAGTCATACACAGAGAAAAGGCAGACCCATGTGCACAGACATATTAATTGCCAAAACCAGAGGCGGAGAAAAAGGAGAAGGTTGCAGGGGCACGGAGAGGTGGGAAACAAGAAAAGAATGAGAAAATAAATCAGAGCAAATTCATAATGGCTGTAGTAAGCAATAGTTACAAAGCATAGTTGTTAGCATTGGCGTTGTGCTGGTTCAAGCAAACCTTTTTTTTTTTTTTTTCCTTTTATTAACAAGCCACAGCAGCAATACTGAATTTCAGTACATAAACCAGAAAGGTTGAAAGCCTTATACAACGTCTGCTTGAGACTGTGAGACGGATTCAAAGTATGAGAGAAAAAAAATAAGCTGGGTTGGCTGCTGTCAACATAAAGCCAGGCAGCAAGAGAACCGAAAGCTAGGGTGGTGTGAAGGGATTGCCTAAAAGAAGTCATGCTTTTATCTTTAAATCGTGGCATGAAGTCAAAGCCACTTGTTACCACTACTTTTGTTGCAGACGACTCAGTAACATAGTGAGCAGTAGCAATGGTAAATGGTTGTTCTCTGGAATATCTCCACTCAGACAAGCTCTTATCTGTCCGGGCAAACGCCCCTGCTTTTACAGCTTCTCCGCCAAGATGCTTTTCTGCTTTGCCAAGCTGTAAGCTTTCCAGTGTACCAAGTAACTGCAAATCCTGGTCCATCCTTAGTGTCTTTTTCAAGTTCTCCTCTTCAGGACTTTGCAACTGAGATTCTGCTTCCTTTATGGGTGTCAGAGAGTCAGACAGCTTTCTTCTCGTGCTCTGCGCATCGGAGCCCCGTCTGGTTTTCTCATCAGTGACCGACTTGAGGATTTCATACTTGGCCACTACTGGAACCATTTTCACAGATTCTTGCACTTCCCCTTCCAGTTTTTGCAAAGTTTCTACTGAAGGCTGAATTGCTTTCTCACCCTCTTTAGCTTTACTGGTCATGGTTACAATTTTCCCAGATACGGTATCATAGGACTTTCCTAGGGTGAACATTTTCTGCTTATTCTCCTCATTGGATTGTATTTCACTTTCCAAGTCCTCAAAGCTCTGCATTAGAATGGTACTGGATTTTAATATCTCAGGTGGAAAGGCAGTTTTACTGCTCACAGTCACTACTTTGTATGCCAGATTTTTTTCCGATTCAGCATCAACTACCTCAGAGGGTATTTTGTCTATAATAACCCAATCCTCAGTGCCCTATATTTGAGATATAAAAGCTAAATTAGACTATCTGCAGGTTTATCTGTACTTCAGAAGCACTAAATTATGAAGACTTTTAAGAAATCATGTTGCTTCTTCTGAAAGCACACAGTAATTTTTGGCATTGTACCTCTTAGAGGAGTTATCAACCAAATAAGCAGAATTGCCTTAGGCAAAATATGATTTCTTTGCATATTCTCTCTCTTCAGAGGTCCATATAACGTGGACCCAAAAATATTACTTTTGCCACACTATTTCTGTATTTGTTTGAAGCAAAATAGCAGGTCAATGCATAATTTTAATGGTTATTGGAATTGACCTGCGGTTAAAAATCACATATTGCTGTGGTTCACAAAGCTACAGTCAAAAAACAAATTACAAAAATAGGGCAAATAAGCCCATTCAACTATACCCCAGTTGTTACAAACATGCTGTTAATGACATTTTAGAATAGTACGCTTTTGTATGTAGCCTGCACTGAATTTCCTTGTTTTCATTAGAACACTGATGCCCTTCAAGATTGTTTAAATGGAGAAGCATAACATAGCAAACTGTATAAACTAAGCATAGTACTAAAAATTCTGAATGAAACTTAATTGCAGCTTTTTTTTTCCTCCTCATGCAAATATGCAATGTGATTTGCTTTCACAATCAGCATCCAGTTATTTGACTTTAAGACCATAACGTCTGTATTTAACTAAGCAAATGGTGTAGTTTAAAATTGAATGAATTAAAAATAACCTCTAGGGATGATGGGATACTTTTCTGGATAATGATTTGATGAGAAGTAACCAAAGTGCCAGCAGATTCTCCTTCCTGCAGCTTCTTCTCTATCACACTTGGCTAATAGAAAAACCAATAAAAATATAAAGTTCACCATCACTCAGCATAATCTAAATTCACTTGACAATATAAAGGAAACTCATTCTCGTGACAGAAGTGCCCCATTCACCGTAACGTTCTCAGTGAGGTTTATGCTGGAAATGCATGCAAACTGCAAACAACATCCAAACAGCACCGTGCAAGTAGATTTCTAACTAGCAGAGAAATCAGTCTCCATTAGGAAGCCATAAGCTCTGGAGAGGATCCATTCCTCAGAATTTGACCTCCAGATTATATCTCTGTTTGAAATTTATGAAATAATAATAAAAAAATATGAAAAGGGAGGGCTTGGAAAGCAAAAAAGATAATAAAATAATAAATAATTGCCATCCTTTCTTACTGCATTTCAGTGAAGTATTGTTTATTTTTACCTGCATTTCAAGGAATGTAGTACCTCCCTTCTGCAAAAATATGAGTTTTTCTGATTTTTCTGTTTCTTCTTTGGTCTAATGTCAGGGGAATAAATGATTTTAGTAAATGGAGGGTATAAAGTCCACTATACTTAACAGTAGCTCATCTTTCTCTACTCTACAAATTATTAATCACATGGAAAATTAGGAAACAGAACTAAAGAGAATCATTTTACAGCATAAAGGTTTCCAATAAGAAGTGAAATCAGCATTTCTCTGGCGTGAATGCAAAGGAGACATGAGTATACAAATGGTATGCACAAGTGTAGCACAAAACCCACTAAAGTGAGTAACACCCAGGTGTGGATGCACTGCTTTTCTTTCATTTCATATTATTCATATAACTGGAACTAATGCCAGTTTACACATCTTCCACCAATAGCCCAGAACAGGCCCCTCCATCTTCACTCTGGGCAAGACTCTCTCTGGAGTTTGCAGCCCTCTCTCCTGAAGCAGGCAGAAGGTGTGCCCAGCAAGGATTTCAGCTCTCCCTTTTTTCCTGTTGATATTAGAAGTCTTAGGAGCACTTTTCTTACAGCAGGAGCTAACTGTTGTTCTATTATCCTGTAGTGTGACACCAAAATCTCCTTACTTTTATCCCATCAGTACTTTCCCAGTGCCATGAGAATAGGAAGTGTATCTCTATATCTTGGGAAAATTTTAAATGTTGGTAAGATTCAATTTCCCAAAGCTTTTGAGTCCACCTTCTGGGCTGGCCACTGTTGCCATTTGCCCAGAGAAAGTAAGCCCCTGAAGAGCAAAATGGGTTTCTTGCCAAACTCCTTCTACTAACTTCAGCAACTATTATACTCAATAGCTTTGCCAATGGAAGTCCTATGACTGGCATGATAAAAGGGCACATGTATTAAAGAAGAAAGATAGAAATGTAAAGAGAAATATGAAACTAGAAAGGGATAAATGGCTCGACTCACTGACTGTGATGAGATTCATAGCTCCTTTATTCCTAAAATGTTGGTTTCATCCAATCCAGCTCAGATTAGACATTGTCAAGGACTTTGCCAATATGGCTTTCATGTTCTACAGCTATCTAGCCACCATCATGGAAGACATTTAAAACTATATTTTTCATCACCAAGGAAAACAAAGGATTTCCCCATCTGTTCTAAGAAAAATAAATGGTGACTAGACAGGCTTAAAGTCACACTGACCAAACACTGAGGTGCCACATGCTCGAGCACCACATTTTGAAAAGACATATTTTCTCTTCTGTTCTTGTTTTATTATAAGAAGGAGCTAAAGGCAACAGCACTGAACACATTTTTAAAGTAGATATGTTAAATGAAATGTGTAAGTGCTTTGACTTGCAAGGCACTACACTGTCTTGACTACCTCTGCATTTCTTAGTAGACATCAAGGTGCTGATTTTGACCTATGGATGGTTTCAGCTTTTTCCTGAAAAAATCCCCTCTCATGAGAACGTGTGAACTGAAACCATAGAACTTACTGGGACCAAAGGAATGGCCAGGTGTTATCTACAGCAGAAGTCACCTCAGAGTTACGCTGTGATAGCTCAAGTCTGCTCTTAATTTTCCACAGAAGCACTTTCATTTGGATGAAGTTATGTGAAACAGATGTAGATTACTTAGATGCATATAAGGTATACCTACATCTAAGAAACTGGAAGTTGCTTTTGGGCAAGTTGTCTTCTACCAGCAAGAGAAGAGATATCAGATAATTCTTGCCCTTTTCCTTTCCAAACAAATGGTTAAATTCAGATGTACTTCCTCAGAGTGAAGCCTACATAGCTGTGTAATACTTTGCTACTGCTTGTGTGTTTTAATTAAAAAATATTATTAAATTCCTAAAGTAATAAAGATATAAACCAAACAGGGCTAAGTTTGTAATCCTCTGATTCAGGCTCAGATAGCCATTTTTTCCACAGTTCCTTACATCTTTATTATGATAAATACATCCTGTTCATTGTAATTACAATTTTACTTTTAGAAGGATAAACCTTTATTTTCAATTACAAACAAACTAGCCTGTTTGTAGGGTCTGTTATGATCCCTGAACAAGGCAGTAGGAACAACACTAAAACTCCTCTGTGCTCCTCTCAAAAGGGAAGCTATGAGCACTGAACCTGCTTTTTTAGGTACTTTAATCCAACTTGAAGGCCACACAAATACACATCTGGTGCCCTCATGAGCCACTGCACGTAATGTGGGAGTGGAAGAGGTGAGAGCCCTTTCTTTGGCAATATCCCTTTCCATATGAGGAGAAGCTGACACTTGCTACCTGCCTCCCTCCAGGGATGCCTGTCCCCAGAGTTGTGGGTCTGCAGCACCAACCTCTGAGGTGCGAAAGCAGAACACTCTTTCAATTTAATTTTCCAGACAATTTTTACTGAGTTCCTTACAACATTACATCAGGGCTGTGGGCACAGAAACAAATCTCATGACCATTTATTGGTCTTGAATGCTAAAACCAAGAGGTACTCATAAAGGTAATTCCTGTGAGACAGAAACCAGATATCCATTCATAATAGAATAAAAAAATTAACTTTCAGGCAGACCACACAAGCTTATTTCTTTGTGCTCCACTGGACTTAAGCCAAGACACTGCACTATGTATTTCCTTGCAACACAAATGTTGCCTTGCTACCCCTACATGTCCTTATCTACCTACAGATCAGGTTTAATACCAGCTTTTAAACTGGAAAGGTTCTTACAAGCACTTCAAGACTGCACAGTGAGCAAGATTTTTTCACACACGCACACCGCATGAAAATGCAGATACCTAGCAATCTGCATTGGGTCTTCAGTGACAGTACCCAGCAGACTGCAGCAACCATCAGGTCCCTTATGGAACTGGCCAAGAAGGTCTAACTATCATCATTATTTCTTCCCTGTCTTCAGAGACTGAGAATTCTGCCCTTTGTTCTGTATTTTCTTTTCAAGCTTGGCACCATAGCCCCACCCATCTCACTACACCGCTGCTCCCGACCAGTCACCATTGTTTAAATTTTCTCTCCATCACTTTCATGATTTCTTTCATGCATGGCTGGACTTCCTCAAGCTCACCGAACCTGTAACAACGCCTGCATTTTTGCACCCTCAAAGAGACCCAGTTCTGCCACACGGCTTCCAGTGATTTTAATTCTCTATATACACATATTTTATATATGTATATATTTATGGTATCTGGTCTTCCTCCCATCTTTGCCGCTAGACCCTGTGTCCTGAGAAAAGGGAGTGCCTGCAAGCAGGGATTGGCCTCAAACTATGGCCTCTAATCTAGTGAGAGCTGCTATTAAGTAAAAATGCATAGACAAATACATAACGAAGCCTTTCAGCTCGCGCTGACCTCTTCAGGCACTAGTGGTTCAATCATAGGAGCATCCTCCTGCCTTGCTGCAAGCCGAACGGGAGATGTGGAAAGCCTCTTCTCCCACTCATTAGACACAGTCGTTTCTGTGGAGGTTTCCAAGAAGGTGCGTTTCAACTCGCTTATATTGGTCTGATGTTTCATCAGATCTTCCTGGGTTTTGTCTAGATCCTAGACAGTTTTAAAAGAATAGAGCAGTTTGTGATACATCCTAAGCCAACCAAACTTTAGAGCCAAAACACACAACTTGGTTAGTTTAGAGGGAAGTAACAGCTCAGGGAGCCGGGGAGCACAGCACTAACACAACACTCGGTGAAAATGTGGCATTTTGAAAGAGAACAGCATAGCATATCTCGTACAAGTGAGTCTAAATACACTCTTAAAGAGCCTATCCATATCACTATAATTTGCACCTGATAAGAGGCTCCAAACAAACATACATATGCGCGTGGAGGCACACACATATACGCACACGCATATATCGATATTGATAGTACAAGTTAGAGGAGTCATCATAATCTGAGAGAAAAAATAATCTATTAGCAGGTGGGAGTACACAGTTCATGCATCATAGTGCAGATCCACAGTTTACCACTAAAACTAACACACATGTACGTACATGCACTGGTATATACCAATACCAACCTCTAACATAAGATTACTATGTTTGACATACACATTTTCACCCTGTATTCGCTTAATCAGACTATTCTGAAAGAAGTGAAAAAGAAAGGGAAAGTAAGGGACACAGTATTGAAAGGATACAAAATGCTGTTTCTACACATTTCTTCACAGAGAACCGACAGTAACATGCTGAAAGAGGCAAACACCTCCAACATTGATACCTGAGCAACATCTAGACCTTTTGTTTCTGTACCTGTGCCTTTAGATCTCCGTCCTCCTCTTGATCCGACTGCCAGCATGAGAAAGATTGGAAAACAACACCTTACCCACTTGTATGAATGAAGGTTTTATCAACATTGGTGAGAGGTACACACTAGGTTAAAATCCCATTTTCTCCCCATTAAGGGTTTAAGGAGAAGTAGACACACTGGCTTTGCACAGTTTTTCCTAACTCAGAGCAAACTCTTCTCAAATTTGTTTTTTGTTATCAAAGGTGTATTAAACATCTTCCTTTTATAAATATTGCTATGCTCCACATTCATAAATCTCTATTAATGGAGCAGCAACTGCACCTTCTCACCAAGGTCACAGCTAGTCTAGGATTGAACAGCAACAGCAAATGCTTTGGAATTCCGTAATCCCAGAATTTACACATAGGATATAATCTGGGCCACAAGCAAAGCTTTGCATAAGCTCACCATGGGCAAGCAACCTGCAACACTTTCTGCAGAAGGAAGCACATTTTATTTGCTTAAAATGCTATTTCCCTAACCATAGTCCCTTTCTGTATTTCTGTAATTTTAGTTCATATTTAGCCTGCATATATTCTTTCAGGACCTATCATCTGGAGTGTCACACACATCCCGTCCACTTCAGTGAACATTTTCAAAAGCAAAGCCATAAGGACTGCCCCAGCAGCCCTGTTTCCAAGGGTGCAATTTTCAGGTGGCAGATATACCACACATTTTGAAAATCAAGTATCTGTAAGAAAAACTGAGATGTGCTGTATCTTCTCCTCTAAATAAGGATGGCAACTAGGGATATTAACATGCATTTTTGAGTAATAAACGGAACATTCTAAATGTCACATTTTTTATGATTAGGTTTTACTTTCTTCAGGGCTCAAGACCTGAAGCTATGGAGTGGAAGAAGCCCTTTAAAGAATTTTCTACTCTGACTCATCTCAACAGACTTTATATTGTTGTACCATTTGAATTCTTTTAATGCCCGTGCAGCTATTTTATTGTTAATTTTTCATATAGTCCTAATCAGACAAATGACTCATGAGAAAATCTGTTGATTACTTTACAACTCAGTTCAAATTTATTCTATTTACAGCCAAAGCTGAATCTTTCTGACGTGTCATACAGAAAATTTTTCCTTGACAATAATTTTAACAGTCTCAAATATTAATGAGATCCTTCTGGAAACCTAGAGTAGTGTTTGTGGTAAGACTCTGTCTTCTAGCAGATGTCAGATGAAATTCAGCTCATGTTTGCAGCTGCAACCATATTAATTATGAAAGCATTATATGCACTTCAGTGAAGTCACATAGGGTTGAATTTTCCTGCACAGTCTATGTACCATGTTGTGGATATGAGGCTCCTCAGTGCAAGGAAAATATAAACATTTTACATTTTTCATCTGAAAAGAACACCTGGACTAGTAGTGGCAATATGTGAAGATGCCATGTGAAATTACATTAAAGAAAAAACGTAGATACTTAAAATGTGAAAATACCTCTATTCAATAAATTTGAAAACTACTTTTTATTGTCTTTCCCCCACTCTCCCATTCAGGCTTCAGAGTACAAGCAAACAAGCAAACGAGAAACCCCAGGGCATGATCTGGCCAGCACAACCCTCCGGATGGGCAGCACTGGTACGGGTGACACCGCCACTGCCCCACTAACCGCACAACACAGAGGCCTTGCAGCTTCCAAACCAAACTCAGAAATCAGAGGAACTCGTAGGGAGCACTGGAAACTCAACTGTCCTAGCAAAGCTGTCCCGCTGGCAGGCACGCACATGCACACACGCGCAGGGAGGGATCCTGAGCTGCCGGAGCAGACATGCGGTTTAGCCCCGAGGCCCAGGGTGGGGAAGAGACGAGGCAAAACGCTCTCCCCTGCCATAGCTGGGTGCCGGCGACTGTACAAACCTCGGTGGCAGTGGTCTCACCATCAGCCGCAGTATCCGTCTGCTCACTGTCAGTCTATTGGGTTAGACAAGTACCCGGGTCCCGAGAGGAAGGCAGGAATAAAGAATAAACCCAGCTCATCAGTACACGCGGCTCACACGGGGAGCTGTTAAACTCAACATCCCTGTGAACTGCATTAGCATTGCTTTTCAAACAACGCACATGTCAAAGAAGCAAAATAAAAATGCTATATTAGTAAACAGAACAGACTCAGAGGAAGACTTGAGGCGTACTGTACACAGGATATGGCTTTACTGGAACAAATTTATAAGCCAAACAAACTGTTACTAGGAAAGTGTTATTTGAATAGCAGATATTTTTTTTTCCCTTAACAAAGCCAGGTAGCTTTAAAAAAAAATGGGGGAAACACGTGACTAATATTTTCTAAAGAAACTTTTCCTCCCATAATGATTTTTTACAGAAAATAATTGAACTAGTTTTTGTGCTAGCCAATATAAAGTGCTGGTTGATTTTTTATCTGGAGGGGAAAAAGATAATTAAAAAAAACCCAAAAAACAACCAACAAAAAAGCTACTTTAACAGTCATCTGACTTTCAGCCCCTCATTTGTAGGTTATTCTTGTCTCCACATTTATACACCGTGAGGCTGTCTGCATTACCAAGGAGTTCAAATAACCATACCCCCAGCCCATCTACTGTCTGTCTGTGGAGTAATGGTAAGGCTCAAATCCCACTCGGTTCCAATAAAGAACAGCTGATAATTGTTAATGATAGTAAAATGAAAGAAAATTGCCATTAAAAGAAGAAAAAAATACTTCTCATTCCATTTAAGAGTATGGATGAAAGCAGGAGAAAAACAAAAGTAACTTCCCCCACCCCCCAAACACTTACTAGGTATGAGTGATAAAAATGAAACAAAGCACAGCATTGCACAGACTGATCTATCCCTGCTTTGTATGAAGAACATTTTACTGGAGAACACAAGTGTCAAGATTAATAGAGAGTGGAGGAGTGGAGGTTACTACAGACTGAGAAGAGAGTTCAAAAAACTATGCTGATGTCAGGTAAGCGTATGGAAAACTCGTAAGTAAAGTGCACCCTACTGCCCCAGACTGGCACATCCAAGTTGTTTTGATAGCAATGAAAGCTCTGGTTTCCATTAGTAATTTTCTGTGGTCCTTAGATAATCTAAAGTAACCCAGGCAGGCAATTTAAAGCCAGGACAACACATCTCATCCTCCAATCACATCAATATGAACAAGAACAAAAGAAGAACCTACTGGTGGATGGAGTATCAGTCTTAGCTTTGAATTTCCTCCAATCTTTGGTCATTTTCTGACAACTCCAGTTTCATAAGACAGTGTTTTGATTTTTTTTTCATTGCTTTGTGTTTTATTCTTTGAAGAGTTTGTATTATTTGTATGACAGACAGAAGAATAAAGAAGCATTTTGCACTACTTGCTAAGTGCATGAATGCAAGTTACATGAAATTTTTCAAGCCATGACCACTCTTGAGACAGACCACATTTATTTTCAGGTGGAGGTGTAATGTCAAAGTAGTCTATTAGGCTGGTCCAATTGCTTTCACTAAAGTGATAGAAAATTGTTTCTCTATTAACAAAGGATCTCATGTCTTTATAACATTATAGGCAATTGTAAAGGTATGGCAATAGAAAAAAAAGTATGCGTTGTCACTCCTATTTACAAAAAAAAAAAAAAAAAAAAGGAAGCAAAGAGGAATTAATTAATCCAGGCATAGGCATTTTAAAAGAGTTAAAAATTGTGACAAGGCATTGTAACACAAGTCTGGCACATAGGGTTCATTTAAGAACTTGAAGTCAATAGAAAATTAGCAGCTAAGGTACAAACACAGAGGCCATGAATTCCAAGGGGTGAAATTCTGTCTTTGACTGCAGGGACTGACTCCAGATGCATAGCTCAAGGGAGAACAAGCTCAACAATGTATGACATTGGTTCAGGACACTGGCTGTGGTCTCCTGCATCACTGTGTGCAATCTTTTGTGAACTGTGGAGGTGGGAAAGGTTCCTATTTCTTTTGCCATGAGTGAAATGAAATCCTAAATAAAGCATAAAACTTGCTTTATTTCAACATACACATCTGCTAGTAAGCCAATCAACAGCCATGGAGTTGAAGTCAGCATTACTGAGTTACTTGAAATAAAGATCTGGCATTATCACAGAGCAGGGAATGGTGAGTTAAGGCTGAGCAAGGCACTCCTCTGGAGTGAAGAGTTAAGAAGGCCAGGCTCAGCTCCAAGACAGGCTGAGGTACAGCTGAGGTGGGGCTGGTGGGCAGGCAAGGGCTGGAGCAGGACAGAAGGCAGCTTCTCCTGAAGTGCTGTGGCTGCACCTCTCCTACCCTGTGATCGTAATTGCTGTGATTTGTTTTGCCAATGTAATGCAGACATGCCCGAGTTTAAAACATATTCACTTTCATGCAATATTTTGAACAAGAAATACCCCGTGGATTAGGCACAAGTCTGTGTTGTCTGCCAGGACGCACTGCCAGAGTAATCATCCTCATAAAAGAGAGATACTAAAAAGCCTGTTTCAGATGTTTTTATGCTCAATACTTCCTAACTTTACTAATAAAAAGAAGTGCTCTTTTCTGAAAGAGAAACAGACTAATGCATTACATAAACACTGCCTCATTATTGCCTCTAGAGCTGGAACTATATTAATGCTGTTATTCCTATTAGATTAATCCAAGTGCAGAGCTAATGCAAATTGAGACTTAAATGCTGTCTCAAAATGAGGACAAGAGATGAGACAGCAGCATTTTGGATGCCTTTTATCAGAAATTGCATATTATTTTTTAGTTGTAAGGCATCACAGTGCCAAAAGCATCTAAAGACAATGTTTCTGCAAGACAAATTGACATGACTTTTGGCTTTCCATATTAAGGAAATTAAATTCTTCACCAAGTCTTACAAAACTAACAGCAGCAGATGACAATGGTCAAGCTGGTTTATTGAAGAGAGCTCCTGCAATGGACTATCAACAAGTGGCCAAGGTGGCCTTTTACAGGGCCAACTGGTCTGCAACTATCTGATCTGGGTTTTTTTCTCTATATACAAAGCAAAACCATACTTTCATATTTGAAGCTGAAGAAGAAAATAGAAAATCAAGGAAAACCTGAACTCATTTTATTCTGTCATCAAAGAATAATCAGGCTCCAGCAAAAACTGAGCTGCCAGTTGCTCTGTTACATAAGCATATTCCTTTCCTACCTCTGGATATACCATCACATCCACAGAACCCAGAACAACTGCAGACTCCTACTGCAGCTGGTTCATCTGCCTGTGGTGACCCTGGTGGCTTGAGGCATCAGTTTTGGCAGTGCTAATCTAACACTGCAAATGTCAAGACAGCCCACGTGACATGCTCCTGCAACAGCTGCAGAACAGCTGTCCCAATCTGACCCCTCACTGATACACTGGATTTAACCATAGGAAAACAATTTAATCTGCAGCAGAGATGGGATCAAGGCTGAAAATCGAGATCCAGGTTTTGCTAGACCAGAAAGCCTTTTCTATCAGCTAGAGTTGATAGCTCTTGTAAAAAGCTGAGTCCATCTGTGCTTTGAACATACTGAAGTTGGTGAGGGTGCTTATCATTATTGGGTAGCTAGTCATATAAATAAATGTAGATACATATGCATATATTTACATGCTTCTTATGTAGAAAATTACACTTAATACCCACTATTTAGATAACTGTTCTAACCCTAGTATAAACTGATAGAGGGAAGAAAAAGGTCTTGTCATTTAATGCAAGTCATTTTGCATCAACTGACACAGTTCAAGCCAAGCCTCTTCCACACAGTGTTGTGCCTAACCCTGGGCTCCAAGCTGTACTCCCAGCATGAGAAAAAAATAAAAAAGGAGAAAAAAAAAAAAAGAAAAAACAACAACCCCCAAACCAAAAAAAAAAAAAAAAAAGACCCCTTCTAACATATCAGCACAGACAGAAATGAGGCTCTGAAAGTAGGACCACTATTGCAGCAATCTAACACTGGTTAGGACTGAAGCACTGAACACGAAAAAGAGTGTGTTCGATGCCGAGGTACACACCTCTTCCTCTGAACTGTCACTCAGGTCATTGGCAAGTGAGGCACTCAAGGAGGCCGCCTTGGGCTCCAGGTAGCAGAGGCACATAGCCAGAGGAAAGGAGAGAGTGAGGGCGTATGGCACTGAGAAAGAGGCAGAGAGCAGAAAGAAAAAAATGAAGAGGAAGCAAGGCACGAGGGAAGGGGAGCGGATGGGGAGGTAGTGCTGCACACTGGCAGGCAGGAGGTTGGTTTCGGAGAGGTTAGGGAGGGACAGGTAGCCATCGTCATCCAGGAGGGAAGGAAATGACTCTGGAAGTTGCAAGGAGAAGGAAAACAGTGTTCCGCCTTTGCCAGCTTTTTGCTTGTAGCCAAAAGCCACGTCTTGCTCGGCGGAGCAAACTCTCCCCTTTCTGTCAGAGTCTGGCTCCGACTCGCTGTGTTTGGGAGCGTTCTCTTTGGGGGCCTCACAGCCTAAGGACTTTGTCCGAGTGCTCTCCTTGCATCTCCTGCGAAGCTTGGCTGAAGATACATGGGGGCCAGGCTGAGAGGATGGCGAGGAGTGGTGGGAATCAGTGCCAAGCAAAGATGGCTGGTGACAGAGAAAGAGCAGCAAACAAGGCGCAAAAGCAAAAGGACAAAAAGAAAACTGTAATTAGTTAATTTTCTTCCGTGATGATTATATAATATATATTATATATATAAAATTATTAACAGTATTTTAAAACCACAGCTTTCCACTGAATTGAACACTGCATGTTCCCGTGCCGCACACCACAGGTATTTGTGAATCCAGCTTACAAAAGGCAACTTCTTGATTCAACATTTGTCTAGTCCTCTGCAGCACAGGATTTACATAAAAGCCTCCATGGCCACATAGGGAGTTCCAGGTGCTGCCAGTTTCCACTTACTGAAAGATTGGTTTCCAGTCATAAAGAGTTTTCAAACATGAAGTATATGGAGAGTAACAAAGAAGGAAACATATTTCTAATACCAGCACTATTTGAGACAGCATTCTTGCAGAGAAGGAGACCCAGTGGGGGCCAAATGCTTCCCATCTATGCCTGGACAACTTCAGCAGTAATGATTAAAACTCCAAGGACTTTAAATTCCTCCATTGCAATATTTAGAAAAAAATCTAGGCCCTAAACCAAATTAAAACACATTGCTATTTGGTGGGGGGAGCAGAAATCCATTCATCACCTGCTCCTGATGGTAAAAACAGCTCGACAGCTATCCCAGCAGTCAGTTCCTCAGTACAGCCCCCACCACTGGCCCCTGCTGGGCATCCCCACAGCCCTGCCCTCCCCTCTGGTCACTGTGAGCCCAAGCAGGCAGTGCTGGGGGCTCACCCCCTCCCAGCCCCTTCACGCTGCCACCTCATTGGCCACACACTGAAAGAAGGTAGCTGAGACTCGGGGCTCAGCAGACCCCATCATCTCTCACTTGGGATCTGAAGGGGGGCTGGCTAGAGAGAGGTCCTTGTCCTACACAGCCATATCTTCTCATAATGAAAATGAGACCCTTTACCCATAGTGAAGAGACAAAAATGCCCCCGATGCTTGTGCTGTAAGTTTTACCACAATGCCAAGAATACTGGCTACCAGTAAGCAGGATTTGCTTTGATATGTCACTTATCGGGCATTCAACTGGCCTTTCAGGTTCATTTGAGGACAAAAAATTGGTAGGAGGAGGGAGGTGATTCAGCAGAAATGGTGACTGTTGTTTCACATGCTCCCTGCAAGCAGACACCACCGCTCTTTAGAAGGACAAAAACCACTGACATCACCAAAATGCATACCCCAGTACAACACATCTGCCACTATGCTGATGGATCAGAGATGTTTTGGCCAAAATCCACCAGGTGCACGTAGCTGAAGTGGCCCATTGGATCCATGACCAAACCCTAAGTGCCTGAGCTGCTCCATCCATAATGTGTGTCCCCAAGGAGCCATAATTGCCATTTCACTTTCACTTCAGGCTCCCAAAAGCAAAATTACTTTAAAGCCACAACAGCATTTTCCACCAGTTCAAGCTGGTGTTGAACTAGAGGCAAAAAGCAGATTCACCTTTAGACACACTTTTAGACACAGGTTGCTACTAAGTCTGAACTTTATCATGTATATTAATGACAGGAATGGGACAAAAGCCAAGCAATTACATGGAAGAGCTGCTTTCCTTCCTCTTTAATATTTCCCTTTCTTCCTTCTCTAACAATCTATTGGTTCAAGAAATCTGTATTCCCAAACAAAGTAATCAGAAACAAGCCTAGCTTCAAACCACTTATAAATGTCTTTATGGGTTTAATGTAGTAAGCTCAAGTCAAAATTTAATGCTGATGGACTCACTGGGGGTTTTTTTTGTGTGAGCTAAATACACACACCAAAAAAAATACAACTTCTCTTTATATTGTAAAGATAAAAATCTAAAGTAAATGTATTCTTTTCTAATACAGACTATACACCTACTGACATCTTTACAGTGTTAATATTTAGAATAACTTCTGGTACTTAAATACACATGGATACAACAAAGGCAAAATGACTTAATGGAAAAGCTGTAAACATATCTAAAACATCTATATGCCCTTAAAAGGGGATTTGATTTCAAGCTTGTCTTGTGTTCCTTGAAATGTTCTTTTTGTGATGACAGACAAATCTGTTAGCAGGTCCATGTGGAAACAGGACTGAGATCTCTGTAGGATTACAGAACTGAAACTCTATTTATAATGGTTTAAACAGACTTCATCTCTTGAGTGGGGGTAAAAATCAATCATTTGTGCATATTTAAGTTCCATCAAAGTATTGTCTTAAAACAACTCTATTTCTAACCATATATAACAAATAGCTCGATGATCTTCAAAATGCAACTGATCCCTCCATTGACTTAAATTAACCATCACTTGAAACAGAACTAGCTTCTATTGGATGTTTTCTCATATTTGATTTTCATCATTCTTTCTCCATGTGGAAACTAATGGAGTTTCAAGAAGACCAGTTAAATTTTGTAGAGATTTTCTTTTAAATGCTACCATTACAGTACATACTTTCAAAAGAAAACCTTTCCTCATTGGCAATTTTCAGTAACTCAATTTGTTTCTGTTTTTAGTACCTTAAATGCAATTCTTTTTGAGGACTTGGTCCTTTCACTAGGTAGTTCATACTGACTTTATATGATAAAGCTGAAAGTTCAGGTTCTGACATTTGCATACTTGACACTTCTGTGGATGTAAATACATCAAGGTTTTTCTTCCTAAAAGATGAGGGTAAACCTTATTTGTTTAGCAAGTGCATTCCACAGTACACTTTTTGAATCTTATTCTACCATATTTCTCTTCACTGTCAATCTCTATTCACTATTTTCTCCATCCTCCTTTTTGATTTGTCCTGTATTAATATCTCAGTACGTAGTATGCACAACCGTGTGTGGTGGTGGTGGGATTGAAGATGATGAGGGATGACTCAAATTTAACAACTGAGAAGAGAACCATCAATTATAATTGCTTTCTTCAACATAAACTTCATACAAGTCAAGTAAATGCTTTTGTAAGCCAGAAAAAAATTGCTTATAGCAGCAATTAAGATCCAGAAGTTAATAGAGGGAAAATGCCCACTGAAATTCATGCAAGGAAACAGTGTTAAGAGAAGTATAAGAGGAATAGTTTAAAGCACCAAGCTACATACAAGAATAAAGAACTATTTTGTTGCCTTGTCAAAATAAGAAAACAGGATGGCCATACTAAAGTCAAAATATGACTGAAAACCAGAAGAACAAACACGCACCGCCAGGCTTCTTCTGGGCATTTCCTAAAGAGCTGCTGAATGCTGAGTGAAAAACATCATTCTGACTGTTAAACATATTTCAAAAAACAGTCCAAGGCAGGAACTAACTTTTATAACATCTATGAAAACTGAAAGGACTACAAAAACACTGATTCAAGACACATATATACACATGGTATATTTCCTTTCACAGAACTATTTCCTCTTTCTCCCCCCATCCCTAAAAATTCAGTGTTTCTCCAAGCACTCTCCAGGCAGCCCTGTTTAATACAAAACCCTGAAAATTCTACCTTGGTGTCATGGCGTATTGCTGAAATCGGGGTGACTTCCTCTGCTCTCTTCTTTTTGCCCTCTTCATCATCTTTGTCCTCTTCTGTCTTTTTCTCTGGAGTCACAGTGGTTATCAAGTTGGTCTGAGAGATGCCCTTTGTTGTGGCGTACTGGCCAGTACCAACCTCTGCAGCAGACACAGAATCCTTCATGTACATTTCATGGTTTTCATTCACTGATGCTAAAAGCAAATATTTAAAGAGGGAAAATCTGAAATAGCTTTTGCTGAGAAGCTGCATAAAATTAAAAAAGCTGGTTTAGAAAAACATTTGAGATAATGCTGAAAACAGAACTACGTCATGTTTCAGGAAACTAGAAGCATGTGCATACATTTAAATAAACTGTTTACTTGAAATGAAGCTCATAGCTTTTATATGCATATACATATATTATAGATGTGTATACACACATTACTGCAGCTAATGTGTGCATTACACAGTTGTTAAATGTTAGCAAGCCGTTAAAATTACTACTGTAGTAAAACACCAGACAAAAAAAAAAAAAGCAATGCATTGCCACAGTTATCAGGCAGGAAACATAAGGAGAACCAGCTATGACATCAGCCATGGGGGTGGAAGAGATTTTTTTTTTAAAAATCTGTCAGAATATAAAAACACAGATCAAATGCAGATTTAGTAATGTGCTGCATTACAGAAAATGACAATATTGATATAACACAAGCATAATACCTGAGAAAAAAGAAATGTGATCCTTGTATTATTGAGTACTAAAGTCTGCCAGTTAGATGAGCTCATTATCCTAAAAAATTCTGCGAAGTGATGACATTCAGTTAAGTGGACCCAACCAGAATATTTTAGGATGCAAGTGCTCAATAATTAATCAGATTTAAATATATAAAAGTAATTTCGAAAGAAATAGTACCTTTATGGATAGAATATAATCAAAACTTTAACGTATGCCCAGACCCTGCTCTTGACTATTGGTTAACTAATTTCTAAACCAATAGGAATATTCCAATTTATAAACTCATTTGTAACAAATGACAGAGTCTTAGTCAGAATGTAAGTACAATGCAGAATGTTACAGACACATCTTCATTATAGTAATGCTAGTGAAGAGATCATAGCACTGATTTAAAAAACCTCTTTCCCCCATTTTCACTTAGGCAAATTAACATCATAAAAACCTTGCAGAGCCTAAAAAATGCTGGGTAAAGAAATTCAGGTATCTTGTCTCTTGGGATTAAGTTTAGGAGGCAGGAGAAAGAAAAGGGAGCAGAGGGAGACATCTTGTTTAGATGTTACAAGCAAAATAATGCAGAAGGATAAATTCTGCTTTGAAACACATGCACAGCAATCAGGTCACCAGTTGCTTGGTAACAAGCAAGAAGCACATCAGAATTAGAAGATTCCAAAATAATTAATGACAAGCAGTACCTTTAGAGGGAGAGAAAAAGGCTTGTCACTTTTACTTTTAAATCAAAGCTTCTCCCCAACCCCACCACCAGCTATACTCCTTGCAATTTGTGACATTCTGCAAGAGAATTCACCTTTTTTTTTTAAATCTGTAATGAATCTGAGTCTTTTTTTTCTACAAAAATAAACTACAAAATTACAGCCTCTTTTTACTCAACAGCTGACAACAGTAATAGCTGATGACAGTAGCTGATACTTCGAACTACACACTGATTTAACCAAAGTCAGCAGAAGAACCATGACCTCCGTGAACCAAGGATAAAGAGAGGAAGGATGTACCATTAACCTATGTATGTTACTTTCCATTTCATACCTTCAAAAATAATGGATGAAAAAAGTCTCAGTGCTCATTGGAGCAAGATGTGAGGTAATTGGAATCAAGAGTTATCACTCAAGGGAAATAATTAATAATTTCTGGATTGTAACAAACTTAAGTGGAAAACCTACACAGGAGAAAAATTCAAATTCAACCAAAACCCAAACAGTCACTCATGTAAACCCCTAAAAAGTGTTGAAGCAGGGAAGCAGATACGAGGCCAAGGACAGACACTCTGTGAGGAGTGGGCTCCAAAGGACATCCTCCAGCCAAACACTTTGTAAGGACCCCAGCAGTTCATTTAGCATGGAAATTCTCTGTACCCTCCTCTACCCCTGGTAGGTGCTCACGGCCTCCACGCAGCCAAATCTCGAGGAGAGGAGATGATGAGGCTTACACCTGATCTAAAGCAGTGAGCACTGTGATGATAATTTTTGCCAAGGTCAGTTGAGAGGACCTTACCCCCATCTAAGCTGCGAGACATGGTGTAGCGTTTGCTAGAGGACCGCTCAAAGTAGGGTGCAGGTCGGTCTATGAGGGCGCTGGCTCTTCTCGTCTGGGCCTGCGTCCGGCCGCTGTAGCGAAACTTGGAGCCCAGCGTGAGGAACTTCTTTGGAGGTGCTTCTGGCAGCAGGAGCCTAAAACACACCAAGCAGTGCACCTGTTATCCCCCCTCCTCCAAAATCCGCTGTTTCTGCAGAGGAGAGAAGACGACTGCTGGGTATCATTCTCCATCATAACCTGTGCCTCACCGGTCTGTGGCTAAAAGGGAATCAAAGGACGCCCCTCATACAGCATGACAAAACCACTTAGCTAAAGCATTTGGAGATCTGAGTTCTTCCAAATGGGCAAGAATCACTCAGCTCCTTCATGCCAGAAAATCAGATTTACTATTTTCTGATTACCAAAACTATAATTGTGGTAGTGCTTCTTGTACCAGAGGCCCTGACTGGGCTGAAATGAAGATGTATCTCTTCAAATTTAACATGGTGATGTTATGCTGAGGATAGGGCCAGAACTGATTTCCAGTGAATGACAGGCAGTATTCTTTCACAAGGGTGTAGACATTTTTCAGGTTTGAGCTCTCCCACCCTCTGTATTTTGGGCAGGGTAGCTGGCTGAAGAAGCCATTCTCCTGCTATGGAGTCTATGCTTCAGACATTGTTTTTTCATTAAAAATAATAAAATACCCCAAAAATGCACACTCCATTTCTCTTTAGATCTTTTGCTGGTATGACTGCATTTCATATGAAGGTACAGACAGCTTGAACAAACAGTTTTAAGAAAGGAGTACTCCCAAACATTCCCCAGAGGGGGTTCTTAAGCACAGGACACCTTTCAAACTGCTGAAAATCTCATCCTTTTGGGTTTCCCTTGGCTCCCCTTTTAATGACTATCTTAGGACAAACTAATTACAGCACTCATTTCACTATCCGAAACTTTTCTCGGTTCTTTTAGAAGTCAAAAAAATAGCTGTAAAACTCCTTAGTAATCCAAAAATTACAGCTATGGGTTGGGTATCCTGGGTGACCAAAAAAATCCACGATCTACTATTGTCTGTACTTTCATATATAATTAAATAAAAATATTCTTCTTTTTTAAACTCTTACCCACATCCCCCAGCAATCTTCCATATAAGAAGATTGTTTTCCCTTTGCAAGCTTAAATGCAGTAGTGCAGCAGAGTCCTTCATCTCCTTAATTATAGCAGCTGATAATATTATGGCACAGATAAAGCAAAATGATTAATTAGGACCATATGGTGATTTTAAGCAGTATCTATCTGAAATAGTATGAATAATTTGGGTGCAACATCTCAAATTTTGAAAAAAAGCAATAACTTTCCTTTATCTGCTCAGAGGTACCTCACGATTAAAAAAACAAATTGATTTGAAGGATTTTGTCTCTGCTGACAGAATTGATATTTTCTGTTGTGTTTTATATCACACCTTTAGGAAAAGAAATCCACATACCTGAAAAATGTATGGTGTTCAACACACACTTTCCATAAGCGCTTTGCAGCACGATGATTTGGCAACTTAAACCCAATAGTGCTTTCAAACTGCTCAAACTAGGTAGGAAAAAAGAATAAGTATGTTTTTGGTGCTGTGCATCTATTTTTAGACAGTGTACACAGGTTCATCTTCATTTCCTCTGTCTGTATCATCGCATTGCAAGGGTGAATGTATATGCTCACATATATAACCGCATACATAAATATTCTACAGAAAGAATTCTGGGAAAGAAGCTGTGAATGATAATCTATAGCAGCCTTTGAGGACCATTTCTGGGGGGAAACATTGGCCATGAGCAAGAGATTTCTTATGGTGACAGTGATGTTTTATACCCTATAGTAACAAAGAGATCAGTTAAGACTAGGGAGACTTCTGAGAAAACATCATTCAAGTGTTTTACCCCGTTGATTTATTTTCACCAATTTAAACCACAGTGGGAAGTCTGTTAATAGCTGAAGGTGACCAGCAGTCCTCAGGGACTGATTTGGTCTCACACAGACTTAGATTAAGGATATTTACAGAGAAAGTACTACTGTTAGTAAATCACAGTGATTAAAGCTAATTCATCTGAGGAGGATGAGGCAAGACAGGTAATTTAAAAGAGTTGTCCAGAGATACAAAGAGACCTCTTTACATTGTGCTGCAAATTTATATATTTCAGATGCAGAAGCTGTGCCAGCTATATCTGCAGTGATGTGCTGATGGGTACAGACGGCTGAATACATAAATTAGAGCTGCTGTGATGAAGAAAGGTACGCAGAAGGGCACTTGTAAGGAAGTCTGGATCCCTACAGAAGCTGACAGGAAAAAAGGAAGGAAACAACAAAATAATAAAGATAATGTGGGATACACATTATGACCAAATATAATTTGGACAGAGGATGCATTGATTATTTTACACACAGAACTATGACCTGGTCACAGGATATTCTGTACCAAGATCAGCAGAGCTCAACAGGGTAACAGTGGTGGAGAGCTTCAGTGCAGGCATTGGGGATGACTGTTTGGGTTTTTAAAGTTAAACTCAAGGTTGGAAGTTTGGTTACTAAAACTGTGTCTTATTAGGGGCAGGAGATATAGGTTTGTGGATTTTGGTTTAGGACTCTAAAAAAGGCTCAGCCTAAGGAGTGGGGAGCCCCAGCATGTTTCCCAGGTCAATTATGAAGTCAGTCCCAGAGACACCAATTGCATTAAGGGAGAAATGCCAGTTCTCATGTAAGTGATTTCAGTCCTGATATACAGCTCCACACTCTAAATGGATATGGGGTTTTCATCTATCACAGGCCAATTATTGTCCCGGCATTTAAAATGGGAATCCTCCTTCGCCTGTGATGATCCTGAATTTCTCAAGAGTTATCATCCTTTAGGCCAGGTTGGATGGAGCTCTGAACAACCTGGTCTAGTGGATGGAATCACTGCCCACGATGGATGGGTTGGAACTAGGTGATCGCTAAGGTCCCTTCCAACCCAAACCACTCCATGATATCCATGATATTTGGTGAGTGCAGGCTCAGCCCGTGAGGTCGGTATCTGCTTCGCATCCGACTGAGCCACGAGAGGGCACTCACTGCACGAGGTTTCATCACATCCCCTTCTCCAGAGCCAGAACAGGAGCTCCTGCGGGCCTGGGAGGGCTAATGTGTGCAGCTGCCCTAAATGCTGTAAATATACTGGTCTGATATGTTTATAGAGTTTGGTATGGCCTGTCTACATCTCATAGTGGGTGAGATAAATGAGATAATTGCCAGTTTCATGTACAACAGGGGGAGGATAACAAGCTCTCCATGAATAAGTAATATGCTACTTAAATGCCCAAAGTATTCATAATATGGATGAGCTTTTTATGTGCAGATGGCCATATTTATTCCCTACATTAGTTCATGGATGCCAACAGTAAAACAGCAAAGTTGTTTTTTTACCTGTATTTTAAAGATATACCTAGCCTTCCCCAAGAAAATTGGCATAAATTAGGAAATATTAATAGAGAGGAATGTTAAAAGTTTTTAAGAAAAAACAAATCAATAAATCAGTAAAAACTCATGTTTTTTCAAGAGGTTTATCCACTTAAGAGAATCAGGATGCCCTTACCTCCCCTGGTCGGATTTTGATGTAGAAGTTGTTCCTCTTGTAGGAAATTTTCAAAACCTTTGGCCAGGCAAATCTATTTATTCTGAGTCTGTCTCTATATATTAAGAGTCCACTTGCACAGACTCCTAGCATGATTTCCACTCCTTCAGAATCCTGGAAGAGCAAGCAATGCACTTGGTTGAGTATTTCTATCCTTGCATCCTACAGTACCACAGATTCCTCTATTCCGAGTTTCTATCTGAGTTACGTCTTTTTAATGCATCAGCTGTAGTGACCTGATTTCTGAGCGCTACCCGACTCCCTGAATGCATTCATGCAAATAATAGTAAGGTTGGGCAGGGTGAAGGAAACTCAGGGTTTCCAATGTTTCCTTATATTTTACAAAGACTCCGAAAGGGGGAGGGAATTTTTTGATGTCATTAAAAGAAATACATCAATCATATAGCAAAGTTTTATTAGCATAATAAAAAAACGTTATTAGCATAAATACAGATTGAAAGTAAGTATGACAGCATACAAATTTACTTCTCTTGGTATCACTCATCTCCATGACTAAGCCTTATGAATCCTTAGATAAATTTTTCTTCTGTAGTTTGCTCATCTTGGTTTTAGTAGGTTTGCAAGTTGCTTTAAGGCTTTTGTGCCTTTGCTCAGTATTTTCACTTTGAAATGCCCAGTGGGCATAAACTTGGGCATTTGGATGAGAAAAGATTCTTTTTTAATAGTGTGCAACTGTCTCTGTGCTATAACCTACATTTGACAGGAGGCTGTAGCTCAGACACATTAGCACTACAAAAGATTTGCCCATAATCTTATCAGAACATACCCATAAATATGTGTTTTTAAAGTAAGAAATATAGATTTTCTTTCCTTCAGAAGTCTTCAAATAGGCTAAAACCAATCTTTACCATCTTCTATCACTGTTTCTTTGTTTACTTGAGTACTAGTACTGATCGAGAAAAGAAGAATCCACCTTAAAGTAACTGAGTTCTTCACAAATTGTTTTTAAATAACCTAAAGTCAAAAAAGCCTGATCGCAGAAGCTTATGAAGATGTCACCTCTAATAACCATGAAATGAATTCATCATTTTCCTCTGGTTTTCCCAGCCAGTTCTCTTTTAGGCACTCAGTGGAAATCTGATTACATTTCAAGACCAACACAATGGTCAGTCATGATGAAACAGCTACAGCACAGCTTGAAATGAAAAAAAGTTTCAAAATCACAACATAGAAATAGTGCCACAAAGTCACTCCAGTATTACAAAACACACCAATAGAGGACATATGTTCCGACAGCAATGGTATCACCACTTGAAGATAGATGTTTCCTAAATATAGCTCATGTATGGTATCACCGTCAGGCACTACAAAAAAGACAAAGCTAATTTTTTCAGTGTACTTCTGTTTTTCACTTTCCTAAGCAAAGAACAATGTCCAAATACAGTGAATATAGTCTAACAAATGAAGTCTCATTGCAGTAATCACACTGCCTGGTGAATGCCTGAAATGCAAGTGTGCTCATACATGGCACATTTCTGTAGGTGCAAGGGGCTTCATTGTTTTGATACACTTGTTGAGAAGTGCCTCCTTCCCTTATCTCCAACTTTTCTGCAGACCAAAGTTTATTCAAGACTTTTGTTACTTGTTGGTGTCAGAGACTGTTTCCCAGTGTGATACTAGTGTAAAATGAAAGCTGAATAAAAGAATTTGGTTTTTTTTCAGAAGTCATGTAGTTACATGGGACAGAAACCTGCTAGCTGTAATGTCTGAGGCCCATCGCTCTAGCTCTGCACACAGCCAGGGGGGCTCCCTCAGCATGGTGAGAGCCCAGAGGACAAATCTGTCTATTTGAACACATCTTTCATCACAGCCTTGCATTTGATAACTGAGAGCTAGTTTTAATGTGAGCCAGTGAGTCCAACATCTGTCCAACACCGAAGACATTGGCACAGCCTTAATGAGTTGACATTTACACAGAGACATTTGCCATGGCACAAATTCCAAAAGGCATGCACAGAGATACTTGTCCCCTAGCCTGACACCATCAAATCTCACTGGCAGACCTAATTAAAACTAAACATGAACTTCTCACTCAGAGTCTACTTTTCCCACATTCAGCTCAGTTTTCAAGATGACTGTCAGGTTTCTTAACCCACAGACAGAAACACCTTGGTTGTCACTGCAGCTTTTTAAAATAAAAAGCATCTGTTTGGAGAGAGATTAGCTTTTTTACTAACTTCTCTTGCTCTGAGTCATTTGATATGAAAAAAAAGGAAGAGCAAACCAGGATACTAATATTTTTTCAGGCAAGAATAAATAAAATGGTTATCTTATAATACCCCATCTTAAACTTCACAGCTTTTGTACAATATTCTGAAAAAAATACTTAGGCCTTAATACTATGTTATGTAAAATTTTCAGTAACAAAGACTGTAACTTATTTAAAACAATAATCCATTTAGTTGCTGGTTTTGGATTTCTTTGCCTCGGAAAAAAAGCTATCAAGTGACATTTGCCAATCCATTTCTCTCTGTTCCAAATGTGCCTCAAGACAGCGAGTGTATCTGCAGGATACAGGGAAGACAGTGGCATCCCTCCTGGTTGATGTTACCCATTGAGCTGTACACAGATTCTTCATTTCCAGTGAAGGCAATCAACAGAACACAAAAGATTGCCTTGAATTCTGTAACAGACATGCACAGCTCCTATGAAATGCCTCAGGGACACAGTTGCAGGCTCTTTCAAGATTTGAGCTGCAAATTTATCTCAATTCTTGAAAGGATCTGCTGCAGCAAAAAAACAGGCTCACAATAATTTGACCTTTACAGAAAATGCAGTCCTCTCCACAGGGCAGAATTCTTTGGTTCCATAGTCATTTGCCAAGGATGCTTGCTAACCTCAAAAATGTTAAAATCCATTAGTCTTATTCCAAAGAGTGAAGGAACAGTGATTATTTATTTGGAAAAAAAAATCCTAAAACCAAAAATCAGACAACCAACACAAGGCTAGTAAGTGACTCTCCCAAGCCACAGTAAGAATGACCATGTTTTATTCATAACTTAGCCTGCTGATGATTAGAGGAACTACTTGATCATGGGAGAATGTTTGCAGGAGAATTACTGTCCTCCCTGTCAACCGCAACAACCACACTTCAGGAAAGAGACAAGCTGCTGTCTCCCCATTATCATCAATCTGATTAGGTTTCCAGCACAGCCAAATAATTGTTTGAAGGTCCTTTGCAGCATAGAAATGATCTGTTATCCAGTTAAGATAGCATGGTTGGCCTTATTAAACTGGAAAACATAGCTGAATTAAAAGAAAATTGACCACTTTCTGGAGATCTTCTAAAATCCTCCCTCATCACCTCATCTATTCAGAATTTTCCTCAAGGACTGCATTATTTAATCAACATGAAAGTTGATGTGCAACATCTTTGAATCTATAGGATAAGTTATGCTATGGTTACAATCTGTATTTATGCTTATTTCATGAGTTGTCTTTCCTCATTTCGACACATGATTCATCCTACAAAATTCCTGTCCCAAAAATATAAGAAAAAAAATACATCAGGGAGTCCATGCAGATCCAAGTACCATGCCACAGGAGACACATGCCCAGTGAAAGAACCAAAGTACATACCTTGGCATGATGGAGATCTACTCCATACATTGACAGCTTTTTGGCATTCTCCAGGAAATGCATCTCAGCTTCTGCAGGTGTCATTCCCCTGTGAAAATGAAACCAGTTCTAGCATAAATGTTAAGGAAATAGAAGCCAAAAGAAAATGCAGCAGCTAGAAAACATTTTCAACCTGTCAGAACTATAGCCATACCCCTTAGGTTGCTGGATACCCACCAGAGCCAAAGCTCTAGTGCAGACGCTGTTAGCTCACATGATACAACGCTCTTCTCTATCCAGAGACACACAGAGGAAAAACACTTGCCAGGAAAATATTAAGTACACCACTGCAGAATCTAACATCTGATTCAACAAGATGGTACCTGAGGCAGGCTAGAGCTCACCTGTGGCTCTTGTGCAGCTCGATCACTTTGTCCTCCAGCTCCTTAGTGTGGTTTGGCGCGAAGCGGAACTCGCTGATGTAGTCGCTGCCGTACTCGTCCGGGTCGTAGTCGCCGAGCTCCGACTGCACGGTGTAGGAGCCCAGCAGGGCCAGTGTGACGAACGAACAGGGCAGCCGACCTGACACGATGTCATCTCTCAGCTGCAAGCAGAGGTAGTACCTGCAAGGGAGCACCAAAGCAGCTCTGACAGGGTTCCTCCACCGCTGCCCCCAAAGAAGTGGCTCCCGAGTGCTGGAAAGATGCCTTGGTTCCAACAGGAATTTACAGACAGCCAAACCCAGAGATTTTCAGCCATTTGCAAGGACAATAATAATTTTGTAAAAACAGCCCCTAAATCCCCAAAACACCAAATTCTTGCCTAATTTATCAGTAGGAACACCTAATTTATCTTTATACAAGAGCATAGAGATCTCTTAATAAAATAGGTTATTACTTTATTTAGGGACCTAGATGAAGAAATATCCATTAAACATACTAGATTTCTATCATAAATCGCTTACATATAAAACTACCTGAAAAAGAGCTGACCTCCATGTCATTCAAAAAACATAAGCTGTCCCTTTAGCAACATGTTGTGCTTTCTCAATATATTTAAACAGTAAATGCTGTTAAAATCACAGAAATATGCAGTGCAAGGTTTCACCAGATAGATAAAAACAGAAAAAAAAGTGAAAAACATTGGTTTGGTGGCAAAAGCTGAGTTCCCAGGGAAAATTTAGGAGTCTGAAGAAGAATAAAATAATCCTTTCCTATGGAAGTCCTCTGTTCGATTATGAACTCTTGGCACACTGTCTTTCTGTACAGTAACCTTCCATAGGGGACCCTGATCTAGGCCAAAAGGCTTCATGCTACCTTTAAAGCAACAAGTACTCCATAAAGCCCTGAAGGTTAAAAATGTTCAAAGTTGCAAAATGCTATAACAGGCCAGGGAACAGTTTGTTGATGGCACAAAATCTCATCATGGATCAAAGTTTTTGTGCCTCCTTCCAAGGAGGAAATCAGGTGAGGTCTTTCTTTTTTTTTTTTTTTGCTGTGGTTGCAGTGTGAATTCAAAACCAAGGAGTAGAGGTGTAGAGTGCATTGGAGAGCAGGGAGCAGCTATTAATTACAACCACATTCTCTATTCCATGCACATCAGCTACTTACTTTGTCAAATGATACACAAAATTTGCATGCATGCTTATTCTCATCTATCCTGGTTTCAGCTGGAAAAGTGTTCATTTTTCCCTAAGTAGCTGGTACAGTGCTTGCTCTGTTTTGGATTCAGTATGTTCATGAAACCACAACATTATCTCACTTATTTTCTTTCACAGTCATGATTTTGCTTACAGTAATAACTTGTTACCACTGGTAAAAATGGGCATCAGGCATCTTTGTGAATATTAAAATCAACTCTTAGGAATATACATATTGAAAAAGCTGGGGTTTAGGTTTAAACTACACAAAATACTTCATAACACAGAGGACAGACACTGTACACACTGCCTTTTCTGTCAAAATATTGTATCTTTTCCATAAGCTCATATGAAAAAGAAAGACAATTGGAATATAAAACATTTATTTTCTCATATAATTAGAGTGTAAGTGCTAACAGGAACAGCTTTTAAGCCACTTCTAATAAGGTATTTAATGTTTAAAACACCTGGTAATGTCTTCAGATAGCTGGGCAGGGTCTGGAGGGTAGAATTTCACATTAAATGCAAACTGCCAAGCACCACCTGGAAAAGAACATAGACTGACTGAAAGTACACTGCAAATGCAAACAGAGATGCTCATACTATTCAATCACCAGCAGACTTAAAAATATCTCAGACAAGCAATTAATAAGAACAGGTTTCAGAACATTTTTGCCACATGTCATACTGAAGATATTTTAGATCAGATTTTACAGCTCTTTTCTTATTTAGTTGGATTTCCACTGAAGTGAGGACTCTGAGTGAGCAGTAATTTATTACTAATACTAAAAAAAACCCTCAGTCTGAGAACAAGGTTAATTGAAAGTAAGCCCCACGCAGTCTGTACAAGCTTTAAAAACCAATAACCCAAAACACAGAGATGCTGGAAACACCAAAAACCAGAGTATAAATGGGCTCTGGAGCAGGGTGGTGTGCTGAGGTCTCACTGCCCAAATCAGCTCACACACAGCATCCTCTCAGAGTGCTGCCTCAGCACACAGCTCCTTTCTCCAGCAGACATAAATTATTGTGCAGACAAAACTGCAAGGACAAACAGAGAGAATGACTGCAAAAGCACTGGGGAAATCTTATTTAATTATTTCACTAAATTTAGTTGACCCATGGGATGGATACTGATTTGTATCTCCAGAGTTAGCAAAATTATTTCTGGAGTGTTAGCTTTAAATGTTGCAAAAAAAGTAATATCAAGGTTTAAAAATAGAGTTGAACATGGTATGTAAATGTAGAAGGTATTCTGAAAGAAAGGGTTAGGTTACACTAGCACATGACTTGAACACAAATGAAAAGCAATAACAAAACCCCAAACCACACTGTTCTTACAAGCAACAAGGAAATTTTATCCCTTGGGAGGCCCCATACACTTTGGTCATCCATACATCTAATCTCAAATGTTCCAGGCCAGGCTGGATGGGGCTTTGAGCAACCTGGTTTAGTGGGAGGTGTCCCTGCCCATGGCAGGGGTTGAAATTAGGTGATCTTTAAGGTCCCATGCATTTCAAACAATTCAGTGACTCTATGAATGTGCAAGAAGAGTTTTGTTGTTCACCATCAGGACTCAGCTCTTTGCAAGACTTTTGGAGTCCTTGATTCTAGGAACTTTTTCATTTTCTTGGGCCATAAAAGATGGTGAAAGGAAGATTTGGCTGGCGGTGAGAATGGGGCATGGTCCCACCAGAGAGCAGACAAGCCCAAGGTGGGAATGCAGCCAGAGGTGACACCTGGTTCCACAACAGATGGAAGGGACCATGGCCTGTAAACCAATTCCTTGGCATAAAAAAAGTAATCAAACCTATGATAAAGCCTATCATAAGAGCATAGACGGTTAGATAGAGGAGTAAGCAGTCTTCACCCCATATTTACAGGGTTAGGATAAAACCTAACACTGTGCAAGTTAGTGGGTTATAACTAATGGGGTGTGAACCAAGGACATTTCTCAACCACTGGGATGAAGTCCCAGCAGTGTGGTTTGCGTGTTGTACAACCCAACCAGCATTTAGTAGGAATATATATATGTATGTTTTGGAAAGCATTATGGGTAACAGCACTACTTTTCCGCTGTTGGCCTGTTCCAAACTTCTGGGATGAATTGTACAGAGAAAGAAAATTATTAGTCATTTCCTGCAAATACAACTGTCCACTACCTCAAGTCCAGGATGAGATTCTTCTGCCCTGGTTAATCTCCTGCTGTCACAACCCTTCATTGTCTATTTCATGGTTTGGGTACATATTAAATGCATTTCTAATATGTGGTGGGGAGCTGAGCTGCTTTACTTGCACTGACCATCTGTGTAACCTGACTCATCATGATCTAAAGCACCTTCCTCTCCAGATCCATTCCTTCATGGGATTTGAAAAAAGCAAATGCTCATTACTTTTGTATTGCAGATCACTTACTTGTAATGAAAATAATATTGGAGGAAAGGGGAAGTTGCTCACAGTAAGTGGGGAAATTTTTCCACCAGTCTAAATTAACCCTTTGAATTGTGGTGAGGGAAAGGATTTATTTGCCAGGCCTGGCCCAACAAATGTGAACTACCAGATACGGTTGTTTGTGAAAGCACAAGTGTTAGAAGAGGTAATTTACAAAATACGCAAAGAAAAGATTTACTGAGGCTTTTCTGCCCACAAAAGTCATACAGATAAACATTTTGTCAATTTTTAAAAGTGAGGGGTATTAAAAAAATGCAAGACAAGTTTTGAGCCCAGCAGTCTCAAAAATATTTTCCTTTGAGAGGTTTTTGAATTTCTAATGTGGCAGATGCCTAGTGATAACAACTGAGCTTTTAAAAAGATTCATGTGAATCAGAAAATTGACTGAATGGTCATTTTAGGAGCAAAGATCAATCTTCTGAAATGTAGAAAGGGAAAGTATTTTAGATAGACCACTATCCTTGTATCAGTGAATTATTTCAGTATGGGGTAAAAGCATTGTTTCTGGATATGATATAAATATCAGCAATGCAAGAAATAAGCCATTTACGTGGCCTAGTCCCTAAGGTTACATTGCTTAATGTCAAACTTCAGGATTTTGCGTCTCTGCAAATGTCAAGTTGTTTTCAGCGATGCAAGTTCACATGTTATGAGCATCAGTAATGCCTCACCATCATCACAGGCTAAAAAATCTAAAGGATTAAAAAATCTAAAGGTAGATAATTCCTTTGCTAAAGTCTTGGGAGAGGATACCAAAGATGACTGTGAAATATGCTTTGTCCCCATGGGGGGACATGTAGAAGGGGGCAACAACAACAAACTTACTTCGGATCTGCTTCTTGATTTCCTTGGCAGGGTCCAACCAATTCTGCAAAGAAAATGTTTCCTTTTTTCAATTTGAATTAGAAAACACAATAAACATTATTTTTAAAACAGTGGTATGAATCAAAGCTAGAACACGTGAATATCTGCCACCCCTTTCTCCTTGGAGCTGCAGTAGGCAGGGTTAACACTAATATTCAAGATGTGGCCTGGGTAGAAACACGATTTTTATTGGCCTTCACAGATTTTGAGGGCCTGAATGATTTGAAATAAAAATAAAAAAAATAGGAATTGGTAAAATGAACCTACAGAGATCTTTTTGCAGAGTATCTTGCAGTAAAAGTAAATTTCTACAAGCTTGTTACAAAGAGGTGTTTTTGATTTTTTTTTTTTTCCTCCAATCCCGGAAAGGCTGAAAAGACTTGCTGGAGGATAAGCAAGTGCAGAGTAGGGCACTATCCTGTTTGCAATGCAGCACGGGCATGAGGGGCTCCCCAGGGAAAACCAGATGGGCACCTCTGCCCCCATCCACACCACGCAGAGCCCAGTGACTATGCAAGACAAAACCCTTGCTGAGGTGGTGGAGAGTTATCCCAGTACTCCATGGATGCCAAGGAGAAGATGAAATTCCTCTGGAGGAAGCACAGAGCAGCTTGGGGTCTCAGTGCCTCTGCTGTCTTGACCTCTAAGAGAATCAAATTAATATTTAAAATTTGTCCCAGCCCAGAACAAAAAGTTCGCTTTCCCCAGGAAAGTTCCACTCTCTCCAAAGAAAGATAAACAAATGTATCAGAGAGACAATAAAACACTAAAGATATATCAAACAAGCAGAACACAACAATCCCTCCCCAACAAAAACAACCAGTTTGCAGCTGTCCAAACCTGCTCTGTGCTGCAAAACATGAGCCTGAAGATCTCCAGCTATGGCTGAGTACAAAAGCACACTATGCACCAAGAAATTAAAGATGCATTTAGAATTTCTGTTTACAAAGATGACATGGGATATGAGCACATATGTTGTCTGGCTGGTAGTTATGGGCCAGAGGATGCAGGTGAATTGATAAACCCTTTGACATTAAAAATATGCATGTTATTGATCAACAAAAGTGGTGGCAGGCAGCTGTTCTGTTAACTGTTTAGCTGTGTCAAGTAACTGGAGACCCATAAATGTTTCGCTCTTCTAAGCTCCATGTTAATAATGAATCCATGCTTCTCATTCCCGAAAGAAAAGGAAAGCATACCTATCTGAAAATGCATTTAGACTTTTGCCTAAATTTTCTCAAAACTCAAAACTAAGCATATGCTAAAGCATTATCTTGCAGTCAGATGGACCAAGTGTCTGCTTAAGTGATTTTTTCTGAATTAGAAACAAAGAAGTCTCTAAAGAAAGGGGGAAAATGAAACAAAAGGACCAATTTCTTTCACATCATATATATTTGAAACAAAAGGAAACCTAAAAAACACAGCTGTTCTTCCCACAAGACATAAGCAGTTAAAAAAGTAGTAGTAGCTTCAGCTCCATCAGGGAAGATCTTTCAGCCCACACAAAGCACAAAATATCTTCACCTACCTGGTGAGCTCTGCTGAGTTGCTGTGCATATTGATAAGAAGTTTTGTACTGGCTTCTGTCAAAATATTTATCTTAAAATCCCAAAATAACACAACGTATTTTAAATCATCCTTTGGTACTCTCACCATACCATGTCCCAAGCAATGTATGTTTGGGACATATCACCTGCACATTAGATCATCTTCAACACTTGTAATACACAGCTTGTTCCATACTGAAGTTGGAATGCAGGACAGCAGAATGTGATTCACTATTTCTACCAACTGCTTCTGAAGACTAATGTCCTTAGTCAAATCAACAATAATGCTAAGATAAAGTCAAGGCTTAGAGCCTTTCCTTATCTTAGCAGTTAGCGGGAGCAGTCAGTCATCTCCTGCCTATCTGTGTCCCAACCACTATTATTAAGCCATATTTTAGTATTATATGTTTCGCAGTGTGTCTCAGAGTGTAAATCTGACTTTCACCTATGACACTAAAAGAATAAATCATACTAGAAAGTGCACTAGCTACATGATTAATATCTTTCATGTCATAAATTGCCAAAAGAGAGGGAAGCCCGGGAAACACAGGAGATGCTCTTGAAAAGTAGAGCCACAAAAAACAATTACTCAGATTGTGTCTATGGAACTTAGCAAGGAAGATAAAACCAACTTCTGAATTGTTTGCAGTTGGGGAGGGTCTCAGGGAGTTCTGATGTTCAAATGTCAAAGGCCACCTGCAGTTCTGAGGGTTACCTTTTGGTTTTCTGTGTCTCTGTATGTTAGCCCAAAGTAGTCTTTTTCCAAAAGGTTCAGATGCTCGCACACTTTGTCGAATAGCACTTGACCTCTGGAACGTTTCTGTGGGAAATGAACAGAAAAAAAATAAAAAAGACACTTAAGTTTACAAAATAAAGCATTAAAATAACACCTTTTCTGTCAGATCAGTAACCTCAGAGTTATTCAAATCAATGCATTCATCCTTCCAACCTATCGACCTTCCTAAGAATCTACTGAATGGGGTGAGACCTCTTATTCTAAAACCTCAAGTCTTCTTACAGAGTTAAAAATTAGTCACACATGTTGTGTTTCAATTTCCAATAGGAAAATATTTTCTGTCTTTCAGAAACTTTCAGAGCATGATGAAGTCACACCTCTGCAAATCAAAGCAATTCTTTGTGTACAACAAATAGCAGTACAAATTATTCCTGGTCATGGATTATCAGAGTTCTGATTAGGGGGGGCAATCCACTGGAGGAAAAACCAAGCATGGACCTACTTTTTGCTTTGGTAACAGTGTGTACTGATTTCAGGACCCATTTTTGCCTAATACACAGAGAAATGTGATTACACCATCTATGGAAATCATGGAAAGAGCCTAGTATCTGACTGGGAATGCAGCTGGGCAAAAAACCAGCTTTCCAGTGCCCCACTAACCTTCTTTACTACTGGCATGTCAGATAAGAAGATGTCTCACTGTCATCACCCAGAGCCCTTAGCAGATGCTTCATAGTATCTATCATACTGGACAGTAAAAATTCAGGTCATCCTGCTTCTCAGCGTTGTATGCGAAATTGAGAAAATCTCCAGAAAAACAAAGAGACAGAAATACCCTCTTTATAACTTAAAAATGCCAACTTTGATATATATTAACTATGATGAACAATTCAAAATTATTTGGGCCATATTCATCACTGTGTTTCATCACTGCCTGCTTCCCTAAGTGCAACTCAGCTAAAGGAAAAAGTCTCCCCATTTTATTCTGACCACATGCACACATAAATATTTTAGCTGATGTCAGTGCAGCATTTTCTTTATCTGTAGCATACGTATGACTAGAAGCAGACTGGAAATACACTACTTGCTTCAAAGGCAATGCAGGCAGCTGATAAAAAAAAGAGGAGAGAATGCCACCTCCAAATTTACTTGCCTCTGCCGACAGAGCTGCACCCGGGACGCGCTGCCAGCCCAGTAGCCTTGGCTGGGAGAGGGCAGCTCAAAATCCAAGCAGACACAGTTATGCCAACAAACCCATGGAGCCCAATGCTGGCCATAAACTATTTTAGAAGTTGTAAACAAGCCAAGAGAAAAAAAAGGAAAGAACTGACGGTTGCTGCATAACACCCAGTGAAAACAACGCAAGAGATGATGGAGGAAGTTGTGCAGCGTAATCTAATTTGTGTTAAATTTGGTATTTGTACTGGCATTCAAATGATATATTGAAAAGGACACTGGAAAACATCCTTTACATTTTTATCAATGGAGAAACTGAAGCATGGCCTAAAAAATGTTCTCCAGCTCATGAAAAAAACCCCAGGCCCAGAAGTACATTACAAGTGTATCCCTGTAAATTCATTTACTGTGCCTTCCAGCATTATTTGAGCAAACAGCTCTAGGGCCTTGTTCTGCGTGTCACATGCTTTCCACCCTGTGAGTAGGAAGCATAAATACGCCCCAGCTCCTTTATAATGTCAAACAAATGTTTAGCTGATTCTTCACACCCTGAACTTGAAAGTAGGTAACAAGAGGTTAGTGGTTTTATACTTGGTACTCTCTGTAGAGGAAGAGGTGGATAAAAAAGATCTTAATACTGGTCTGTGGAGAGGAACAAACTCAGAAACTTCAAGCCAAAATTGTCACATTTCTGCTATAAGCAAGCAGTGCTGCATTTTGCCGAATATCTTGCTCTTCTACTTCTTAACAAACTAAGTAGCCGTACTGGATAGAGAAAAACAAGCAGGTTAGCTCTAGAGGAGACCAGCTTTGAAAAACACTATATCTGTGCCAGTGCACCATTTGCATGTATTCGAATTGTGGAACTTCAGTGCTCTCTTAATTTTAAGAGTCACTTAAGGCCAGCACAGGAGTTGTTTTATGTGGCCAATCCACATAGCTACACAGATGTCTTTTTTGAGAAATAGTAGCTAGCAGCTGCAAGGTATGGTGTTTTAACAGGGAATTACAGGAAACAGTTGTGCAGGACTGTGCTGTAATAAAAACCAAATGCTCAGAAAACCCCCAGTGCTCACTATTTCTTGTTTGGCTACACACTGCAAGCAAGTGAGAGTATCTATGGCAATCTGGAACAATTTTCATGGCAATTTAACCTCTTCCTCCTCCTGTAGGAAGTTGCCCAAGTCATACTTGGTCATTTTCCACAAAATTCCTGCTGCACTGGGATAGGGGAAAACCCTGTTGGCGGTGCAAGAGAACGTGAGAAATACAACATGTAACTGGCAGCCCCTCCTGGCCAGGGTCTTCTCTTCATCATCACAAGGTAAGAACTGGTGATGATTGAGGGAAAGCCTTGCCAAGACCACTTCTCCTCCTACAGAAACAGCCATTAGAGTCCAAACAGATGAAAAGATGAGTCCAAACGTTGTAGCCTCACCACTGCCCCTGAATGCCTGTTCCCAGGTCAGAGATGATCTGTGGGAGAAGGATTTAGAGGACTCTGGTCATCCAGGGAGTTGAGGTTGCCTAGCAGTGGAGTCACCCCTGCTGTTATAATGCAAGAAAAATCCTCATGCTCCTGGATACCGGCAGCAGCGCCGCCTTGTACCCATGTGTTGTGAGCAGGCACACTGTTGCTAAAGCATCATTGCACAGAAACACAATGAAGGAAAGCTACTGCATAAATTCGTGGGAAATTAAGAGATTCAATTAGAAATATATAATTAAAGTAATTGAATAGACCTCTTTTGCCCTAGTTAATTGTTTTTATTTTACTGCACACCCAAATAACTATGCCATGAAAGGAAAGGATATCATTGCTTTGGCAGGGAGAGAATGGAAGGAGAGAAAGGTCAACTTACAAATTCATACAATAACTCAATCCATCCTAAACCTTTGCTTTCCATTATTTTGGAATGACAAGTCTAAGATGATAAAAGATTGACAGTCTGCTGGTTATAGTGGATCACAAGTTAATGCCAAAAATGCCAATCAATTCTCAGCAGTCAAAAAATATGGATCAAAAAATAAATAAAAAAGAAGATTTTGTGCTATAAAATACTTTGCAAGCAAAAAAAAATCTGAAAGGTAAATCTGGCAAGAATATCCACTAGAATTATTCTTAGATATTTTTTAGGCATGAATGGAATGAAACGAAATGTGCAGATGTGAAAAAAAAACGCTTTGCTTAAGCTCTGGGAAATCAAGTAAATAGAAGGAATACAACACACAGATTAAACAGTGTAAATGGACACAAAGGTTTGGGAGCAAAACTGTCATGTTTTTTCATAGTCTCATCCCTGCAGGTCTATAAAGACCAGGGCTCTCTCTTGAAGCTGGAATGGGAATAAACAGCGTCCTGGTGAAGTTCCCAGTGAAAGGTGCCAGCAGTAGCAAACTTGGCAAGCCCGTACCCGCCAGTAATTCTCACACACAAGGAGAAGCAGCCTCTCTTCTCACCAGCTTCTCCTCAGTTTAGAAGCTAAGTCTCTCCCTCCTTGGGATGCTGAAGGTCACAAAAGGCTCTCTTGTCCCCCTGATTGGCTTCTGCACCATGCTCAAATCTTTCAACATCATCTTCTTCAGCTCTCCATCATACCCCCATTGCCTTATAAGATCACCAGACCAAGATTGGTGAGTGAAGAGCAGAGTGAAGAGCTCAAAACTTCAAGTACTTCCACCTTTGCTCTAGCTGGATAACAAGATTATTATCAAGTCAACCTGCCCTGTCCCTGAAAAACAATCATTTGCAGTCCTCCTGCAGGCCATTTTGGTACCCACACTGATAATGCAGGCTGAGCTTCTTCTGATGCACCTCACCCTGAATGACCCACTTTCACTTGTTGGATAACCTCCAACCTACAGGACCAGCCATCTTTCCTAGTTCTATGCCAGCTAGAGCCATCCATACTGAGGACCTGTCAGTACTCAGGCTTCTTTCAGACAGAATCCAACCCACGACAGATTTCTCACTGGAGGGGCAATGCCACTCTGGGACCTGTAGCTCAACACAGCTGAGAAGCCTCTGTTCTCAGAGGATTTCAAGGCATTGGCCAGGCAATGCCACAGCTGGGCTGACTGCACTTGCTCAGTGCCCTGGCCACTGCCATGCTCATGTCAGGGGCCTCTCCAGTCCCTTTGAACCAGCACAGCTGTGATACTGGGATCCCTGTGCACCTCCCCAGGTGCCTAGGGGCTCAGTGTCTGATTACAGGGTATAGTGTTAGTCTACTCTCAAGGCTCTATTTTTGCTCACTAGCAGATTACTGTCCTCTTACTGAGAGGGAAACAGGATGAGGAACTGACAAGCAGCAGGCAGCCCTCTCTGTTTCCTTAGAAATGAAAACTATTGCAGCGTCCAAAGTGACACACTTTGGGATGATTCTTCTTTGGCATTCAATGCTGCAGTCTCATGTGGGTGCAGAACACTGAGCAAGGGCTGCCAACAGCATGGAATCAATTACAAGGGATCACATTCAGACCAAATTTTGCAGTGCTAGGGAAAACACAAAGTGAGAACAGAGTTCCACAGCCAAACATCTGTAACAGGATTCATTTTTGCCACCAATAACCATCAGCTCCACTGCACAGTAACCGCAAGGTCAGGACAGCCCGATGGACTGAAACCCCACTTCCCTTCCTGATCAGGCAAGGAGCACAGCAAGATGAAAATATAGCACAGTTGTGGACCTGCATTTGAAAGGGAAGATTTTCCATGTAACTTTCTGCACAAATACATATGCAAACGACCTTGCTGCTTTCCTGGGAAAAGCTGCCAAACTGCCAGGGAGCAATGTCACACTAGTGCTAGCCTGGCATCCAGCTCCATACAATTACTGTAATAACTCCAGTTAGGCAGGATCGCTGGAATAAGGACAAACAGATCAGTATCATGAAATCCCAGTATGAATAATTGGACTCGAACTGATGTTGAGGTTATCTGGTTCACATTCCTAATTAGCATCTGCACTTTCCAATGGATCTCAACAATGCACTGTGTAAATGTGTGGGCTGGCTCTAGCCTTGCATGCTATAATGTATTTTGGCATGTGGCTGTACTAACCTCTTCCTTTTCCTCTCTTCCTTCTGGTGGGAAGAATCAGCTAATCTTTTTTCTTTTTTTTTCATTTCCAATGCTTCAATTTTTTTTGATGAAAAAGATTCCAATTGTGTGCAGACCATTGATTTTATTTCATTTTACTGCTTCAATTTAAATTACTTTTTGCAATTCAATTTGGTTGATACTTTCATTTTCTACACCACATGGGATATCTGGTAGTTTCCTATGTGCAAACACAAGTAAAACACCTGCAAAAGTTAAAATGTATATAGCAACAAATAAGTAGTATACACAAGGGGAAGCTTCTCCATCCCCATATTGCAGCTTCTGCAATTATTCTTGCAACACAAACAAGTGAAAATGATTAACTGGTTGTCAGGAATACTTTGTACTCACCACAGAGAGCACTCTCTTAACAAAATTTCCCCAGCTGAGTCTCTGAGTCGCTGAATTCCAGCCTCCTGACAACACAATTTCTCATTCTTTTCTTTACCCAATTCACACAAAATATATGCCAAATCCCAGAAAAAAACCCTCCAATACTTCTGCAAACACTCACACTTGCAAGCTGAAGTGACCAAGCCTGCAAGATCACTTTTGTATTGAAAACCCCATTTCTGGGGAAGGGATATGTACATCACACATGTGTCATAAGTTAATTTGCATAGGCAAGTATGCATATATTTGACACATACAATATGTGCAAACAGATATGAATTTTTAAGTCGATGTTCATTGTAGCTCCAAATATAGAGAAGCTTGTGGCTGCATCATGTTGTCTCTCCATCTACAGAAAGTCAATCAGACATTCTAAACTCACACAGTCACTCTGTTAAGGAGCACATTTTTATCTGTGAATGAAATAATAATCAGGATACCATGACATTTCCCATGTTTTTCCTGAAAAGAAATTGAGCTGTTCAAGAACCAAAGAGCTGAAGTGAGGAATTCTAGAAGCTGATTGTTGCACTTTACGCCAGAAAATTTCCAAACATGGAGAACATGTTTTTTGAACATGTCTTGATTGAAGCCAACAGAAAGAAATAGTATTGTTTTTTCTCAAGGAAGATAAATGGAAAAAGTAATTACAAAGAAGTTTAATTCCATTTCACACCTACACACATGTAATGTGCATTTTCCAAGGATTTACTCTATCCCTGTTTATACTTCTCTACAGTTTCTCTCCACAGGGAAAAGAAGATGAAGCAGAAAGGTGATAGAAGACAATCCCTGAATGTCTTCAAATCTATTGTTTCTCAACTGAAGTTCCCAGCAGGAAGCTAAGTGAGGAGAACTGGCTGAAAATCAGTAAGTTTTCCTCTGGTTTACTGAAGTAAATATCACATGTGTAATGTGTAGGATAAAAACATCTGTGAGCATAACATGACTTGGCCACTGGAATTTAGGTCTCTAAATCCCCTGCTGAGCTTTCTGAAAATGGCACTGGCAGTTCCAGAAGCATCATCAACAGTTAATTAATCTGAAAGTTCAGTGTGCTGCAAGTCATGTTGTAGGCACTCCAAAAAACATTTTCAAGTCATTTCTGCTAGGGAAATAAAGGTTCCTTTGCTGAAATTAGCGGTGCAACACTGTACACCAAAGGTAGGATATACAGTGACAAAGCAAACAACAAATGCAAACACCCCTCTTCGACACAGACCAACAAAAAAAATCTTAAATTAAATTAACTCATATTGTCTTTTTATTTCTACCACTTTGTTTCTTGCAGAAAAGATCTGCATATGCAAAGCATTATAAACCAATGGCTTGGGTTGGAAGTATCCTTAAAGATCATCTAGCTCCACGCCCTCTGCCATAAGCAGGGATACCTTCTGTTAAACAAGGTTGCTCAAAGTCCCATCCAATCTGGTCTTGAACACTTCCACGGATGGGGCATCCACAACTTCTCTGAGCACCCTCACAGTAAAGAGTTTCCTTCTAACATTTAATCTAAATATTCCCTCTTTAAGTTTAAAACAGTTCCCCTTTGTCCTATCACTATCTAAGTAAAAAGTCTCTTTCTCTTTTCTGTAAGCCCTCTTTACCTACTGGAAGGCCAAAATAAGGTTTTGCTGGATTCTTTTCCAGGCTGAACCACCCCAACCCACTCAGTCCTGTCTTTAGAAGAAAGGTGCTCCATCCTTCTGAGAATCTTTGTGGCCCCCCGCTGGATGAGAAGGAGACATAAATGTTCAAAATATAACATGTAATCATTAATAATGAATGTTCATGAATGTATCCCTAGGATGGACAGGACGCTCTCATCCAGTTTGTGTGCAGCTGGCCAGCAAGTGTAGGAGATCTTGAACACTATGTTTTTGCCAGCCTTTCAGGATGCAAAGGGAAAAAAAAAAAAGACACACTGTAAGAAAAGAAAATGTTCAAGGCAAAATAAATTCATTTTTTGGTTCTCAAAAGTTCCCCATACTTCAGTGGTAAACTGTATTTGGAAATGTCCCAAGCAAAAATTCCAGATAATATCTAGTGAATAAAATATTTAGCCAGAAATGGGGAGAACTAAGAATTAGGCAATTTCAGAAAGATTTTGCTGAATAAAAACTATACTAAAAACACTTTTTTTTTTCCATTACGAAGTTACTTCATGAACAGAAATGCTTTTCCTGAAAACTGCATATCAATATAAGCTCTCCAACTGTTCCATTTCGTTATTAACTTCCTTATGTACAAACCTTCATAAAACATCCCAGTAGGTGACTTGATATAGACTAATAGTTTGAAATAAAACCTGCAATAACATTTTGCATATCTGTCTCTGCCTTTTAATTTAGAACACTATCTTATACTGCTCTGCACATATAAATGAATGCCACATAAGAAAACAGAGTAGATGAGAAGGTATTTTAGCATACAGTGATGACTGATCACTTTCTTTTTTTGTCCCCATTATGCCAGCACTATAATTCAGCATCTTATTGATATTTATTGTAATACACCATATTGAAATATATTACTATTGCTGAAACAACCTTTTCTGTCAACTTCTAAACAAGCATTTAGATAAACAGATAAATACGTAGCCCTGCCTATGCTACAGTTACATACCTCCAGCAAATGTCAATGACATTGTATAATATGACACAGTTTTTATCAGGGGCAACCTTCTTTAATGCCATTTGAGCTCACAATCCTAAACAGCCAGCACTAATCTAAAAAAACCCAGAGGACTGCTAAATCCCAGTAAGAAGATTGGTGACCTAGTCCCGATTTTGGCACCAAACCAAATTAGGGTTTTTGCCTTCTAAATCAGCAGCAGAGATCACACCAGCACTGGCACCACCCAAGCCCTAAGTGTACTCATGAGTGCTCCACACTGTTTGCATCCTTGGGAAAATAGTGAGCACACTGTTCATGAGAATGCAACCGTGCTGGGGGCACTCAATATAAAATAAACACTTCATTTTTAATGTTTTTATATGTGGAAGAGTGAGAGCCATGTCTGCATATGCACAATGGCTGCAGAAATATTTTTCAAATATGGCTATCTAATGCATCCCAAGTGCATCAACAGTATACCGTATAAAATGAGGTCTGCTACCAGCTTACATGCACTACTCTCCAATAAATTAAAATAAAAAAAAAAAACAGTGGACACAATTTCTCAATTAAAAGTTCTGTTCTCAGCACATTTATTAGCTTCACGCATTTGCTAAATCATGTCATAAAATAATAAACAGTATTCCATTTATGAAGGCTTTTCAGCAGAGAAAGTAACCCCCTCCCTCAGCTTTCTTGAGAGCACAGATTGTTTGGGCTTGGATTTTAGCAGCTGATCCATTGGCTTAATGCCTCCTGATTGCCCTACCATCTCCTCAAGACACTCTGAAGTAACTCTTGGGATTCACTACAGCAGCTGAAGCTTTCCAATGGCAGCTATAAATATTTTCCTTATTCTACCTATACTTGGACAAACCCAGCAAACACTCATCTCTCCTCATCTCACATGCTAGCTAACTCTGCACAAGCTGAGTACCAGCACAGTAAGGGGAACCAATCACTATCTGAAATATAAATAGTCCTTGGCATATATCAACAAAAAACCAACCATAAACAGTTTGTTTATTTTCAGCTGAAAAAAGCTCTACTGTCAACATAGTCCGATTTACAGAGTAATCTTGCCATATGAATTTAAAAGCCATAGAGCTCTCTCTGACCTACATTGCCAGCCTAGGAAAAAAAATGCACTGCAGAGAAAGATGCTCTTGAGGCAGAAGAGGGAGCAGGATGATCAGGCTTTTAGATTTGGGGTACCTTGGATGGCATTGCACCATCAATGCTGCATTTTCATGGAAACTAACATATCCTGTTCTCAAGTTACATCCAAGCTTTATCCACTTCAGATCAAAACCGCTTCTGCCAGACTGAGATAAACCATGAGAGACAGACCTTGCTGCCTATCAACACTTTTCTTTGCAAGCAGATATTTCACCACCCAGTCCTGTCTATGATATTCTGTTCACTGTATCAACAGACAAGGATAAGAAAACATGAAAGCAGCCCAGTGCCGCATGAGGCTCAGTTGGTAAAAAAAAATCACCCATATGAAGCATTAGAGGCATTAAGATTTTCTTTGACATGCTAATATATTTAGAGGATGGATCTGGAAATGGCAACACTTAGTGTAAATGCAGGGACAGCACCTAGAAGTTGGAGCAACTAGAAACAGAGTTGATGATTAATTTAGACAGCTTGGTTGAGACTGGCACAAGCAGCAGGCATTTCAGTGACACAGAAACAGAGACAAAATGCATGGAGGCTTGGTAGGAGTGTGACTGGGCAGCGACATGAAAATCAGCAACTTCTGTGTTGGTTGGGCATGAGGTAGAGGAGGGAATGTATACATTGTACAGAAATAACAGAAGGGCGTGAGTGGCCGTTTGGAAAAGGGAAAAGACAAAGCCACTCTTTTCATCCACTCTTTTTGATTTGTATTCCAGCAGTCATTAAAATTACATGCAGAGGTTGGGTGCTGGCTGCACAAGGCACTCTGGTAAGAAGTTGGAGACTCTCTGGGGCAAAGACCACCCCAGGCAATAAACCTGAATAAGACAAACATGAAGGGACAGATGCAGTCTTACCCTGGTGAGGCCATCAGCAAGGATGGTGACAAGGACAGGACTCCTGGAGCCAACAGACCTCTATCAGTCTGGAGGTGGAAGATCACTCTCTCCTGGGCTCTTGCAAACAGATTAACCAGCAATGAACTATGTAGAACCTCAGTTTGAGTGTGCATGACCAAACCTAGTTTTTTAAAATCTTTGCCAGATGGAGAACCACATCCAGTTGCCTGGCTTGTGTCCAACTTGCTTCCCAATGGGAGGAAACCAGAGGTAAAATTCCAGTAGGAAGTTTTCAGCTAATCATTTATTCCCAACATATATGCAGAGCATATATGTTTCAGAGCAGCTGAAAGTATTTGTCAATGCACATGAACCCTTCACAATAGTTTTCAATGCTATGAAAAATGGCTGGCACCTCCAAGTTATCAAAATGAGTATTTTTACCTGATAAACTCCACATTTCACTGCAAAAATAATTTTCAGAAACTTTTAACAAAAGGCAATAGTTAAGAGGACTAGATGTAGAAAATGCAGATGCGGAGAAAATGTATAAAAAATTTTTTTAAAGGAAGCCCAAATATTTTAATTTTTGTTTCAAAAACTGTATCAAACTAAATCAAACTGAAGAAAAAAACCCTTTCTCTGCTCAGCCTCACAGTTGATCATTATGATCTGGATAACATTGGTGCTGATTTTCAGATCATTGTGCTTCTTGAAGTATCTGAACTCATAAGAAGCGGTATTTGGAAAAAGCAAGTCAGAAGAACTGTATATTAACTTTATTCAGCTGAAGCATATTCAGGCAATACTCAGACTCCTACTGACATGTGTCAGGTAACATAGATCTTAAGTGAATCCCCTGGCTAATCCAAGTCAGCCCTAATTAGAGGGTCTGGGGACAGAAAACATGCTATGCAACAGTGATGATGCCTCTCAACCCAGTCACTTTTACTGAAACATATCCTGGGGAAGGAACAAAACCCAAAACAAAGGTCTTCATATTAAGTTAAGTGAAATGTAAGCAATGAGTAGGTCAAAAGGAAAAGACTCATTAAAAAAAAGTCCCTCTTGCATTCAGTAATCAGTTTCACATGTAAAGCCATTTGCAAGAGACTGTGTGGAATCCATTATACAATTAAAATATGCAGGGGGTAACTGAAACTGTATCCTTCAGAATACAGAGTGCATCTTATTACAGGGTTTCCTTCCTGACCTTAAAAGCTACCTCAAAAAGGAGGAGAAATTGGATGCTATTAAACGACCCGTGCAAGAGCAGCTTGCAGGTCCACACACAGAAGTTCCCAGGGAAGGGTTAGCTCGGACACTGGGTGGGGACCATGCATTCCCCCTCTATCATACAGAAACACGGGAGGATTTTTCCTCCAGAGGGAGTCTTGCAGGTCGGGAAAAGCAGCACAGGCAGCCACTGGTCTCTTTCATTTCTGGCAGAGGTGACAGTGCAGAAATAATTCTGCTTGTTCTCAACTCTTCAAGCCTGTCCTAAGACAATCTTCAATTACTTATTTTTTAAGGAAGTATCCTGTATTCTAACTTTTTAACAGAAATTCATGCAAAATGCGATACTTCAACTATTAGAGAATCCATTCATATCATGTCCATTTTGTCTTCAAAAAGGATTACCAGCTCATACTTGTGTAGGGCAGAAAGGTAGGGACCAGTTCACTCCAGTCTACTTTGGTTCAAGTTACAAATCCTGGTTTCAAATGTGTGGAAAGAAAACTTCCTGCTATTTCATCTCAAGGATGTTGCCACCTGAGGATGTGGGGAAACCCATTAAGAAAGTGTGGTCTCCACCAAAGAGGAAGTCACCAGAGGTTCATCACAAAGGTGTAACAGTGGCTACAGCATGGGACACCAAACCACTGCAGTGGCAGCATGACTGAGAGAACTGGAGTTTAAAAACATCCATATATAGTGTATTTTCACCAGTCCCTTCCCACCTCAGCTGACCCCCACTCACACAGAAGGGGGGTTAACAGTAATACTTTGGGAGATGTTGTTTCTCCATGTGCTGTGCAGCTTATCTGGATCCTACGTCAACTTGCTGTTTGATGTAGGGCTGCAGAGATGCCACAGACAGGCTGCCATGGAAACATTTGTTTTCATTCACTGGTGGCCTGCATGATAAGAAAGTCTGAATGGTACAGGAATGACGAAAGAGTATAAATTACCAATGGCCTCAGACAGCTGAGCCTTTCAAAATTAAATCTAATTATTTTACCATTTATTTAGACAGATTATGTTACAGTGTTCTGCCCTCACATTGTGAGTGACAGCATGTATATATTTAGAGCAGAAACAAAGACAAATTCCAGCTTGTTTTAGGAAGACACTTTAAATTAGGCTATGTGTAATGGAGAGAATGACAGCTTGTTCCACTTGCATCTTTTAATTAAAATGCAGTGGTCTAGACAACAGAAAATTGAGATGGGGCAGATACGGACAATAAGGGAAATAAATTCTAGAAAGAAATCATAATTGTACCACAGCATTTGAAAACTCCTACTTAAAACTGAAGAAACCCAGAAATAACTTATTTTTGCTTGTTTTCTTGGATCTTGAGAAAAACTCGAACTAGTGTGTTCATTGCCTTTTTTAGGTTATCTGAAATTAATTTGCTGTCTTGGATCTTGCTTTATCCTTAGCTCTTCAAACCAGCGAATGCAAAGCATAGGTCTAGCTTGCTTAAAAAAGAAATCTTCTACGACCACTTTGAAGTGCAGTTTTGGCCATGACTCTGGCCTTGGACACTTTGGCAATCAATATTTCTGAGCCTGATGCTGGCTGGGTGGCACAATGAACAGCCCAAGGAGAACCACTGCCAGCAGGGGTGGACATCTAGGAAATCACCACCCTGTGCCCCTCTGAATGGACTGCATTGACCCCTGTGATCCAGCGCCCCTCAGAAATCCCCAGGTTGTTCATGACATGGGAGAAACACAGACATGGGAGAGCCCTGAGGCTGTTTTTCTTGGCAGAGTACCAGGGAGAATGTCAGTGTACAAATACCTCTTCTCCAAAAGCCAGCAGCTTTCCCTGGGGAGGGGAAGCACCATTATGTGGCCATCCCACCTTGGAAAGGAAACTCCCCCTCTGAAATAAGGCTGCCACTACCATCTGCAGGCTCCTGGACAAGAGTAGTGTTGGGGTACAGATGGTAACAGTGGTGGTTTATGGTTTTGGAGGAGGATGAATGAACAGGTTGGGTTACCTCCTTAACCTGGTTTTGGCTTGTAATGTGTTACTGCATGAAAGACTTTCTGGGTCAGGATGGGTAGAGCACACAGGCAGTAACACTGCAGGGCTCAAGGGAAAGCTTTTACCTGGTATTTGCTTAGATCCTTTCACTGAATGGAGACTACATTAGATGACCCCCTGTTAACCTCTGCTTTGAAGTTGGCTCCACTATACTTTCCTTAATACATCTCACACAACATGAAAAACCCCCACTGCCACAAATGCAAAGACTGAATGTGAGAGAGATTGAAAGCTATAGCAACAGACAGTGAAGATGCTCAGCTTTAAATATGGAATAAGAAAGAGGAGTTTCTGAAACAAAGGACAGCAAGGGCATAATGGATTAACCAAACTTGCCTCAGAAGTGTCTCAATCTGTGAGTACGTGCCACGTTGGCTGGGAGGTCATTAAGGGGATGAACACATAATTGATAAGCTGCAGGTTGCGCTCTACTGGAGAGCAATAAGCTCCTTTAAATTACATTAATATTTAACATACATAAAAAGCATTTGTCATTTGCAAAGCACTTTATAGAGTAACTGATGGATTCTATAATGATCCCCAACTCCCAGACTAGGGAATGCAATTCTGGAGAGATAAATACCTGGCTGGCATCCAAATCAAGATTCACTGACAGAGCTATTATTCTAGCTCAAAATTAGGTTTCTAAGTTTCTGGTCCTTCTAGATTACGTTGTTTTGCAGCCTTCAGTAGGTAGAAGCATGATACACATGGAGCAGAAAGAAAAGGAGCTGACAACACAGGACGACATTTCTGACTCACATCTAAAAACTGTCACATCCTTACTTTGGGTCATTGTCCACTCTAAAAGATGTAGTTATGTGTGTTGAACACAAGGAATGGAAGTATTAAATATCTGATTTCCATGTTGTCTGTCCCTCTCCCTTTACTTTTAAAGAATAAGACTTGGGGAATTTACTGACCTCCATAATTTGCTGGGTGCCTTAGTATACTTTATATTTTATATTATATTAAAGGAACTGAGATTAGCTCACTTGCTTACAGCATAGTGATAATAACACCAAGGGGGTGAGTTCAAACCCTGTATTGGCCATTCACTTAAGAGTTGGACCTAATGATCCTTGTTGGTCTCTTCCAACACATAATATTCTGTGATTCTGTGAAAACTGCATTGTGTGCTGTTGACAGAGAAGAATATATACATACATATATCTGTATGTATGTATATATGCTTGTGCATATATGCAATTTCCCCCCATTTAAAGTGATACTGTGAGTTGACTTGAAGGTGGTCCTTAAAATATGATAACATTTTTCTGAAATATGATAGATTTTTTCTCATGCTGCATTGAGTTTCTGTGTAACTGATGCAGAACTTCATTACCCAAAACTTCTGTAGAACTTCATTCACCTCCAGTCTCCTACATGATTTCCTGAGATGTCTCCTGAGACAGACCCTTAGTTTCCCTGCCCTACTAACTCCCTTTGCGAATACTTCTTTAGTACTGTGGAGAAAAACTCATTGAAAGTCACATCATTTGTGTCGGCTGGACTCAGCATCCTTTTGCTGCAGTTAAACTTTATCCACGTAGGAAGTGGACTTCCTTTGGATCTACCAAGAATTCCCATGGGCTAGAGTGGGCTGTGCCAGAGAGGCACCTGCAGTTGTAGCATCAATACATACAACATACTGATAAAACTACCTAAGAGGGATGTAAAGTCTGAATCACACTGTTTAAGGTATGTAAATTTATGCATCACTCCAGCTGCCCTCAATCCCTGAAATATTTGTTCCTCCTAACTAACTTTATTTCAATGCACCCCATGGTGTGCTCATCATCATAGCCTTACAGCTTTGCCATTTGAAAATTCTTCCTTTTAGGAGCTCTATTCTCATCAATATTATACTCTGCCTGGGAAGCCTGATCAACTTAGAAGTAGATAAAATGATTACTGATGACAGTCAATACAACTTGAAAATATTTCAGCGATGTAAGTAGAAAAAATTCATACAAAACTTATATTGGACATTATTCAAGAGCTATTCAGAACTTGCAAAGCAGAGAAATCTGACAAGCAATAAAACATGATGGCTTCCATATGCCAGCATTTTGACACTTTAAGAGAACTCAAGTTTAATGAGTGAAACTTCCTATAGAAGTATTATTCACTGCATTTTTTTGCAGAAGTGGAAATCTAACATAACAGATCTTCCTTTCTCCTCCATCTTAGATTCTGATAAAGCTCAGCCTGCTAGACAAGATTTCCATAGAAATATTATTTGGTAAGATTTGCTTGATTGTATTCCAAAAAGTGACTCACATTTTACAAGCAAGTGGCAAAAGCTGAAATGAGTTGACTCCTTCCATCAAAGCCAGTATGAGTCATTCCTCCAACTTAATGGCTCCCACACTATCCCAGAGTGACAAAACTGAGACTACAGGTCAAGAAATGACCATTTAATAGTCACAAAAGATGTGTTCAGGTAGCTAGACCTAGACTGAAGAAAACAACGTGGGACTTGGTCAGTGACATTAAAAGATACTCAACTGTTAATAGATGGCTAATTTGCTATAAGAGTAGCAAAATACCAGCTTCTGTTTGCAGCTCACTCCTAGCATCCCAACACTTGACCCAAACTCTAATGCCAGGGTTAACTAAAATCAATAAGGTTTTTCCTCTTCTCTGTGGAACGCCACAGTTACCCAAAGGATGGTTGGCTTAGCCTGGCCCTCCAAGGCACATTCTTCCTCTGCTTGGTCAGGTTCAGCCTTGTCTTCTGTGCATGACCTCCTGACCTAAAACAGGACAGGCTGGTCCTCTGTCCAAAATCACCTTGATGACAATGACTGAATGGAGGAAGGGTCCACCCTGAGACACTGCATTTTCTCATGCTTACTCTGAGATACTAAATGTGCTCACTTTTTGCTTTTTTGGGGACTTCTGGAGCTGAAGGCATCCTCTTAGCATGGGTCTGCCCACAGACACAGACTGGCTTTTAAGTGACAGCAAAGACAATCCCTCCCAAAAGCAGGCTCCTGTCAGAGTCCCAGCAGGGAAGGTAAGCTTTCTTACAGAAAAATCACAGCATCTTTTTGCCAGTAACATTCAGACACAGTCATGATTCACAGACATCATGGAAAAGCACATAAAACTCTCCATTCTCACTGCTATTTGTGTTTGACATTTCCCCCGCTTGCCCAGGGTGTCTCTCATGCCCTCAGTAATCTCACAATTGCCAGAATTACTGTATGAACAATGACTCAATGGAAGACTCAACTCAGTAAAGTAAAAGAAAAGCCCAGTGAGATCAAAATCCTTCTTTTTTTATGGGCTTTGTTGTCCATACTTTGTTTTCTGTATTCCACTGTGGCATATGCCAACAGAAAATTAATCCAGAGTCTCTGGTAGTTTCAGGGAGTGCTCAGAATTCTTCACCTAGCTCAGATCTTTGCACCTTCAACAACCTCCAGAGAAAACAATGAAAGTATCTCTGTGCTTGCCACTGGTGAAATATCATGCCACTCATCCTTTTTCTCAAATTAGAAATACAATTTTCACTATTTACCCCCCGACAGGATAAAAAAAAAAGACAAAAAGCCATTTACCTCTACTTCACACGCATATTCCGATCCATCCAGGAGCGTCACTTTGCATTGCATATTTTTCGGTTTCTTGACAATCTTTAGAGGAGACTTGGAAAGTTTGCTAGACGAAGATTTTTGAGAGAGCTTGTCGTCCTCTAACTGCTGATATTCCAACTGTTTTGCACTTGCAGCAGCAAACTCCTGTTCTTTCTCTGTGGCCTATAAAGAGAAAGAAAGGTACTTTTTGAAGAAAGATAAACCAATCATGCCCTGCAGTTCACTGTACATGCTGCACCCTAGCATTTAAGTGAGTTTTTTTGGGGCTTGGACAAGAAAGCCCCTGATTGAGGACAGTCTTTACTGAAAAGATTTCCCATATTCCTTCCAGCCCTCTCTTCTCCCTCCAAAATGTACAGACTATCCATGAAGGAGGGGCATTAATGGAAATATTTTAAGGCTTCTACTTTTTCCACAGGTACAAAATCCCACCTGGATTTCCTGTACTTGGTTTTTTTGGAGTTTTGGAAAAACTGAGTAATCATTAAATTTTGTTGATGAACAGATACTCCTACACTTTCTTGATATTATTTTGAAGTCCCATACCTGTTAAATTATATGACATCTCCGTGGTGTCATATGGAATAGAAAAACACCATCAAGTTTGCACCAATTTTGCTGTCAGTGGGAAAACAGTCCCTGAATGAGGGTATGGATCCTCCCTGAAAAGTGTGAATTCGTAAGGGGATGATGATGTCACCGGGAGAGTGAAAGGCTCCCCAGCCCAGGCAAAGAGTTAAGAAAACATGACAGAAATGAGGGGCCAAACAGCCTCAATGTTCAGTCAGCTGGCTAAATGGACAGGATGACAGGGTGAATTTTGCTCTCTGCCTGTACCCTGTAAGTCTCTCAAGTTGGAGAGAAGTAGGTGCTATTTGAAAGACAAATATATGGCAGGGAAGAGGGGCAAGAAGTAAACGACCTTGGTTGCTTTTGCTCAGGTTTATCTGAGGGTCAGGCCATTTGAAGTTACTGTGATGCAGCACAGCCCACAGACCTCTCCACAGCACTTGATGAAAGCCAGAAGGAGCTCTACAGCATTTCACCCTTCCTAGCAACAGCACTGTGCTGCAGTCATTACCCTTCTCATCAGTTATATCCCTGATAGACTCCAAACAAAACCTCAACAGGAGTGCAGTAATACCTCAGGTAAAGCTTAAGTTAAATAAAAACATCTTTCTGTTGTCTTGCTACAAGGCAAAAAAAAACCCCAACCTGCTCTGGCTCTGAATTATTTCAGTAATAAGCAACAAGTATTAGTGGAAATATATTGTAAATTAATCCTGCAAGTCTGTTTCCATTCATTGTAAATAATAAACCTTCATGAGAATGAAGAAAATCCATCCAAAGGCTTTAAGCTGCTTTGAGACCAGAACAATGTTGCATCATATAACCTGAAACAACAGTGTACTTCTAAATCACAGGGTACTGTCCCTATGTGATTTCATAAAAACAAGCTTTAAGTTTCTTCTCTGCCTTCTGACAGAGGGGGAAAGGACAATTTTGAGTTGGTTGTGATCCCTACGGTGTCAGCTCCCACCAAAGCCCAGCAAATTACAGAGGTGTGACAAGACCTCACAGTCCTCCTTTCCCTGCAAGGAGGACACAGCCATGGTCTCCTGGGCTTTCGTGGATAGGGAAGCTGGAAGAAAGTGGGGCTTAAAAGACAAAAAGGCAAGAGCTGCTTTCAAAATCTATTGCAACCCCCATGAATGCTTTTGCTCAGGAGCAGCCTAGTACAGCCATCTCTTCCCCATCGAGTTCCAGTCCCAGAGGAATTCCTCCTTCCAGCAGCTGGACACCAGCTCTGCCTGGATGTCAAGGTGCTCGCATACCTTGAAAACTGGTGGGAGATGAAGGCACAGTGTATGTAAGTGGGTCAGCTGTTTGTTGAGCATTCAACACTCACAGCAGTTGTGATGAAGAGGGAGAAACCCCCTGGGCTCACAGCAAGGCTTGAGGCCAGCTAGCCTTCTACCACATCCAGCTGGCAAGTGGTCCAGCCTTGTGCAATGAGAAATAAACACTGAAGATGCCTCCTGCTTGGGTCTCTGTGCAGAGCTGCACTGCTGCTGGTGGGCAGAGAGGCTGTGATGATTTCTGCATGTTTTGTCCAAAGAAATCTGCCAGGAAAGGTGCAGGTGCACATATATGGGTAAAAAAAGTAATTCCGGTGAAGAGGAAAAAATGTGCTGTCTTACCCAGTGGTTCATTACATTTCTCATGTGAGAGTTAGCACTGTGCTCTAACACAAAAACCAACCAACAAAATATCTAAGCATGGAACTAATCTCTTTCAAGACAACAGAAAAGCTGCTTCAGAAAAAAAAATTCTCAACAAGGACATCCATCATCCATTTAAACCATAGAACCATACTCAGCCTGCAAGTAATTTATGTGAATCCCAATTCACTAGTCATTATTTTCCTTCATAAAGACATCCAGTATATTAAGACTACTGTAGATTTTTGCTTATTTATAAATATTAAAAAATATTACTGATGTTATTTTGTTTGTTAAGGCTTCTGTCTACCTTAAGATCAGGGGAATGTGTCTTGGTTAAAATCATACAAAAGGTTTTCTTCTCATTTGTCTGGAGAACAAAACATGCCAAGAACTATTAGAGAAGATTCCCCCAAACTATGCTGACATGTTCAGGCATTGGGGTACTTTCAGACTGTATTAAGTCTCTTCTTCCTAAAGAAACCTGACATCCTGGAATCTAAGGAAAAAAAAAAAAGGCCAGTGAAAGACCCATGTACACAGTGAAGTATTTTGTACTCTGCAAGCATAGCTTCATTTTCTCCTAAATTCTCCAAGGTATTTTTGCACTGGTTTTTGGTTGTTTCTGTGCTCTGTTCTTGCAGTATATTTTACATGCTGTGGACTAAATTCTAATGCAGTTGAATCTGCTTCAGGGTTTGCATTTTTTTGAGCATGATCTCTCTCATGTATGACACAGTATGTTCAAACCCTTCTAGAGCTGGACTTCCTCTCAAAGGATGCTTCTGGAGTCATGGGATTCAGCAGTAGTGATCTTGGACGCTTTGCAGCTTCTCACTGGGGTATGAATGATATTGCCACAGCTGCAAAACACATCAATCCCACCTACTTACAGTAGCTGCTCAAAAACTTTGGTGCCCAACCTTGTGTGATGCTGCCTTCTCTTTTCCAAAGAGACAGGAAGGCAGGCAGAAAGTGAATTTGCATTATTACATCTGATAGGAAGGACGAATTTCTCTAATACTTGTTAATCTCAATATAAAAAGGTTATTCACCTACATTAAAATGTTGGGGGGTTTTATGTGCATAGGATGACAAACAAAAGTTACTGTCATGGACTGGTAACTTTCTTCCCAAGATTTTTTCATATAAGCAAGACCAAAAATCTACTCCCTCACTGCAATTATGCACAGTAAGAGAGAGAATAAAATCCTTTGGTTTTTGGTTTTTTAATGACACCACTGCAAACAGCTTTGTCTCTTAGTGCTACATTTAAGTGTTCCTTTCCTGAGATACAGACACAAGCCACTAGGAAATACACTGGGCCTATCAGTACAGTTGGATTTGGCAGCCTGCTTCCAGCACAGACATTTGGATACAGTCTGGTAATCTCAGCAGGAAGGTGTCACATATCCCTTTCACTAACCCAGTTCTTCTATCTTGCCTTCTACAGAGACCAGCTCACCAGTGATCCTTGGGAAAGAAAGGGATAGTACAGCACATGAGAGCACCTCACAGGTCTAAACACTGGTGGACAGGTTTGGTGAATAAATTAGGGGGTTTTTTGTGTGTATGTGGTTATTTTGGGGTTGAGCTTATTTTGTACTCTGGGGTTTTTTGTTGTTGCTGTGGTTGTTTCTTTGTTTTACATTTTTAACATGAAAAGAAACTTGGAGTGGAAAGATTACTGAAGGTGTCTCAAAAACATCTATATAAATAATAATACTTATGCCTAAGACTGATAGAATTACACTTTTAATCAATGACCAATTTATTCAACACCTATCTCTTGTGGACAAGCAGCTTTGCTTCTTTTCCCCAAACTAAACACAGGAAACTTCTGATCTGTTTGAGAGATCAAACTGCTTCACTAGCACTGTCCACCCTAACCAAGTAAAAGAACAGGAGCCCACTTCATGTAGCCAGAATTTTTAAAAGGATGGAGGAGAGGAGGAGCCAGACTGGCTTATTCCACTCTCCAAAGGTAAATGTGATCAGATGAGGGTCATAACCTTATGGAGCTAAGGGAAGCGATTTGCAGGTACCTCATTAATTGTATGTCACTTGCCCATGAAGAAAAATACCTGTTAATCCTATTGACTGGAAATTATTAATGGAAAGAAGAAAGCAGCTTCCGCAAATTTAATAAGTGCAACAATGAACTAAATGGAAAAGCACGCAATAGCTCTTCTGAAACCTATTACATGAATAGCTCAAGTAATTATAATGCAGTCATTTCAGACCCACGAGAAACTTAAGGGACCACAGATTCTTCATGGCTCACACATCAGACAAGCAAGCATGAAATCAGTGTTCAGCAGGTGTCAAAAGAAATGAACTCTGAAAACATTTTCAGCTTCATAAAAACTGACACTGTTTGCTATCCAATGCAAATGCAAGGTCAAAGATGTTTCCTGCTTAGTTAATGAGACTGCCCTCCTATTTAAGCACTGGGAGCAGAAACACCTGCCAAGAATTTAAAAACATTGTACATGAGAACTATTTTTCTTTAAATGCAAAAGACCAACCAGCCCAGATCTACAGCATCCCATCACACACTCCTTCCATGCATATCTGAATACATATTTGCCCTCCTGGCGTGTCAGGATGGTTATTTCCCGGGAGCAGTAGGTGGGTACACAGTGCAGTGGGTGCTCAGGGGCTGCTGCCTTACCTGTTCCTTTCTCACTGGCGTGCTGTGCGCTGCCACAGCCGAGAACTGCTCGAGCGCGGTTTGGTGCTCTTCACTCGGCTGCTGCTGCTGCGGCTGCTGCGGTTGCTGCTGCTGGTCCTGCGGCTGGGTCTCTGCCGCCCCTTCCTGAGCAGGGCTCTCCTCCTGATCCTGCTCTTTATCCTTGGACTCGGAGTCTGATCCCGATTCTGTAGTCATGGTTGGTTATTCTGCAAGACAGGGTGAGCAGAGCTGCTGAGTACAATCTCATAGATGTGAATTTGTAAGCTAGGCATACAAAACGAAGAATGATCAGATAGTTTTAGTCTTAATATCTTCAGCCTTTAAAACTTCAGTGCCTATCACACAGGCCCAACGAGGATCCCTAGGAAAGCTTCCCTGGTGCAAAAATGCACCATACTCTAGGGAAAAAAACATGTTGCCAAAAAATTTCTACATAGTAATACACAGACATTATAGGACTTATGTGCAAGTTAAATACAGAATGCATAGCTCATCATTCATAAAGGGAGAGCTACAGATTGGGCTTTAAATCTAACAAAACCCAGAGGAGTTTGGGTTTCTAAACCATGTGGAAACTTGAAACATTAAATCTTTTGTCCCTTCACAGTGAAATCAACAGGATTTGAGCTCTTCAGCATCTGCACTCCCTTTTGGAAATGTGCTCAAGTACTTTTGATGCTTCTAAGCAATATATTAATGGTTGAACTAGATGATCTTTGACATCTTTTCCAACCTAAATGATTCTATGATTCTATACATACTAGAAACATCTGAAATGGGTCCACCAACAACAGTGCAAACATACAGTTGCCCTAAAACCCAGTTCTGTCCTTTCCACTTGACTTCATCTACACTTCTGTCATTTCTTTCTAAGTGGTACAGCATCCAAAAAAAAACATGAAGACTTCCATTAAGTCATTCTAAGTGTTAGATTTAAACTGAAGGGAATACAACTTTTCTTGAATGTGAAAAATCTATGTTTGCATTTAACTTTGCCCAGTACAAAATCAAAATGAAAATATTAGCAATGTTCATTCCAAATTTTAACTACTTCAATTAAATAGTTTTGTTGCAAATATGTGGTTGGCACCCAATTCTCAATCTAAATACAAGCAAATTTAAATAAAAAATACTGTGATGTGTATCAAAACAAGGACTTGTAAAAGCAGGCTCTGCGTCAGTTCAACGAAGGGAGTGTGCTTTTATGTTTGTTACTCATATGTTCTCAGACCTCACAAACTTATTCTTGAGTATTTTGCTACTAAGCAACTTGAAGGCAAACCAGTCTGCTGCAATCTATTCTGTTAATCATCAGGACATGATTTCATTAACCTGGTAACCATGGCTACTGTGTAATTATAGATGATTCCACAAAATATACTTCTGCTAATTCACCTTCTAGGAAGTCACTATGAACTCCGAGCTTACACTACAATGCTTACTAGTCGAAGCAAGTTTACTACAGAATATAAGAAAAGTATAAACCTTTCTCTTTTTCTTCACTTAAGCGTTTGATAAGCTACATTGCTTGACAGAATATGTTTTAAATGAGGCCAATTACTATTTTCAAACTCACTTGTGTATTCTCCCCTTTCAAGGCTAAGCTCTCCAGTGAATACATGTCTCTGCAGAGCGAAACAAGTCACAGCATTCAGCCTTGCTCAGCTCCTGCACTGTGTGTGAGGAGGGGAGTGCATGTTCCCACCCCCTGCCAGCCAAAACAGCACGAGAGAAGCAGAACTAGAAAGCATACATGGCAGATTTATGCTTCAGGCCACATTTTCAAGGTACCAACATGTGACACACTTGTTTAGAAACACATAGTAAATTTCCATACTCAAACTGGCACAACTGTATAAAAAAATACCATTCAAAATGTGTTATTTAACAAATTGTATTTAGCACCTACAAAAAAGAAATAATTAACTTGAGTCTTAAAATGTAATGGTAAGAAAGGTGTTCATTTAATCAAGCTTCAGCTGTCCATTTCTGAGATGGTCACTTTAAATGAGGAGCAGAAAAACAGACGTTTCAGAGAGGGATTCATCTGACCTATTTTAAATTCCTGCTTTAAGCTGAGATAAATCACATACTAGAGCGACTTCAACTTGCTATGAAGGAAGCCTGAACAAGTTCCTCCAATGTGGATCACGCAAACCCTCCAATGTCCAATTCTCCTAAGCCATTCTTTTTTATATGCTTTAAACATTAAATTGAACAACAATATTAATCTCTCAGTTTTGCTTTACCCATCTGTCAACTCAATGTGGAATAAACTATTCCTCATAATATTCTTCATAACACTCACAATATTTTCCTTGCTTTAAAAGCACTCAGGTCTCCACAAATGTCTCAAGTTTTCCCTCACCCACCTCCACCCTGTTTTGTACAAGTGTTTGAGGACATGAAATGCAAATTAATAAAATAATTATTTAAATAAACTTGAAACATGTGTTCAGTATTCTTTTCCAGAAAGAAAATTCATTCCTATGAATTAGGAAGTTATCAAAACCTAACTTACAGCTACAAAGATCATTGCTCAAACAATATGAAAGAGCACCTATAACCAATACAATACATGTAGTAAGTTGCAATACTTTTTCCCCCTCTTGATATCACTTACTGCAGTGTAAATGAAAAGCAACTATCATACTTGCTGTTCAGAAAGAGGTATTATTCTCTATAGGACCAGATTGCCAGCCAATACTAACCAAAAGTCTGTCTTCCTTCAGCTGCCATCATCATGCCTCTGAAAGCTCTTTTTTGCACCCTTGGTTCTTTCCTAATGAACATTTGTATCCTGTCTGTTCACAAGCATGGAAACAGACATTCAAATTAGCCCCATAAACCACAACTTCATGTAGCATGAGATGTAAACAAGTTTAACTTTTCCTACCAGTTATAATTTTGAATCCCAGGGAACATCCAATGTGGTTCTTATATCCTTCTGGGACATTCCTGCATGGAGCACAGCCTTACAATATTGAGTTACTCTCTAGGAGTAACTGGTTTTCTTTCCAGTTCCATGAGTTCTTACCAGCTTTAGGAGGGCTTTATTAGAAAACTTTGTGTTCTTTATCAAATCTTTCAGTGTAAGAGATTCCCTGGATACAATATTACCATCATTATTCAGGGAGCAGATGGATTCAATTAACCGAAGGCTGCCCGTTTCCAAATGTCTATTTCCTCATCCACACAACACGTTTAGTAACAAATACCAAGAACAAAATACTATTCTTCCCACACTGCTCTCTTACAGGTGTCAATAGAAGAAAAGTAAACACATTACAAATCCCATTTCTTACATACTCCTCAGATGAGAGTATTGTTAAATTTATCTCCTTCCATCTAGCGCAGGTTGAAAATACCTAAATTACAAGGCAAAAAACAACATTCCTCTCTCGGTGCAAACCAATAAGTTGTTTTCCCTTCCTCAGCAAACAGCTGCTTATCCACATGAACTCTGACAGCATTTCATTTGTTGTAAGTAGCACAAAATCCTCCTAGGAAGAGGTAATTTCACTTATTGAAAGAAATAACAGTAATCTTAAGAAATTTACCAACATAAATATTACTCTACCTTTGTGTGTATGCAGCAAACCTGACAGGATAGCTGGTAGTGCCTAAACATTTATCAAGCATGCAGCTGGCTGAGAAATTCTTATTTGATTAGTTTATTTACTGTAACTGGCTCTGTATCAAAACCATGACTTCTAATCTGAATTTCAGCACAGGAAGAAAGAAAACACTCAAGTTCCTTAAACTTTTTCTGTTGCCAGCACAGCCTCTGTATCAAATTCCCCTTTCCAGCAAACAGAAAATCAAGCAATGAAGAGAAACTGGGAGCACTACCTTCTACAAATGAGGTAATACTATGTAAGCCAGATGTGCTCTTGGATAGCTACGCTTTGGCTTACAACCCAGTATTCAAAGATTCCAAAAGATTAGCTGAGTCCAAACTTAACACAGATGCTGCTATTACTGGATATTCTGAGGCAAAAGTACATTTGGCTGCAGAATGGAAATCAGAATGAAAATTCTTTTGATTAAAGGAAGGGGGAGGGGGAAGTGGGGAAGCCCAAAACTACAGTAATTTCACGACCATAAGGCGCACCGGACTATAAGGCGCACCCCCCGGGAGTCGGTAAATTTTGCAACTTTGCAGATCAGATAAGGCGCACCGGACTATAAGGCGCACTTTTTTTTTTTTTTTTTTTTTTTTTTTTTTTTTTTTTAGCGAGGCTCCGCCCCCAGCTCCCCCCGCGCGGTTGCTGGCCAAGGCCCCGCCCCAACCCGGCAGCCATTGGCCCCCGGGCCTGCCTGTATCCGCCATTCCGTGCGGCGTCCCCGGGGCCGGAAAATGCCCGCCGCCGCTCCGTGCGGTGTCCCCGGGGCCGGAAAATGCCCGCCGCCGCTCCGTGTGGCGTCCCCGGGGCCGGAGAAAGCCCTCCGCCGCTCCGTGCGGCGTCCCCAGGGCCCCGCTGCTCCAGAGTTCCCTGGTGCTCCGGGTGCCCCCATGTCGGCGGGCTTGCCCCGCGCCGCCACTGCCCTGCCTCCCATCCCTCGCTCGGCTCGGCGCACTGCGGCCCCGTCGGCCCCTATTGGGCTGTGGCCCCGCTGCCTCCAGCACCGCAGCCCCGCTGGCTGCGCCTGCCCCTATCAGCTGTGGCGCCGCTGCCCCCAGCACTGTGGTCCCGTCGGCCCCTATCGGCCTGTGGCCCTGCTGCCGCCAGCACCGCAGCCCCGCTGGTTGCGCCTGCCCCTATCAGCTGTGGCGCCGCTGCCCCCAGCACTGTGGTCCCGTCGGCCCCTATCGGGCTGTGGCCCCGCTGCCGCCAGCACCGCAGCCCCGCTGGCTGCGCCTGCCCCTATCAGCTGTGGCGCCGCTGCCCCCAGCACTGTGGTCCCGTCGGCCCCTATCGGGCTGTGGCCCCGCTGCCGCCAGCACCGCAGCCCCGCTGGCTGCGCCTGCCCATATCAGCTGTGGCGCCGCTGCCCCCAGCACTGTGGTCCCGTCGGCCCCTATCGGGCTGTGGCCCCGCTGCCGCCAGCACCGCAGCCCCGCTGGCTGCGCCTGCCCCTATCAGCTGTGGCGCCGCTGCCCCCAGCACTGTGGTCCCGTCGGCCCCTATCGGGCTGTGGCCCCGCTGCCGCCAGCACCGCAGCCCCGCTGGCTGCGCCTGCCCCTATCAGCTGTGGCGCCGCTGCCCCCAGCACTGTGGTCCCGTCGGCCCCTATCGGCCTGTGGCCCTGCTGCCGCCAGCACCGCAGCCCCGCTGGCTGCGCCTGCCCCTATCAGCTGTGGCGCCGCTGCCCCCAGCACTGTGGTCCCGTCGGCCCCTATCGGGCTGTGGCCCCGCTGCCGCCAGCACCGCAGCCCCGCTGGCTGCGCCTGCCCCTATCAGCTGTGGCGCCGCTGCCCCCAGCACTGTGGTCCCGTCGGCCCCTATCAGCTGTGGCGCCGCTGCCGCCAGCACCGCAGCCTCGCTGGCTGCGCCTGCCCCTATCAGCTGTGGCGCCGCTGCCCCCAGCACTGTGGTCCCGTCGGCTCAGGCCGCTGCGCACAACAAAGTTACAAAGTAGTAACACCTCCCTGCCCGCGCTGCTCCCGGTACCTGGGGCACCCAGGGCCGCCCCCTGCCTTCCAGCCCGCACTGCTCCCCGTGCCCGGGGCTGCCCGGGGCCACGCCCCGCCTTCCAGTCCACGCTGCTCCCTGTGCCCGGAGCCGCCGGGGCCACGCCCCGCCTTCCAGTCCACGCTGCTCCCTGTGCCTGGGGCTGCCCGGGGCCACGCCCCGCCTTCCAGTCCACGCTGCTCCCTGTGCCCGGAGCCGCCGGGGGCCGTCCCCCGCCTTCCAGCCCGCACTGCTCCCCGTGCCCGGGGCTGCCCGGGGCCACGCCCCGCCTTCCAGTCCACGCTGCTCCCTGTGCCCGGAGCCGCCGGGGCCACGCCCCGCCTTCCAGCCCACGCTGCTCCCTGTGCCTGGGGCTGCCCGGGGCCACGCCCCGCCTTCCAGTCCACGCTGCTCCCCGTGCCCGGGGCTGCCCGGGGCCACGCCCCGCCTTCCAGTCCACGCTGCTCCCCGTGCCAGGGGCTGCCCGGGGCCACGCCCCGCCTTCCAGTCCACGCTGCTCCCCGTGCCCGGGGCTGCCCGGGGCCACGGTCCGCCTTCCAGTCCACGCTGCTCCCTGTGCCTGGGGCTGCCCGGGGCCACGCCCCGCCTTCCAGTCCACGCTGCTCCCTGTGCCCGGAGCCGCCGGGGCCACGCCCCGCCTTCCAGCCCACGCTGCTCCCTGTGCCCGGGGCTGCCCGGGGCCACGCCCCGCCTTCCAGTCCACGCTGCTCCCCGTGCCCGGGGCTGCCCGGGGCCACGCCCCGCCTTCCAGTCCACGCTGCTCCCCGTGCCAGGGGCTGCCCGGGGCCACGCCCCGCCTTCCAGTCCACGCTGCTCCCCGTGCCCGGGGCTGCCCGGGGCCACGCCCCGCCTTCCAGTCCACGCTGCTCCCTGTGCCTGGGGCTGCCCGGGGCCACGCCCCGCCTTCCAGTCCACGCTGCTCCCTGTGCCTGGGGCTGCCCGGGGCCACGCCCCGCCTTCCAGTCCACGCTGCTCCCTGTGCCCGGAGCCGCCGGGGGCCGTCCCCCGCCTTCCAGCCCGCACTGCTCCCCGTGCCCGGGGCTGCCCGGGGCCACGCCCCGCCTTCCAGTCCACGCTGCTCCCTGTGCCCGGAGCCGCCGGGGGCCGTCCCCCGCCTTCCAGCCCGCACTGCTCCCCGTGCCCGGGGCTGCCCGGGGCCACGCCCCGCCTTCCAGTCCACGCTGCTCCCTGTGCCTGCGGCTGCCCGGGGCCACGCCCCGCCTTCCAGTCCACGCTGCTCCCTGTGCCCGGAGCCGCCGGGGGCCGTCCCCCGCCTTCCAGCCCGCACTGCTCCCTGTGCCCGGGGCTGCCCGGGGCCACGCCCCGCCTTCCAGTCCACGCTGCTCCCTGTGCCCGGAGCCGCCGGGGCCACGCCCCGCCTTCCAGCCCGCGCTGCTCCCCATGCCTGGGGCTGCCCGGGGCCGCCCTCTGCCTTCCAGTCCACGCTGCTCCCTGTGCCTGGGACTGCCCGTGGCTGCCCCACCATGGCTACTCGGCGCTCCCGCGGCGCCGCCCCCCCTCGCGGCTCTCACTTCCGGGGTGGAAAATTTTGCAACTTTGTAGATCAGATAAGGCGCACCGGACTATAAGGCGCACTTCCGGGTTTAGGGAAAAATTTTAGTCATAAGGGTGCGCCTTATAGTCGTGAAATTACTGTAGCTTATTTGAATCTACTACTAAAAATATAAGTTAAAAATGTATGTGCTTTCAGCAATGTAAAATACAAATATCAATAAAATACTAAAATGTCAGTGTTTTAGTGCTGCTGACAACAGGTAAGGGAATATAGATATTAATATACTATCCAAGTATTAAAACAAAACTTAAAAAAATCAACATGGCATTCTATAGTTATTTTATATATAATGTGGATCAAATCACAGAAAATAAATATTTTCCTACCCTCTCACTACATGAAGACATTACATAAGGATTATAAAACCTGCAAACCACTTATGCAAAACCCCTACATCCTAAAACCTAACACAACACCTAGACCTTCTGTCCTTCAGTTACCCACCCATTGCAGCTTGGGAGATTCCCATTTCCATTACCATTGACTTGCTATAGACTTAGAGAATATAATTTATTTTTCTCCATAAGGGAAACAAAACCATGTTGTCACCTGCAGCAAGTGACAGCCCCAAGCCACTGTATAAATTCATACATTCAAAAACTTGACACTCTACCTCTCGTTTTCAGGGCACAAACCTTCTGAGCTGCATCCACAGAGCAACAAAATTCACAGCTAATTGACAGCAGAGCTCACAGTCTAATTAATGCTGCAGTCATTAATAAACCTTTATTTATATATAAATACATGCTAGTGAAAATATCTGCTATATTAAGCAAACAAGTCACACTAGACAAGAAATTGCAAATTAATTCCAAATAAATTGTGATGTAATGAAAAAACAAAATTGAACCAAGCATAATTAAATGAACTATACATAGTCACTAACTATTTCCTGTAATGCATGAATTAATGATTTACATTTAAATGCTTCTTTGATCTAATTAAATCTCTTTGTAGAAAGTTCTCCTTTAATTACAGTAATTCTTGAAGATTGTTATAAATCTTTGCAAAGGTCCAAATTTGGAAATTATGTAACAAAATAATGATTCCATACTTCAAAAATAATGTTCTGCATAATGAGAGACATATTTATCCAATAACGATGAGATGCTGATGAGAAGAGCATATGGAGAACAATATTGCTGCAATGAGCAATGACAGAAATGCCAATATATGTTTCAAGAAAAGAATACACGCCAGAACGCCGATTTCTAAGCTTGAAATACAAACTGTTTTCATCAAACTGCCTGAACCTGAGCTCACTTCATTCCAGCTGGGTTCCTTTTTAGGAAAACGATAATTTTCTGTTGGTCCTCTTTAAAGTGGATGAGTTTCACCCTCACAAGCAGGAGGCACCCAAGCTACAAACGCCTGGCACAGGGTCCCCAAGAGTTAAAACCAGCCCTTTCTTGACCCAGCAGCAACTGGAAGCTTTGCAGAGCAGGCACTTCCCTGGCCTTACAGTGACTTCAGTGGACATCAAGAAGCCAAAGCGACTGCAGAGATGTGTCCTGAATGGACACAGGTGGGAACAACCCCAGAATGGGCCACTGGATGCCCCCTCCCAACCACATGCTCCTGTCACCTTTCTCATCCTGGCACCAGTGTGGTTTTGGGAGCCTGGTGGCTCAGCTGGGAAGGATGGACTTCCCCAGGATGGGAAGGGGGAAGCAACAGCCCTCCTTTGGGCACTGATGGGTACCCTACCTGTCTGACACGGTTGTGAGGCTCCAACCCTTACACTTCCATGCACAAACACACTGGCTGTGCTGAGAGTTCACTATTGCATCTTAAATGTACCCATATAAGCACAAACCCATTAGAGTCAGCACATTAAAAAATTAAAAAAAAACCCGAACCAACAACATGAAAATAACATCAGTAAATAATAACAAAAGAGACAAGATAAAACTGATGGAGAAAAGATGGTAAGCATCCAGATGAGCTGCCATGGTGCCAGCAGAGAGTGCTCCAGGCTAAATGACTTGACAGATCTGGTGGCAGAGGACATGGGTACAAGTACAGATGAAGGAGGGAGACTCCAGGGAGGGCAGGGAAGTGTTAATCAGCAAAATTAAAAAAAGTTGGTAGGAGGTGTTGCAAGATATAGCATGATCTAAAATACTTGATTGGCCTTCTAGGAAGGTGCATGATACAGATTTCTTTAAAGTTTCTTGATGAAGATGAAAGGAAAACCAGAGGCAACATCTAAGGAAGGAGCAATGTAATCTGGAGGAGATGGAGAGGGCACCTTAAAACCACCAGACACAACTTTCAAGGGGGCCAAAAAGCGAACTGCAAACATGTGTTACCTGTCAGGATCCAAAACTCCTTCATCCCAGGTACATACGCACCCCTTGGCAGCATCACCACAAAATTAAACTGCAGCTGAGTGTTTCTGGAAAAACTTCAGCTAGCAAGCCTGGGGACAGAAACTGTCAGAAGCTTTGAAAGGACCTGGGGAGGGGAAGAATATATCAAAAAGGGATTGTACACCAAAGCAGAACCAGAGATATATGACTAAGGGATGAACATAAAAGGAGAAATGAAGACTAGGATGCCAAGTGACTTAGAATTAACCAAGAGGTGTGGCAAACAATAAGAAGAGAGTCTCTATAAATACATTAGAAGGAAAACCAGGCCTGTTACAAAACATGAGAAAGGCTGAATTCTCCAGTATCTCATTTCACAGCAGCTAGTGGGGGCATATTTCACTTGACACACAGGATGTGCAAGTTCAGCTTGGATGGAGTAAGGGAAGAATAGAGCAAACACATCAGTCAGCCAAGTGGTTTCAAGTCAGCAGGAGCACTGAAAATGTCCCTACAGTGCTTGGGAACCACCATCAATCATCTTTAAACCATTAACCACTGCTATGCAGATGCCAGAGGCCAGGTAAGGTCTGAAAGAAATGAAAAGACCAAACACAGCACCCAGTCTTACAAAGGAAAGTGGGAGCAGAAAAGCCAGAGTACTTCTAATACCAAAGTTACTGGAGCATACTGCTAAAGGATTTCTAATCCTGTAAAAATAATGAGATTAGGAACAAAACACAACAAATGGCCAACATGAATGTATCAAAAAGTCATGTCAAACTAGAGTAATGCCTCTCTCTCTCTCTCTCTGACAGGACATCTGTCCCAGCTGATAAAAAGGAAGTAGAGTAGTACAGATGACAGAGCCTATCTTTAGAAAGGCTTTTAAAACAGCCCCACATGACTTTTTCATGAGTGAACTACAGAAATAGCTTATGTTATCACAAAAAAAAAAAAAAAAGGAAAGGCGGGGAGTAGAAAGGTGTACAAGTGATTAAAAAACCCAAACCCTACTCAGCCTAAAGTTGTTAGCACCATGATGACAACCTGCAAAAATTTATTGATTTCAGGAATCACAGCTATTTGAAGATCAGTGGAAGATGGGAGAGTGCCTGATCCATGCTCAGTATCACACTGATGAGGTTGGGATACACCACTGGCACTCTCACCTGACTTAAAGAGCAAAGCAGTCTGAAGGAAAACCATCTATGTGCTGAATCCGACTACACTCCTTTTAAGAGTAATGGCAGCAGCAGTGGGGACCTCAGAAGTGAAAAGTGATGAGGAAGATGTGGGTTAGGCAGCAGAATGAAGCAGCATGAGGGTCTGATGAATTTCTGTGGGATATAATGTTGGAGGTGTTCTGCCTTCTGCAGCACCAGGGAGAGGTATACTGAATATCATATTTAAGTTTGGGATTAATTTATTTTTTAATATGCATTAAAGACTGTCAAGAAGGGAATAGGAAGAACAATAGCAGCTTTAGAAAATGTGGAAAAACATTTAAGGAGCTGGATAAAACACCAGACCAGTGGAAAAACATTTAAGGAGCTGGATTTGTTTACTCTGAGAAAGGGAACAGAAAGAGGGGCTGATAAGAGCCTTGCAATACATTGAAGCTTCTTGCAGACAGAAAGTAATCAAGCATTTGCTAGTGGAGCAAGAACTTGATTGGCATCAAGTGGGATTTAGAGTAGACAGCACATCAACTATAATGACAGTCAAGAAGAGGTTATCTATAGCTGTGTGGAGTCATCATGGGGACACTTACATACTGATAAAAAAGCAGCAACAAAATTCTCTATTTGCAACTTTATAAAGCATAAGATATTAAGATTTTTTTTTATTTTACTACCCCTTCCACTTGGGTTGACAACCCATAATTCACAAAATGCATATATTCGCTTCTGTTTCAGAGCACCTGGATGCACAGGATGACATCTTTATCTCCTGTTTACCTTTAATTTCTAAGAGTCAATAAAATTACCTGGGTGCGTTTTGCTCTCTGAATGAGGAGCTTCACACAGCAATAACACCCAGAATTACTGCCATTTCTGCTGCCCCACTTGCACACAAGGTTTCAGATCACCTTTTGGAGGTCATAACACCTAGAGCACCCCAAGGCTACCCTAATTTCTGAACAGGAGAAGAAAAATCAGGCCATCATAACGTATTTTGGATCATTCTTTCCTCTCCTGCTGATCCAAGCAGTTTTCCCCAGGGGCAAATGTGGATTTACCATCAGAAGAAGGGAGCTGATTTTCTCACTAATTCCTCTGTTCAGGTCTCCATGCATGGGGTGCAGTTGCTGCTGCAACTACATCCAGAGTGAGGGCTGGCTCTGTCCCCCTCATCCCCCACTGCCAGGATTCATCCACCAGCTCCAAAAAAGCAGGATTGATTACATCCATTGCCTACCACTCACGCTGGTTCCTGCAGACAGCTCCTGTCTGGAAGAGCTCACGTACACAAGCTGGCCAGCACTCAGCCCTCTGAGCGTGCTGGGTGTAACCACAGAAATGCACAATTTAACCCAAACCCGACAGTTGTTTTATTCATTAGAAAAACCCCAAGTGCCACCACAAAGAGAACCCAAAAGGTGGAAGCAGAACTCCTGAGAAACACAACAAACTGTTGCTTGTAACAGACTTCAGCAAACAGTCTGCTCGTGAAAAAGCTTCAATCCGCACAAATAATGCACTGCAGGAAGGTAAAGGGAACCAGAAATAACACACACATAAGTTAGTCAATCTGTACAGTGGGAAACAACAGGGAATTACAGGAAGGAGGCAGATGTGAGGAGGAGGAGAAGGAAATGAAGAAACCCATGGTGGAGAATACAGCAACATCCCACAGATGCTGGTCATAAGAGAATTGCATAGAAACACACCCAACTTCACTCCCTAGATCCACATTTCACTGAAAACCCATTGTAAAACTGCCTGTAGTTTGATTACAACCAATTGATAAATACTTCATTCAGAGACTAAAAAGGCAAGAAACAGCCCTCAATGGCACAGGGTGATTTTCTGCAAACAAGTGACTTTGATTACTTGGGTTACATTTACATGAGGTTTTGACCTTTCTAAATTGTTCTGGAGCCAAACGTTCACATGGGGCTCCCTGTGCTCCATTCACTATTTAGAAGTTGTATTTATGGTCACAGAAGCTGAATGTGCTTCAGGTATCACATCATTAAAGTTCATATTCTGTTATATTGAGCAGAAAATAGAAGCAATTCAAACTTTAAAAAAAAAAAAAAGTTGCAGGGGGTTGCTGACACATAGCAGGTGTGCTACATTATCACACTACCCTCAGGCCAAAATACTGTAACACCTGTGAACAATAATTTTTGTCTCATACAGTACCTAAATAGACTGTGCTCCACTGCTTCCAAGCCGGTGACCTGCCTAACCCCACAGAAACAAGAGAACCAGACAGACAAGGTACAAATCAGAGCATCAAGCCTATCTCCTCCAGGGCTTCTGACTCTCTCTGACCAGACATTTATCATTCCAGTTCAGGTGATGGAGGAGCCTATGATGTAAAAGAAAATTTGAACTGTAATTTAAAAATATCACCTCCAATTTTCTGATTTATCTTAGTAATTAGAATCCAGCAATGAAACTACTTCTTTTTTCTTTATTTTACCGAATAGTGCTTGGGAAAGTCACAAAGGACTGCTTGCTGATAAATTAAACCCTCCCTAACTTATTACTTCCAAAAGCAATATAGCAGTATACAGTAATTTCACGAATACAAGCCGCACCAATTTGACCAAAATTTTGGTGGAAACCCGGAAGTGCGGCTAATATTCCGGGGCGGCTAATCTATTAACAAAATTCTAAAAGCTGCCAACACGGAAGTGAGAGCCCGCGGCAGCCCCAAGCCAAGCTGGAGCCCGGCCGGCCCCGGCAGAGGTGGGAAAGCCTGGCAGAGGCGGGGCCAGCAGTGTCGGGGGCGGGCGGCAGAGCCTGAGCCAGCAGGGCGGGGGAGCCCGGGAGAACTGGGGCTAGCAGTGCAGGGGAGCATGGCAGAAGCAGGAAGGCCGGCGGGTGGGGCTGCCTGGCAGCGGGGGAAGCCCAGCATAATCGGGGCCAGCAGCGTGGGGGAGCCCGGCGGTGCGGGGGCCTGCAGTGCCGGCCAGGGCGAGGAAACGCGGCGGCGGTGCAGACGGGAGGGGGCGGCCGGCGAGCCTGGTGGCGGCGGCGGCAGCCCTGCCGGCGGGGCGAGCGAAAGCGGCGCTCGCGAAAGCGCCGCCCGGCGAGCGAAAGCGCCGCCGCGAGCCGCGAGCCGCGAACCGCGAGCCGCGAACCGCGAGCCGCGAACCGCGAGCCGCGAAAGCGCCGCGGGGCGGGCGCGGCGCGGGGCGGGCGCGGCGCTCGCGAGGCGCGGCGCGGGGCGAGCGAAAGCGGCAGCGGGGCGGACGGCGAGCCCGGCGGCGGCAGCCCTGCCAGCCGGGCGAGCGAACGCGGCAGCGGGGCGGTGCTGACGGGAGAGGGGGGCCAGCGAGCCCGGCGGCGGCGGCAGCACCACCCGGCCAGCCCCGCCGAGCCGTTGCGCTGAGCTGGGCCACCCGGCCCCGTCGGCAACCATGAGCGGGCCGAGCCTGCCTGGCCCCGCCCCGAGCCAGTAAAGCCCGCTATGCCGCGATCCTGTTACTAATTGGCCAATTTGTGAAAGCTGCGCACGGATTCTCGCGACGAACGAAAGTGCGGCTAATATTCGGGGTGCGGCTTATCTATTGACAAAGACAGCAACATTGTCGAGGCACCGGGGGTGCGGCTTATAATCCGTGCGGCTTGTATTCGTGAAACTACTGTAATTTTTTTGTTTGGGTGTGTTTAGATTTTTTTTCAGTGACTGGATATTTTCACCCCATTTTTATGGTTTGGAGGGAATTCACTGCTACGTTTTTGTAGCCTTTTTTCCAATCCAGTGTGGTTCAGAGATAGAAGAAAGGAAAACAGTTGCCTGATGCCTCTTCCAGCTGGCCACAGCCGCTTCCAGTGTCCACCACTGCTCCTTCCCAGCAGGACACAAATCAGCACTGCAGCTGCAAGCTCTGCTCCCAGCCCCCAGCCCTGGCACAGGCTCACAGCCACTGCTGCCCTGCAGCATGCTCAGCTTCAGCAGGTTTTCCATAAACCTCCCCAGAAGTGAGCATTTTAAAAGCAGTTTTTAAGGGGGTCATGAATCATTTCTTCTCGGAGGCAGATGTCTGACCCCGGTCATGCTAGGCAGGATGCTTGAGCAAAGCTTGTTGTGGCTTCCCCACAACATCCCAGAGCAGTGCTTGCTCTCCATCACTAGGAGCTCCAGGTGTTCCTCAATGATGGATTAAAATAATGAAGAAAACTTTGAGAATTCAGGCAGATGCAAAACGAAGGAAGAAGTCACAGGCAGTGAAAAAAATGCAGAGGAACCACCCTGAATTCATACTGAATCCTCGTTGAATAAAGACAGCTCTCTGTGATGAGAGCCATCATGCTGAGGCCTGGGGACAAAAGTGCTCCTACTTCATCTTCCTCTTTTTCTTTTGTTCCTTCCTATACTAACACCAATTTTACACCCTGTGTTTCAACTTTTGAAGGCACTAAATGGGTCTAAATCAGCTAAATCAGTAAGACTACTTGATGGTGAGGCATAACAGTGTTTTCAGTCATAACAGCTTTTGTTTGTGTGAAATTGATTATTCAATTCATATTTAGATTTTAATCTCCTGGGCATTCATGTCAGTTTTGACTATAAAACACATCCTGCAATATCAAGTAAAAGACTTTCCACTATGCAGCACTGCATCAAGGCAACCACTGGCTCCCCAAACAAATTAAAATCTTGTGAGCCTAAACAACCAAACCCATGGCATCAGACAGCTGGGTTCTTATACCTAAACTCTTCTGGGATCTCCACACTCCCCAGAGTTTTAATTATCTGCTACAGATTACAAAAATACTGTTCAATTGGCACCAGCAGCTAGGCTGTGACACTTGTGCTCCAGGTTGCAGTGTCACTGCAAAAATATTCTCCCAGCATCCTCTGAAAATGCAGTTCAACATTTCCCCCCACCCAAAACCCAAATGCACATACCAGCAGTCAGCTCTAATGCCCCATAGACACCAGCTGTAAAATCATGTGTTGGATGCAAACCAGGATCTAAGGATGGTGTGGGAGCAGGGGCTTCTAGAAACAAATTGGTCAGAGGAGAAACGCACAAACAACAAGTATATTCACGGCGGGCCCAGGCATCTGTACAGTGATCTCACTTAAAATCAGCCAGAAAGCTGAATTCCTTTCCAGAGTCAGTCACACTTTGATTACATGCTTTAGAACCATTTTAGTTACATGTTTCCAAAGCACGTTCACAGCTCCCAAGGCACACTAGTTGAGTCCTGAAGGTCCTTTGCATGATCAGCTCCGTAAGGAATTAAGAGCAAGCTTTCGGTGTCTTCACGTAACATCCCAGTAAAGACAAAATCTTTCACCATCTGTGCAGCTACACCAAACTGCAAGGATTTGCAGACCAGCATCCAATACAGCCTGACAAAGATAACAGCTATCTTTAAAGAGGCTCTAACCCTTTTTACCTATTAAACCCTGAAATGCTCCACATACAGCACCATAGTAATTACATTATATACTCCTGACCCAGTGTTATACTGGATTATGCTGTCTCTGAAGATGGATGTCACCAGATCTGGCAATTCCTCTGCAATGTGTATGACCTTCTTGGAGTTCAGACACATAGAAATGACAGCAGCTCAGAGAGGACAGAAGGGGTTGAGGCAATTGAGACAGACAAGTGGCCTAAAGTCCCCACAAGACAGTGGTCAGGAAAAAAAAAACAAAAGAGAGGCAGGAGGGGAAAATAAGGGAAGCAGAAAGTTGCAGTAATGCAGCTTAATCCCATAGAAAAATCCAAAAAACTGTAAGAGGGAATGGACAAACTTGCAGCAGAAAGAGAAAGAAAAGCTCTTTGCAGCTTTGAAATCACTAGGGTTTCAGAAAAGTAAGTCACATAAATCTAGGTTACTCAACAGAAAGTGAGCATTTAAGATTATAATAAAAAATGTATTCTGTATCAAGTTGATGATTTGAGAGGAGAAGTGAAGGTAATTAAGCTAGGTGCTGCAATTCCCAAACTCTGGAACAAATGACTTTAAAACGAAAATGATTTCCTTCCCCACATACTTTTCATTAAACATGCCTTTGCTAAATATTATGGTGTGTTTTTAAGGATACACTAATTCCATCACTACAATCTATCTTAATTTAAGGGAGAATGCTACAATTCAGAAACAAAGTGAGAGATTTTGATACCAGACTCTATTTAGTGTGCTGAGTTTCAAACCTGTCACATGTGCTAACGAGGTAAGTGCCCAAACCAGTGAAACAAGTCCATGAACAGTGGCTTTTGCCATCTTTCCTCCTGATATTCTGCAGGACCTTATGCAAGACTCTCTGACCAAGTGACAAAGGACTGCTGTGCATTGTAACTAATGATCATTTTATGCCAATCCATTTTCTTTAGTATCCTTCAGGTCACAGCATGTAAAATTCATTTATATTCCACACTACATGCTAGTTTGGGTGGGGGAAAAAAAAAAAAAGGTAACTGGATGACTGTCTCACTCCTTACTGGAAAGATTTTCCCAATAAGGCATTTATAATTTCAAAGTTTAATGTATCAAACAACTTTGATGCCTTAGTGCACAATTCAACCTTCTCAGGAGCTAATAAACATGTAGTGTAGAAAATACAGTTACTCCCTAGAGCATCATAAATGGTGACTCAACAACCACAAGTTTCTCCTAGAGCTATGTCTGATGTTAGATTAACAACAGAGTCACATTTCACCTCTCCTTCCCCTCTTCTGCTCACTCTGCAATCTGTTTTCTGTGGGGACACAAAACTACATGCCAATATTCACAGGGCCATTACATCTAAACTAAAAAATGAATGAGGTAATCCACCCCCTCCCTGGATGTCGTGAATGCTCTAGGGAAGTGGTACCCTGCAGCTGGGCTCCAACCCTTTCTGCTGTCACCTTCACTATATGCACATATTTCACTACAGCTGGGGCCACAGACACTTCACCCTCAAGGAATCATTGCTGTGAAGGTTTGCAAAGAGGCAAGAAACCAGCTAACTCTTTTCCCAGCTCCAGAATGACATTAATTATCCCAGCAGCAGCCACCACATTTTCTTTGAGAGATGCAGACGTGCAAACATGCCAAAAGCACACCACAAAACAAGCACATCAGACACATATTGGATCTTAATTAGGGAGCTTGTCTTGCACAGACTTCAATGCTCCATGCTCCCCTTCCCAGCCCCCTTTGTCTAAACTCTACCTGTCATATATTTATGTCACCTGTTACTAAAATCCCACAATGCTGAAGTTTGCCTGTTCCCCATAGGCCATTCATTGCAATGGTTCACTAACCTCACCGTTTAGGAAAATTTTCCCAAATGTCTGACTTAATTCTTCCCACTAGAAATGGACTGAGTTCTCCTCACCCTGACAACAGTGGATGCATAGCATGGCTCTGCAGCTCACAGACAGCTGCTGTTTGCCCCTCAGACCACTCTCTTCTCTGCCTCTTCTGGCAAGTCCTATTTTTAGTCTTCTTCCAGGCTCTTTCTTCTCTCTTCTGTTCTCTTTGCCATCAGTTCACCTCTTTCCAGAGCAATAGCATCCAAACCGTACTTCCAGCTGAAGATTGACTGTCCTTACTGATGATGAATAGCTTGCAAGGACGGCTTTATGTCTGACAATAATACTTCTTTCATTGCTCCAGCTAGCAAAGAGTTCAATATTTTCACCATATTATGACAATTACCGACATAGTTTTAACCTTTGATCCATTCATAAACCCACACTCTTTTCTCCACACTCTTGCCTAGTGGATAAAAACTGCCTTAGCTACACTTTATTCAATAAAAAGTCAGGGAAAAACCCTACTTACTAGCTAGATATTGCTTGATTTTTTTTAAAAAAAATTATACTTACACAGTCCTTTCTCTTTTGTTGGGTATCATTCAAAAAATTAAAGCATTTATTACCATACAAGATCTAATTTCAGAGACAAGAGTGAACATGATTTATGTTAGAACAACTGCAGCTCCCTGTATCCAAAGTACATTAATGCCATGATACTCTTATATTTATTAAAATATTAGGGAGTACCAATTGGAAACATTTCCAATTTCACCTATAGTTTCCATTCACTGCTGGCATAGGCACTCCAGTTCTTTGACAGGTCTCAGGGGCATCAGAAATCTGGCCAGACTGACTCCCAGCATGTTTGCTGTAATAGTTTCACAGGAGCTGAGAACACCTTCCAAACAAGGCAGGAACTCAATGCTCTTGTCCACTTCCAAGAGCCACAGGGCCATTAAGGCGACCTGAGGGGCATTGCTGGCAGTGTCGTAACTTATTAATAAATTGAGAGCAAGTTCACATCTACTGGGAAAGGAAAGTCTAGTCTACCTCATTTTATGGTCTCTAGCTGAGTCAAGCACATTAAAATATGTATTACCTCTGTCTACCTGTCACTTCGTGTAACATGCTTAGGTGAACCCATGGCTGAAAGCCAGAGCTCAAACTGTTCTAATTCAAGCAGTGCTTTTGGGGAAAAGTTATTTGCAACAGAAGTGTCATGTTCCTTGAGTATGCTGGCAAATGTTTGCCTCAACCCTTACTGAACCAAATGTTAAATGGTGAGGAAAGACTGCAATTTTAGGTTAATTCTGGGCATTATAGTACACTCATGAAATGAACTACATACTCTGCCACACTAATGAAAAAATGGAAAAATTGAGAGAGATTGAGACTGATTGCTTAACATGTATTTTAAGAACAATTTTGATACTGGTTTCTCAAGAGGGAACAAAACCCCAGCCTACATTACATTCCCAAGGAAACCTTCTCTTCCTACCTTCGGTACTGACAGTAAATGTGCCTCGAGGACACGAAGCCAAGAAAGAGCTGACAGGCCAATATAGGATACTGCTTCATTCCAACCAAGTAGTAGACAATGGCTGGCATTCAGACAACTAAAAACTTGCAGAGAAGCTAGTTCAAGCTGGCTTAAGTGGATGCAAGTGTGGGCTTGGATATTTAGGAGTTCTTAAGAAGAAAAGAAGCTTGCAATATTTCAGGGTGGGGTTCTGGGACTTTCTTTTTTATCTAATCCATTAGTAGCAAATAAGACCAGGAACACGGCAGGGTCATGTGTACCCAGAACTGCATCTAAGTCTCAGAATTACAGTTGCAATTAATGGGTTTTCCAAGGAGGGACAGGGGTGGGAAGTTGGGGGAGGAGGAGGAGGGGAGAAGAATCAACTGGAGAAAAAAAAAGAAAACAAAACTGAAACTACTCAGAAAACCACAGCAGCCTGCAGACTGAACAAGTTAGAGATTTCTTCTCTTGCTCCCATGCAAGCACGCAATCAAGGGCACAACTCCCAAAACACACACATTTGAGGTTTTTCCCTGTTTCACCCCATTTATAATCTTTTACAGTCTCGTAAAAGTGTGCTGCCTCCAAAAATACAAGGATTCTTTTTATTTCTTATTATTCCATCTGCAGTTCAGCACATCACTTGACCTGCACTGACAATGACCTTAAATGACACAGGTTCAAGTATGCAGCTTCACCATCCCTAAAGTGAGATGCATTTTATTAGGGTTTTTTCCTTTTTCCTCTTCCTCTGCTCACACTTCAGACGACAGGAAATGCCTGCTGTGAATTCTTGTCCAGCATTTTAAATAGCTCATGAAGCACTTTCTGTCCAACACCAGACAGCTTCCCATGGGCTGTAAGCTCTCCAAGAACAAGAGGTGTAAATACCTTTGTCCCTCCTCAGTAAGGGGGAAGCAGCTGGGCCAGAGAAGAAGCCCACAACCCCTACGTGCCACTGCACCCACCCAGTACCCACTCAAGCCAGCAAGGACAGAAGGTACCTTCAGCCCCTCACTCAATCATCCAGCTCCAGCTGTAACCAAAACTGGCAAGCACCCAAAACCTTCCAATTTTTTTTTATTAAATCTTTTTGTTATTTTTCAAGCACTCAACTGTACCACTCTATACACCTCAGCCATACATTCATTGTGGTTGGTCACATGCAAATAAGTGCAGACAGACTGAATTATTGTTGCAACAGCCTCAGTGTTGTACTACCCAGAAGTCTCATAGGAGACGGTTTTGCAGCTTATTGAACTAAATACATTTTTGTGTACTGCAAGTTTTAATTGTCAAGGAGGATCATGTACAGCTATAAATCTATGAAATGTATTATAAATAAGGAACATGTTCAAATCAGTTCAGTTTTAATGGAGAAGACGATTCTCTGAGTTTATTCCTCTAATACTGTGGCCATAGCAGTCTGTAAGGCACAGCAGGCCTAGTACTATGTCTGAATAGAAGGCAATTTTAAAACTCCCATACAAGAAAGATAAATCCAAACTTCTCTAAGAGTAGAAACACCAACAAGCCATGATTGCGTATCTGTTTCAAACACTCTTCATAACAAAAAGGCTGGATTTTTGGTTTGGGTTTTGTCAGTTGGTTAGGTTTTTTGAGTTGCCTTTGGGAGTTTGTTTCTTGGGTTTGGGTTGGTTTTTTTTTTAATACATATAATTTTCAGGGAGTTTTGTTTTTTTCAAAAGATGGCCTATATTATCATTCTTTTTCCTCTCAGAGGATGACATCTGGTTACTGTAGAAAGCAGTTTTTTGTTAGAAAGCAGACTTGTTAAGTCATGTATGCACCTAGCAAGCTTAAGTCTGGCACACATCCCTTCCAACTCCTCTTCATTCAAACAAAGCTTATATAGTGAAAAACCTATGCCACAGAAGAAAAAAAAATGTAATTTAGCTATTTTCAGAACAGACTGAGTGTACTTGAATGAAAAAACCTTAACTGAGCACCTAGGAAAATGACAGAACAGGAAGACTGATTAACACTGTGTTGGCTGTAACCATCCTTGCTCTCTGCACTGTTTCTAACCTCAGCAGTGGTGCCTGACCTGCACAGCAGGATTTATGGGTACCCTGAGCAGATGCAGAACTATTTCACAATGTGTTGCTTCCAGAAGCAAAAGGATTTGGAGTTTCCTTCAAACTGCAATTGTGGTTCTGCAACACAAGGTACAATGTGCTTACAACCCCTTCACTCCATGCCATGGGTTCACAGGTCTTTGCAGGCACAGGCAGCGTGCTGTTTGGGACAAGAGCAAAGCCACTGCAAGGCATGTGGATGTCAGGGCCTCAGCCCAAACGTTTCATTGTGTGGATCCCCTTCTCTCAGGCCAATTCCACTCTCCTAATGAGGACATGAGTACATGCTTCTCTCCCAGTTTATATTTATCCCTGGCCCAGGTGCTGTTTTCCAACTGCGAACACAAGTTCCCCTGTGCTGAGGACTCTGAAACTGAAATAATTTCCCCCTGCCTCCACATGTGTGAGATAGTAAAATGGATTCACACAAACTGGTCACGTGCCAAGGCACAAAGGCCTGGAGTTTTTGAATGTTCAAAGCCAGCATATGTTTGTCCCTACGCTTGTGTTCTATACGTTCTTTGCCTCACTGAAGCCTACAGCAAACAGCTGTCATTAACATTCACCCCTTCTGCTAACACGTTCCTTAATCCCTAACTGACTTCCCAGCCTATAATTAAACTTTCCAGCTGCCACACTAAGAGATGGCACCAATATCCATCATTTATTTCTAAGTAGTCCTTAAAAATCTCTTTTTCCAATTTCCAAGACCATGGACTAGAACCAAAGCCTCTTACCCTTACAGGTTTTTGGCTAAAAATCTTCCATTCACTTAGAAACTGTCTCATCTTTTACCAGGGAAATTAAATGGCCAAATTCTAGTATCTTAACAATTAAACTAATGCATTTTTATAGTGCCAGTAGCTGGAATGCAAAGAGCTTAAAAACTGATGCATCAACACTGCATGTGTTTACATATATTGTATGGAAAATATATTAGAAAGAGCTGCATAACCAACAGCATTTACAAAGCTGTTTGATACAAGTCCAAAGTTTAAACAGGAACCTGAATTAAAACAATGAAAGGTCTAATATCTTACTTTAGATTGCAACAGTGAATTGGGGTTAGCACTTCAATCTTGAAAATGTGTTTTTCACATTCACATGAGAGATTTCTTGAACAGCATAGCTGGTTGACAACATTTCCGTCTGGTGCTATTCTTGCAGTGTTCAAGAGGACTTGATATTTTATAAGAAAATCACTAGCTTCACAGTTGAAAAAGGGAGAAGAAGTCTGAATCAAATACTGCATTTTTTGGTAACATGACATAACAAGGCCCTGAGGAAGTAGTACAAAGCAGGTGAAGGCAGTGTAACACCTAGTAGATACACAGCATGGGGTTCAGAAGACCCATCATCTACAAGCCCTTCAGATCCAGTACAAGAAACACCCCCCCTCCCATCCAGCCGCAAAATGCCACAAATGTCTGGCACACCTGCTGAGCCTCTGAGCCCACAAAGTTCCCCCAGTCCAAACCTGAAGGCTGGAGAGACATGTACATCATCCTCAATCCCAGAACTCTGCAACTCTGCACACCAAAACCCAAGAGCCTGTATCTCTAAATACTATCTGTTATTGAGGAGGGCAACATCTGCTTGACTGCTGAAGCACCATCACTGAGAACAGCAAGCAGGCTCCATTCATCGTATGATTGGCAAGTGCCAGCTGGCAATCCTGACAGCCACAGCCTGTGGCCTGCTGACGAAGACTCAGGATGTTTGGGATCAGCCACCTCATGTCTTCTTCAACATGTTCAGGAGTCACAGCATGCTTTGGTTTTGCCTTTTGCCTCACGTGGCAGAGTAAAATTCAATGCCAAGGTGCAGCCCTCACATTCATGAAGCTGCAGGATGGTTTCATAGGGAATGAGGTTGCAACCTTGCTGGAAGTTACTAGTCATTTAAACAAAGTGGGGCACCTTCAGAAAAGGAATGCATTGGTTTTCCATGTTATACTCCTGCTTGAGCTTAACAATTCAACATTAACATTTTAACAGATCTCAATGAGTGTGCAGGATTTATCAGCTACTGTAAGGATATTTTGGTAGGCTACCAGATTCATCGTTCAGGTTTTGTCAAGACTAAAAGCATCACTTCTCAGCAAAGAGATCATGCCAGACAGGTGCAAAAATTCAAAGTCTCAACAGCTATGGCTTGTACCTAACAGCAAGGCAAGAAAGTACAATATTTTAAGTGAAAATGGATACATTTTCAGCTCTCTCTAAACGATAGGTGAAACTTTTCTCTCTCCTTACATTAAACATATAATTTTAAAGATGAATTTTGAAGAGTGCGTGTGACACTCTTAAGCTTCAACTGCGTATGTGTTGAGAGGTTAGGAGAACATGAAAACAGTGTTTCATTGAAACCCGTTTGTCATTTTTAATCATAGGATAACTTTAGAAGAGGTGTGACTGATGAAATTTAAATTTTCACCTGACAAACTGAATTATTCATCTCGGCGGTGCCTACGACAAAAGACCAAGCAGAGCAGTCAGTCAGTCACCAGCCCCAGAGCTACTACAGAACATCCTTGAGAAGCTATGTCTTGCAGCACCACAGGGTGAACTTGTGTCAGGGAGGTTTTGGTTAGATATTAGAAAAAGGTTCACCCAGTGGGTGGCTGGGCACTGGAACAGGCTTACCAGGGAAGTGGTCACAGCACCAAGCCTGACAGAGTTCAAGGAGTGTTTGGACAATGCTCTCAGGCACATGGTGTGATAATTGGGGTGTCCTATGCAGGGCCAGGACTGGACTTGAAGATCTTGAAGGTCCCTTCCAATTCAGCTTATTCAGTTTTCAGGGAATTGCCTTATTCTAAAAGAATGCACTTGTCATCATGCCTCGTCACCCCAGTTCTGGAAGATACCATGCATTTTGCAGAACTGTTATCTTAAGCAATGCTATATATTACTCTTATGTCCCAATTTTTTACCTCTCTAGTATTAATGATCAATAGTTTCCTCACTGCATGTCCTACCAGAGTTGAGAAAGAAACAAAGTTCTAAAAATTTCCACAGTGTTAATAAAATGGGGTTTCCATACATCACAACTTCAGAATAGTAGGTTAAGAGGAGGCTCTCCAAGGTCTTCAAATGAAGACTAAATTCCAGCAGAAAGCAGGATTCCTTGCCTAGAAATATAAAGATGTTGGGCTTAAACATGAGATTAGCCAAAGAGTGAATTCTGCTCAGCCCACATCTCCAGTCAGTTTTTAAGTAGGAAATAATTCCGTTCATTATGTAAACTCTTATTCAGACTCTTGTTAATGTTTGTACTATCCCTTCTGAATTTCTGGACAGTTTCTTTCAGGCTCAGCAGCCAACATTTAATTAAGAAATATTTAACAACTAGTGTTTTTTAAACAACATCACGCTTGCAGAAATAATTGCATATCACATCTACTTTACAAAATCAAAATAGAGCCAGTGGAAACCAGATACAAAACACATGCCTTCAGTTGAGCTAGTTTTGTTTAGAAAATGAACAGACAATCTATTTCCTTGGCTGAAACCTTGATCTGTTTGCCAAATACTGTCCTGCAGAGCTTTTTCTTTTTACAACAACATTCCAGGCACAGAGGACACTATCAAGGAAGCACACTCACAGTTCTGCAGGTTAGGAACAATGATAACCTTGGCATGCCTTAAAAGAAAGGTGGCAAAGAAAAGTACATAATGTGGTATGTAGTTAATGTATCTCTTTTATCCCTTTATAACTGCTCGGAAGCCAGAGAGCAATTAGTATCTTCCTATGCAATTAGAAAGTTTTTAACACGATGTTTTGTTGCTGCATCGTCTAGTGCATGGCAGCAGTTTTTTACTCAGGAAAAAAAAAAAAGCACAGCAAGATTTCTTACAAATCTATGGAAATATCAAACACTTGTATCGATTTCCACAGACTGGTTTAAAGAAGGAGGCATAGCTACACTGACAGTATTCTTCAAAGCAACATCATAGGATCAGAAGGTCACGGGGGCATCTCTTCTCATACCAGCTATTTTGCTTTTAGATAGAAGAAACACTGACTACAGTTAGAAAAAGACACCACAGATGATAGAAAATGCAGTACACAGGGAAACCGGAAAATAAATTGCAATAACCAAACTTCTACTGGGGTGAGGCAAGGTGGTTCAGAACAACAGGGGATGGAGAAAACACAGTGATCATGTCTGCAAAGCAGATAGAAAAAAACAACATTGGAGCTTGAAAGGGAGAGTCCAAAGCCAGGTAAAGAGTTTGCTTAAATACACACATTCCTGTTACAGAAGTTGCTGGTATCCTTCTGGTCAGTGTAACCATTTTGTCCCCATGGGTAACCCCAAAACCATGCAGTTCGCCCTGTACTGACAGCAGACATTTTATGTCCATTCCTGCAGCACAGCAATGGGAAGTTGGTAAAAATTTAAAAAGACAGAACTTTTTTATTCTTCAGCTCTGCATCCTTAATTCAATCACTGTCCCCTAGGGCTGAGAAAAGCACTGGCTTCACTGCTCTGCATTATCATGTGGGCAGAGAAGCTACACAGACAAATATTCCTAGTTTATATATGATGCAAGTGTAAGAAAAACAGTTTCAGGTTCACACTAAGAAGAACAAGTCAAGAAATCAGTCACAGAAGTAGCAGATGAGGATAGAATACTTTCAAACCTTAAGGATGAAATTCTGTGTGGTTGAGCTTCACAAGAACTGTGGTCAACAGGTAATAGATCAGAAACAAAAGCCTTAGCACCAACACTTAGAAGTGTAAGGTCGGCTTTTCAAGTATGTTTAGTTTAGCGTTCAAGTGATTTAGTTCTATCAGCATTTCACCATCACAATAATTGTGTGGCATATTTAGTTTGTGCAAATAAAAGTAGGTACGTTATTTATGCAGACAGAAAGCCTGGCAGAATATATTTAAATATATCGATGAAGGAAGTGGGCGCTGTCTTTCCTCACTATCATGGAAAACTGGTGAGGGCAGAAGCATTGTCTGCTGGCTCTGCTTCTTCAACCCACGCACAAAGGGATTCCAAAGATCAGGATAGTGAGACAAATCAGCTATTCTCTATTTCTTGAGAGTGTCATTAAATAAAAGTGGTATGAGAAGTGGCTGTGGGTGGTGGTTTGTTGTTTTTCCAAAATATCCACTATAGCCCATGAATAGACGATTCTAATCCACAAATACGAGTAGTGGCACTGAGGGCAGGACTGAACACAGAAAGCAAACCAGTGTCAATACTAGATCTAAGCTGGCACAGAGCCTGTCCCCAACCTCTGTTTGCTGCACTTAGCACACTACCCCTGCAAGTAACCAATGAAACCCCGACGGTGTGCTGGCACAGTATTAAAGGATCCTCCTAATTGCTATGCTTCAAATTCCAGCTCTAAGCCTGCTAAGAGAAAGTCTGCAAAACTCTTTAATAAATCATAGAAATCACAGACGAAAATTAGGTCATGTCACCCACGCCTCCTATCTGCACCATGAGTTTGTTACCCATACAGTGCTGTCGAGTGCTCTGTCTCGACAACTCCTAAATGATTCAAGTGCTGAGGTTTTTCCCAATTCCCCAGGCAGGCTGTTACACAGCCCAGCGAACATCACCATCCATAGGTTTTTCACTGGCCAGTCTCATCCTCTCTGTACCAATTTTGCCTCTGTCCCATTTTGTTCTGTTCCTATTTATATCTTCCTCCAACTTCGCCCAAATCTGCTCTTGATGCTACCTCAACCACTATCCGGCAAAAATTGTTGCTCAGGAAACGTTATTCTGCCTCTCCTGTAATACTGCTGTAGTGTGCTGCTATTTTTAGGAGAAAAAAAGGAGGTGGTAAGGGAATGAAAGGCTGCCAGCTCCAGCTGTACAAGAATAATGCTCCAGTACAGTGGAAACTACATTACAGTGTTTCTCTCTAAGCACATATAATTGACCAAAACCTTAGTCTTCTGGAATGATCTAAATGGGAAAGACAGAAGAAATGGAAAAGACAAATTCCAAGGTTAAAAAAAAAACCTCTTGTCATCTAATTTCACCTTTCAATCCCACAGCTGGGCTCCTCCTTCCAGGATTGTTCTTGAGATTTTAAAAGAGCACTTACCAAGTGAGACACATTGCTAACGTAGCCATGTCCTGCCATTATCCTAGAATAGTTTAGGTTGGAAGGGACCTCAAAACTCACCAAGGCACAATATCCCTGCCACGGACAGGAACACCTTTCACTAGACCAGGTTGCTTAAAGCCCCATCCAACCTGGCCTTGAACACTTATGGCCTTTGGCAATGCTTTCAGGCACATGGTGTGAATCTCGGGGTGTTCTGCACAGGTTCAGGAGTTGAACTTTATGATCTTTGATGGGGCCCTGCAGTATATTCAGTGATTCTATGACTTTCAGACTTCTCTAGACAACTTCTCTAAAAAACCCGGCTATTTCACCTTGTCATATCACTACATCATGTAAAAAGTCTCTCCATTTATTTCTGTAAGCCCCCTTTAGCTGAAATGTCCCAATGCAGTCTCCCCAGAGCCCTCTCTGCCCCAGTTTGAACACCAGCTCTTTAGTCTGTCTTCACAGCCAAGGTGCTCCAGCCCTCTGATCACATTCATGGCCTTCCTCTGTATTTGCTCCAACACGTGGAAGCAATATTCCAGATAAGGTCTCACGAGAGCAAATGAGAGAGAACCACATCCCTGGTCACGCTGGCCATGCTGCTTTTGATGGAGCCCAGGATTCTATCGGCTTTCTGGGCTGTGAGCATGCCTTGCTGAGTCACGTTGAGTTTCTCTTCCACAAAACTCCCAAGTATTTCTCCTCAGGGCTGCTCTCAATCCATCTCTCAGCCTGTATTTGAGCTTGGATTTGTCCTGAGCCTTGCACTCGACCTTGTTGAACATCAAAAGGTTCACATGGGCCCACCTCTCATGCCTGTCAAGGTCCCTCTGAATGCCATCCCTTCCTTCCAGCGTGTCAGCCACACCAAACTGCTTGGTGGTGTCAGTAAACTGTGCGATCATTAAAAAATGATCAATGAAGAAACCTGCTTACAAGAAGTCATTGTGCCTTGGGCCAGCCCCTCAAGTGAAAGTGAGACCTGTGTTTTATGCCTGCTTCAAGACAAAGTGACATGCTGACCTCCAAAAAGGCAGCTGCACATCAGTCCCTGGGTAATGTCTGTGCCAGATGCTCCACACAAAAGGCTTTGTGCAGTCAGTACCTGCACTATCAAGACTATTTGGACAAAGTAAAAGACCCTGCTTTCCAGAGCACACATTTTTATATATCACCCACTGTCTTTACCTTTATCAAACCTCGTATTTACCGATGTTCAAGGTTAGGAACTGCTACCAGGAACAAAGTAGAGGTTTCTTGCTACAAATAATTCTCACAGGCAAGCAGTGATGCTTCTCTTTGTATATATGCATGTGTCCATGCATGGACTTCAGTGCATCTGTGGGACACCTTCAGCAATCACACCATGCTGGGAGCAGAGGGGCTAAGCTCTGTCTGCCCCAACAGTTGCTCTGCAGCAGCAGCAATTTAATTGAAGGAAAACAGCAATAAATACAGAGCACCTGGTGAAGTAATAATTTCCAGGGTCCTTAGAAAGATTACAGCTTCCTGACCTAAGCTATGATTTGGCTGGGTCAGATTTTGATACCTCCATCTAAACCAAACTGAGCCTTGCTTCACAGCCAGGCTTACCGATTTCCGTGGGAAGACTGGCAGATTAAGATACTCCCTGACATGAGTCAGGGTGCAAGAACAGGTCTCTCAGTTAGTATAAACATATGTTTCCTAGGTCTGGAAGACATGGGGTTTTGTTTTTTTGGGTTTTTTTTGCTTTTTTATTCTTCTTCTTCTGTTCTTCACAGCCTGTTTATATTTGCTGGCTTATTAAACAAGATTTTATGTGCAGCCAGTACATCCTAGGAAACTGGAGGTGTTACACATAACTGCCCTCAGATTCATAAGGACTAAACAAAGTAAGCTCCACCAAAAGGGAGTCCTCCTGCTCCATTGCTACCAGCAGTGTCCAGTTCCCTGGTTGGCATGAGCAGTGTCACCTCCTGCCACCAGGGAAAGGGCTGCCAGTTCACACCAGCACGTGGTTGTCCCTCAGGATTTACTCACCTCCTCCAGGGAGGTGGAGAGTGACTGAGCCACTGCAAGGGATGAAGCTCTGAAGATGAAGAATACGAAGGAATAATCCCAAATGAGGAGAAGGAGAAGCAGGGCAGGTACTTGGCCACTTTCTTGGGTGATGGGAAGAATGGAGAGTGCCAGAGGATCAGGTGCCAGCAAGGATTCCACCAAGGAGCCCAAAGACAGGGGGACCCAGCCAGTGACTGCAGCCAGGGAAAGGGGGCACGCACAGGAGTGATAGGCAAGAGCATATGAAAACCACAGGCATAAGTGTGCAGTTTGCTGACATCTGCCAGGTGTTTTCCCTCCCATGAACATCCCACTGTTCATCAACAGGGCTCCAAACAAAAGCCTACCATGGTCAGCTGTTGCCATCTCAAATTATTCTCTCACTTGCTACCTGCAGCCCATCTGGGAGCAAAATCCAACCCCTGTTTTGGAAAAAAGGCTGCAGTAAAAGCCAGGCAATGAGCACATGCTACACCTTGGCAGTCCTAGTTTTAACATAGCTCAAAACTAGAATCATCAACCATTCTCTATTCCACGCAGGAGCTTTCTTCTCCCAAGTCTCACCTAATAGAGCAATGCTGTGGCTCCTTCCTCCTGTCCCATTTGCCAATAAACATCTGTTTCTTACAAATATATACACAAGAGCAGGTATCCAAAATTGTATCCAGTTTTTTTTTCTTCACATTCGCTTCCCCTTCCTGAAAATACTTTTTTATATTCACATATGCTTTCCATTTATTCTAGTCCTTTATCCCCTACACATGCTCTGAGTCCCCAGTTTCCACATTCTTCTTTAACCCTCTAAACTGAAAGACTTTCTCAGTGGGATCAAACATCTGGTGGGTGATCCTCATGCAGATTTCAGTACTTCTTTTGTTTCTCAGCTTGCCAATAGATCAGTTTTGATAGACAGTGAAGCCACTGAAAAGGATTCTCTGTCTGTGGCACACAAAGTATTTTCAAGATCTATAAAGGAGAAGGTAGAAATTGAAGAGGTCTATGTAGAAAAGCATTCCCCCCCCCTTTTTTTTTCTGGTCTGTGTACTTTTTAAACTTTCATTTATATAATACTCTTTCATGTACTGCATCCCATAGGATGCAAATAGATTCATGATTTAATCGATTGTAATTTCCTTTTTGCTTTTATCCACTTTATATAAGAACAGCCAGCTCTGCTGATACAAAGTAAAACTTAAAGATTTAATTTTCCTCCAGAGACAGGAGGTCTAACAATTACTCAAATTGCATTATATCAGTTACTCAGGAAAGGTGCAGGGGATACTGATTTTGCTGTCTATACAGCACACTGTCTCAGATTAACTCAGTTGTCCCAAATACTGACCCACTTCTACTTTTCCAGAGGTCCTCAGTCCTCAGCAATCCTCCCGAGCTTCCTCTGCACTGATGGTGATGGTGACAGCAATTGAAAGTGGCAGGGGAGGGAGCAAAGGGCCTGTAGGTTTTCTCTTACCGAAGCCAAGAAAAGTGCTTATGCTCCTCTTCTCCACCACCTAGGCTGTTCCCTTTAAGAAATGGAGATCCTCCCAAAGAAAACAAGCCTTTCTCTTTGGGTGTTTCAAGTCAGCTATTGAGAGAGGCAGTGCTATGTGTCCATATACTCATTTAGAATTGGACCATTCCCCAGTCATTATAAATGGCTAACACTGAAGACTGAAAATTTAGAGAAGCACGCTATAAAAGCTAGCTAATTTATCATTCTTCCAGTGGTTCATCTCTTCTAAAGACTTCATGTATGCTACTGACTCAAACTGCTTAGTGATGCTTATTTAAGTCTAGTTCTGGGTAACACTGATACTCTACAACTTTTGTATACCAAATAAAAACAATCAATCATCCAGAATAAACACTTTTTCAGTCAAATTTTCAGATTAGTTGACAGCAATCATATTTTTCTGTTATAGGCATGCATTTATACTCACTTGATTAGAGAGAAATTTTGTTTGAACAAAACACTTTGAACATTCAAACACTGCAGTCATAACATATTTCCTGTAAAAATGTGATAAATAAGATGCTAAACCACCAAATCCTAGGGCCGTGCTATACACATTGAGAAAATGCAATCCTGCAGACTCACAACAGCCCTCCCTGCAGAGACTGACCCTTCATTTTCAAAGCCCAACTTATATTAAACATGCACTTGACACACACAGATTCTCAGCCAAGGACGTATTTTGATGTGACAAAGCCACATAGTTTCACACTTTTGTGATGAAAATGCTGTAGCTCAAGAAATAAAGCTGATGCTTCATCTCATGAGAGACAAGAAGTCTTTTATAACCACTTATAAATGGTTTGATGTTTTCCCTCAGACAACAAGCAGTCATTTACTGGTACATGAGATTTCCATGAAACAAGTCTGAATGTCACCCACCGTGAATAACACATTTAACACATTTCAGGAACTTTCTGTTAACTCAAGATCATGCCTGAAATACAAAGAAGTGACATTTTACATATTTTAAGAAAACAACCATACATAATCCCCATGGAACTCACAAACATGCATCAAACAACAAATATAACAAACATAGGTGCGACCACGTTGCTGTGGGACAAATCTACTATCACCTACCCTTTTCCCGGATTTCAAAGAAAAATCTCTGAGTAACAATTCTTTCTCATCAAAAACTAAATATTCAGTAGGTTTCCACTACAGACAAGAACAGATTTTACCCTGATTAAACGAAAAATTACATAAGTTGCAGCTTCACCTTCACTTGCTCCTTCTCGGAAGAGAGAAGAAAACCCCAACCCAAACCAGCCCTCTCCAGTTTTGGTGCAGCTCTCCAGCAGTCAGACACAGCCCTGCCCAGCGAGGAGCCGCCAAGGCTGAGGCGCAGGAGGAGGATGGGGATGGGTGCCACACCCTGCGCCCCCCGCTCCCCTCTGCTCCTCCCCAAGGCTAAACCTGCCCACCGCAGCATGGGGCTCCCATGGGATGCGCTCCTGATGCGCATCCGACCGGCTCCTCGTCCTATGGGGAAGCCTTTGGGGAGAAAAGGCCATCAGCTGCACCACTCACAGAGGGATGCGACTGCAGGCAATTAGTGAGGGGAGAGGCCGGGGCTGTACTGCTCTGATTAAACAGAACCAGTTGTGTTTTTGATGTTTCCCGATGTGTTTCGTGTTCTCTGCTGCAGGTCTGCAGCATGCCAGCAGCTCGAGGAGCCTTCCTGCTCATGCAGTGCCATAAGGAATAAACTTCCAGCAGCTCTTACCCCAATGCAGTGCTCTCAGGCTCTCCTCTCCTCCCCTGATTGCCATGCAGCTCTCATCCTCACGCTAGAGCTAAAACTTTCCAACCCAAGGAGACCAGCATAGCAGTATTTGCCTATACTCTATTATGCATGTACACACTCAGAGGTGCAGCAAGACCAGTGAATTTAACAACATCAGTGATGCAGCATGATGATCTTGACCTTTTAATACTCTATGAAAGGACTCTTCTCAATAGATTTAGAGAAAAAGCATACATACAGTCACATCTGACTGACCTTTACTGGTCCAAGCCTTAAGTAGTTTGCTTATATTCTTATTTTTTATGGGATTTAATTATACTTTCTTTATACAAACCTTTCAGCTTTGTATGGATAGAGACAATTGCTGACAACATTAAAAGTGAAACAAAAAGGTATCACTCAGCTCACCAGGCTGCAAAAGAACAGATGTGCATGGGACACACCTAACCCAGTTTTTTTCGTTCTTTTGGCAAGCAGCCCTCTGACTTGAAATCATTTTGACAGAAAAGACCTCTAACATTGTAAGTAGTTTCCCTTCAACTTCGAAGCAACGTGCATGTTCAGTGGAGGAAATACTTTCCACGTCTGCCTCAAACAGGGGCACACGCCGAGAGCCGTGGTGAGAGTAAGAGCCGCCTTGACCCAGCGCTTTCCTCCTCCAGCACAGCCCCAGGAGAAATTAAATCAAGACAGCGCAAGGCCAGACGGGGATGCTTTGCTATTGCGATCTCCATAGGAGTACGAGTTTTAAAGCCTCTCGCTATATGTGCTGAAGTTTGGCCTTTGAATGAAAAATGGGACAACCGAAAGAGACAAAATCCTATTCCACCCGCCCGCCCCGGTCCCTCTGTGGCAGCGCAAGGGCGCGGGGCCGCACCCAGGATGCGGACAGACGGACCCGCTCAGCCCGCACGCTGGTCGCACGCGCGGCTTCTCTATTCCCCTTTCCCCACAGACCTGGCCGGGACCGACACTTCCACGCCGCGCTCCGCGGGGCCAGGAGTAGGGACGGGGGAGAGCGAGGGGTTCCAGCGTCCGGGCCGCGCTGCCGAGCACCTGGGAGGCGGCGGCGGGTCAGGCAGGCAGGGACGCGCGGTCCCGCAGCGCGGGGCGGAGCGGAGCGGGGCAGCCCGGCCCGGCGGGGCCCCTCGCTGCCGGCCAGGAGGGGGCCGGCGCGGTGCTGCCACTGCAGCGGTCCGGGGCTGCGATGTGCTCCGTGCAAACCACACCCACCGCATTGCAGAAGCCACGGCCCGGGGCGGGGGGGGTAGGGGGTAACCCCCCCACGGCGAGTAGCGCAGCCCCGGCCGGGCCCCCGCACCGCCCCAGGTGTGTTGTGTCCCCCAGGTGAGCGGGGCACTGGGGGACGCACGGCCCTAGGGGGGTTTGGGGTGCGCCCCACCACGCCACACGCCTCCCCCGCCCCCCTCCGCCGTGCCTCTGCCGCCTACAGAAGTTTCCCACAGAAATGCGTATCGTCCTAAAAAAATTTAAAATTGCACTCGCCCCCCAGCCTCCGCGCCCCGGCGGGAGCAGCCGAGCCCGTGTGTGTCCCCGCAGAGCCCCCGCGCCCTCCCCGCTCTGCGGGGCGCACCGCTCGCTGCCTGCCCCGGCTCCCCCGGGCAGCCTGGCCGCACGCACACGCCGCCCCCCAGCTTAAAAATGGCTCCTAAGAATGATGTAAGTATATATAGACACATATGTATTTATATATGTCTATATATACACACGCACACATAGATATATAAACACGTATACATCATGAAAAGGGGGAGATGCAATCTGCCCGCGCCCCCCCGGGCATACCCTGAGCCCCCGGCTGCGGAGGGCAGCGCAGGCAGCGGGGCGGAGAAGCGCGGAGGTTCCTCGGGAGCGGCGGTGGCGAGCGCGGGGCTGCTCCCGGCGGCCACGCGTCAGCAGCGGCGGCAGCGCAGCCCGGCTCTGCCCAGAGCGAGCCTCCGCCGCTCCCCAGCAAATCAGGGCCGCCGAGGCTCCTCCGGAGAGAGGGAGGGAAAAAGGAAAGGGGAAAAAAAAAAAATAGGACTGTACGCCGCCGGGGAGAGCGGCAAAAGCTGGATGGCAGCAGGTTTGGGAAGGCAGCCTTCCCGCCTGCCCTCCTCCCTTGGCCACGAGCGCTGCTCCCCGGGCACGGCATGGAGCCCCCCGCCACCTCCGCCCAGCACAGCGATCCCCACCTGGGTCCGAAGGGATCCGGCCGGTTTTTGGCTCAGCTAAATGAATCCATCTATTTAGGGAGTTGAGTTTAGCTGCTGCAGTTGCAGGCAAACCCCCGCGATGGAGAAGTTCCCTGTCAACTTAAAAGCAGCAAGCTGTGAGCTGGCAAGGTCTGGCTTTGAATTACTCGTGGGGGTTTTAATGGAGGGGGGAGGTGTGTTACCGGCCTTTTCAATTTTAATTTTCAGGGACAAACTACACGTTCTTAAAATATGAACCATATTTCCCTCAACAGGATTGCCAAATTGGAAAAATAAATTTTAAAAATATAGGTCCTGTTGCACATCAGCTTCTGGTCCAAAAGGGATAATGTAAAACTGAAGATGACTTTGAAGTTTGTACTCCAGTACAGACCACAACATGCCACATGTCAGAAAGCATCAGAAATGTGTAGTCCATACAAAAGCATTTTGGGAGGGGATTAATTCTACTTGCACCATTCCAATATGTTAAATGCATAGCTCCTCTTAGAGCAAAAAACTGACTTCTCTCCTCTACACACATAGTAGTAGCTGTTGGGTTTGAGGCTCTGCTGCATCACCGTGCTCAGAAGCACTGCTCATTTGCTTCTCTGGGAGACCAGAAGCAGCTGAACTTGCTCTTTACAAGAGGAGGAATTGGCCACAGGAAGGGCAGTGATGGCTTGGCTGTAGAAGAGCAACAGATCGACACAGTCTGACGCTGCACCTTCAATCCTGATACAGCAAAGTGGATAAGTGAGGAGGCTTATTCTCTCTTTAGATAGGGCACTTTGAGAGCTCCCAAAACTTATGAGATCCAAATTATACTCAGGGCTCTGACATGAATCAAGGGGGGAGGGTGGGGCAAGGAACAGCACTTTTAATTAGCAGTGTCTCTGGGGGATTTAAGAAGAGGAGGTTTTGACAGGAGGCAGAAGCATACCATTTCTCAAACCTGCAAAACTGTGCAGTTCTGTATTTCACTGTATTTATGGAATCATAGCCAGACACACCCCGCCCTCTTCACCTGCTATGCAAGAGTGCTGTTGAGCAGACCTGGCACACCGAAATGTGCCTGAGAAGGAAAGAGAGTTCAAAAGGAAAATGCATGCCATCAACTAAGAGAGGGCATACCTTTGGTCACGCAGTTGAAATAACAAGTCTTGTATATTCTTTTCCACCAGGAGCACTGGAAGCCATCACAGAGCACAAGGGAATGGACTTGACAGCTAAGACGCACATTAGAGTTAACAAGGTTTGATTTGAAAAAAAACAAAACAAGAGGAAAGTAAGAAAAGGACTGAGTTCCTCTGAGTCAAATTGAGTCTCAAAAGCAAGCTAGTAGACTTGAGAAATATTTGTGAATAAAACAGTAAGAATTCACCAGCTCAACCTTTGGCAGCTCTTGTCCTGCCCATTACAGAGGAAGATGTTGACATCGCTTTCAAGCAGACACATCACAGGAGTATTAGTGCTCCCCAGCCACCCATGCTATCCCTGAGCAGTACTGCAGGCAGATTTGCCCCACAGTTACACTATTCTCTGTGATCCCTTTTGTGGATATTCTGCATACATAATGCCATCTTTCATCTGAGGCTCTACAAGGCTTCCAGCACATTGATTTAACCTCAAAGCATCAAGTGGTATTAACAGGCTGCTCCTACATACAAGAAAACTTCACAACACATTAAAGGCAACTGGTACCTCTGGGCTACCAATATGGGCCTAAGTTTCAGAGCTCTCAACACCCACGGTATTTTTTTTTTCATTTTCAAATGTTAATTTTTATTTCCAGTGTGAGTTTGTTGTTCAACTTGCCATGACTTTTGTCAGAAGGAAGCTCCAAGAAAGTTTATGTTTCCATGAATCAGCAGTTTTTAAATGTTTTTAAATGTTTTATAAGTAACTTACAGCAGGCCTGAATCCATACTCTTCTTACAGATGTGGGAAATGTGAACAATCCCCCTGCACTTCACTGGAATTAATGCAGTGTCCATTTACACAAAAGGAAGATACCGGATGACAAGTCCAGGTAGCACAAGAGACTGATCTCCTGCCTTCCTATGGGACAATAATTTTATTTTTGCTATTTTCTTTTCTTTCTGGAGGTGGTGCTTTGGACTTAGATGTCAGGAGAAAATGGTGCGATTTGAGTTCTATCCATCTCAACTCCCAACACATCAGGCTTGGAGCAGCCCAAGGCAGTCCCTTCTCATCTTCACATAAGGCCCTGCTGGCAACAAGTCACACAGCCCCTGCTGCCTGCCATGGAGGAGTTTTTAACTCCTACATTTTGCTTATTTAAAAACAGCACCAGTTTGGGCAGGATGCAGGATACCACACACGGGCAGTCACTATGGTCGCACAGCCTTTGAACCCCCCGCACCCTGCTGTTCTAGTCATGAGCTCCGAGTGCCACTACCCACACACCATCTCCTCTCCACTTCAGTGACTGCAGAACACCTCTCCCATCCTGCTCCTGCTACACCATCCCCTTTCCACTTCTCATATCCAGTTTGGCCCATTCTCCCCCTCTCTCCATCAACACCATACGTCTTGGCCAGGGATTTCCCAACCATCTATTCCTCCTCAGACCTTACAAGAGGTATCTCTTCATCTTCCCTCCAAAGCAGTTTCCTTCCCCCTGTACCATATACCTTCCCTGTATTTTCTCCATTTTCTGTATTGAGATGGCAGGACCCAGCTGTATGAGCAGGAGTCAGAGTCACTCAGGAGAATGGCACATGGCTGGGAAAGGCAGTAAAATGGGTGGAAAGTTCTGCCTTCCATTCTCTTTTCTATCCATCCACCCCTTTTGCTGTTTCAGTTTATCCCCTTTGGTGAACACTAACAACTTGTTTTGAAGGGAAACCCTTCAAAGGAAGGAAGAAAAAGCCAGGGAAGAATAACAGCAAACACAGCCTCTGACACGAAGCAGGTAAATTAGAGGTGGGGAAGGAAAAGGTGCCAGCACACACAGACACACACACACACCACACACCCCTTCCCCATAGGGTTCCACTCAGAGGAAAACAATTGTAAGGAAAACAGGCCTGTGCAAAGCATTTGGCTACTACAATGACTTTTTTTATAGGAGAGAGGAATGGGGAGACACATGGTCTCTGCCAGGACAAGATGAATAGGCAACCCTGGAAGAACAGGGACAAGGATTATTGCCCAGCTCTGGGAACTGATGCCTAAAACATTCTTGTGATTCCCTAATTGATTGGACATGGCATTCAAAATAGCACATAACAGAAAAGCAAGACACAAAAATGCTATCAAACTCAGCAAAAAGCCGTCTCAAGTCTAGCCAACGATGAATTAGCTGGGCACAGCACTTTGAAAAATGGCAAGTACTATAAAAGTACCAGCATTAATACAGCATTATTAAGAAGATACTTCTTAGCAGACAGGAGCTTGGCACTATCTGTCTAGACGGGCAGATGGGTTTGGAGTCAAACTGATTTTTTTCTTTTTTTTTTTATTATTACCGTATCCACTTCCATTTATTAAAAGCAAACCATTCTGTCCATGACTCATGCAGCTTAACTTTCTGCATGGCAATGAAACAAAATTCTCATAATTAAGAATGATCACTGTGAACAGATGAAGGTAAGATTTAGAAATCAAACCAAATCTTCTATTCCTGTCGTCACTCAATACAAACATAATGCCCACTAATTGGCCAATATTACCATTGTTTTCAAATATGTCAGTAGTAAACCTTTAGATGAGCTGTCCTTAAGCAGAACTCAGTGACACAGCAGGCTGGATTCATTCTTGACACTGGTTTACTGACCTCAGTGAAGAGATTTATTTGGTGTGTTGTCTATAACTCTCACTCTGCCAGTCACTGCCAAGTCCACCCCATTTTAAGACTACTGAAGGGACAACAAGTAAATTTGGCCCTGGTGCTTTGCAACTGAAATCCTGCCTACAGAAGATTTACAGCAATTAATTCAGCACTGCCCTTTGACACTTTCATATCTGTGGGTACTTTCTGACTGAGAACATTAACTGGATTATCAAGGATTACCTCCTGCTGCAATCCTCCAGCCCCCTTTTTGAACCAAAGATAGCCACATTTTATGGGTACGTGATGCTTTGGAATGTACCTGAGGCTGTGACCAAAACATACAAGAGTTAGCTTTCTGAGAAAATAATAAACTGAAGCTTTTAATCACAGTTAAGATTTTAATTTTTGATTTATTTTGTTTATTCATAGTCATTAATAAGGCTTAACTGTAGTCTGATTTAATATACACTGACTACAGGAAACCTACAATGCAATATGCAGTCAGTACAAATTTATTTTCATTTCAATAGGGTTCCTGAACAGCCCAACAATAAGGGAGACAAGGACAGCTCTTATTTTCCATTAGCAGCTCTAGGACCACCAGCTTCCCAGATGGCAACCATCTCTATGGAGGTCAACACAGACTATTTTCCTTCACTGGGTTGCTTCCTTTATTCTTTTCCATACCATTAAACCCAGGGTTGCATTTTAATTATACAACTATCTTTTCGCGTTTCTGTGTCTTTTCATCTAATTCAGAGAATGTTTTAAGCTGAAGTTTACCTTAAGCATAAGCTAGAGTCTCACTGAGTCAAAGAGGAATCAATAATCATATTTATGGACTACTATCAGAAATAGAAATGCCATCTTGAATCATAACTTCCCCCTACAAATCCCATTTAAGATGCCTCTTCCTCATGACACCTATAATAAAACAACTTCAGTGGCCAGGTTAATGGGCATAGCCCCCAACTGCTTTCATATCATTTGTCTTCGTTAGCTGCAAGATTTACCAGGGAGGGAAGGCACTTTAATGAGTGTTTGCATAGCACCCAACACAGTTCAAGTCTGATCTTAATGAAGGTTAATAGCAATAAGGGAGGCAGTAGCAGGTTCTTGTTTAAAGTACAATGAATGCTTATGTTTATTATCATACTAAAATGCTGTTGGGAAAAGATATGAAGGCCTGCTCAAAATGGAACACCTTTATCCTTTATCTGTGTTTTCTTATATGCTCAGATGTCCCAGGTTGCTTTCTTCAATGGTTGAAAGACTACTTTAGGCTCAAGGATTCCTTGCAATTAAAACATTTCTGACCTGGCATGTCTAAACAAGAACTTTAGGTTTGCTGACTATCTTTCCTGTCAAGCTATCCCTCTCTGTTTTTATTCTCTCAGAGTGACACGAGAATAGAAAAACCCAGACTGGACAACAAAAAGAAAATTCACAGAAAGGGGAAGGGCTGGTGTTTTTATTTATCAAATATACTTCTTGAAGAAAACATCAACAAAGCAAAACCCCAATTCATGCTCTGTAATTTCTCTGTCTCTTGTCAGAAAAATGCACAGTTGTTCCCAGTATACTGCCTCTTCTTGCTCTTACATCTTTCCTTGCACAAAACTTGAAGTGGCTCCTCTTCACAAAACAAGGACCTGGGGCTGTGCCCGGTGGCTCCAGGCCCACCAAGCCAGATGTCACCCTTGCTCCTCACAGCCTGTCTCTGGCTCAGTTTGCCACATTCTCCCAGTTAGACATCTGCACTACCAACAGGAGAAACATCTCCATCAGTCCCACATTTTCCCAGCTGCTCCTTCCCACCATCCTGCTCTTTCCCCTTTCTGTTAGCCACTACAATATCTATCTAGGCCGTGGGAAGAAGCAGGCAAACCCTTTCAAATTAGAACTGAAAATGGAGGAGTAACAATAAATCTGATAAATTCCTCACAAAGATTCCCTGTGAGATCTCATCAATACAAGACTGAGGAGTGGGTGGTGTGGTGTGACATGAGCAGTGAGAATGACAGCAATATCACACCACTGCCTCTGTCAGGGGCTATGCCAGCTTGTGCTGGCATCAGATGATGATGTTGGGCATCAGCCTTGATTTATGTGAGCAACTGGTCAAAATTATACCTCTGTCCTCCAGCCCCCACCTGAGTGGGGTTCATGGGGACCAGCCCACCTCCAGCAAACAGCCTCCGGACACAGCCAGCAGCTCCTCCACCTGACATTTATAGCTGCTCAGATGCTTTCAAAATGCATTAAAACATGATCTGATTCAGATTACAGTTTAAGTCTCACATTCAATTCATGGGAAACTGCCAGTAAAAACGAAGGTAGTGAAGAGACATTCATCTCTTCCTTCTGCTTCAACAGCTTACTCCCTCTGCAACTCGCTTTCACTATCAGTACTCACAGGGAAAAATCAGGGGTTACTTACTGATCCAGGTTTTCTATGTTTTTTCCTCAGCAAATATAGTGGCATACCTCAAAGTTAGATGCCTTGTATATTGTATACCAGGATAGAAAGTAGCAGAGGGTCGCACTCCACTGTTTTCTTTCTAACTGAAATGCAGCCAGTTGCTAACTGGACACAGACCTGCAAAACAGCCCTGTGAGGTCTGCCTTGGAATCTCTGAAGGGTAAATCCTCTTAATAGCATGAAAATGACACTGGTACAGTTGGCGGGTGGGGAAAGGCAACACCAAAACAAACCATCATCTTCAACTCACGGCTTTAAACTAAACAAATTTGCACTCACCCAAATGACCAATGGTATGTGTCTGTCCCCTAGGCACTGAAAAATAGTTGGAAAGGCATCTCAGCCTCTCACCTTATGAAAAGCTTTTTACACTTTCCAAATAACGAGTATCATGAACAGCCTCTCACAGTGCAAATGTTTAATTTATTACACATCCCTTGAAACAATAATTTTAGGACTGGGTTTACTTGGTCACCACCAGGCGCTGCTCCCACTCAGCCTGTATGCAAACATCTGTCCAGCTGCTTCCACAGAAACACATGCACTGCCCAAAGTTGCCAAGCAACATCCTCAATGCCTTAAGCATCAGGCCAGCTTGCCTGCTTAAAAAAAGTTACTCGGAAAAATGGGCTGATAGGAATGCACAAACTTACATAAGGCTGCTGCATTTAGAAGAAAAGATGCTCTGCTGCTTTCCCTGAAAATTTTTGGGTGTACAATTTGCTCTTGGTAGAAAAGTAAATGTAGTAATTCTTCCCATCATCTTAAAAAAAAAAGAAAGAAAAAAAAAAAGGCAACAACTTGTGTGCGGAAGTTTCTAGGGTTTCTAAACTAAAATCTGAACAAATCTTCAGGCTGAAAAATCTATTTGCTGGGCAAAACCACACTAAGCACACACTGCCTTTCCATTCCTTACCCAAATCCAGGAATAAGCAAGCAAGCCTTCAATGTACCTGAGGGCTGACACAGCCCCACTGGTGACAGTTAAAGTCAAACTCATGTCAGTGGTTTCAAAATACATAATTAAAATAATGTATTTACAAACAACCTGTGAACCAAAAAGAACTAGGCTACAGTCTCCTCCACATTTGAACTCATTTTGCTCAAACTTTAGTCAAATTATTTCCAAGGCCCTCTTTAACACACCAGAGTCGCCAAGAGGCTGCACTTTTCAGGGTTTTAATGTAGCTCCTCTCTCAAAACAAGGTCACAAACAGAAGAAGAGGCACTGGAATCTCCGTTTCAAGATAAAATCATGTCAGTAGTGTCAGCACTTAAAAACAGGACTGGTCCTCAGTTTCCCAACTTGTCTGCTCGACTCTTATGAGACCATGGTGATGGATTGCATCACTCTGCACTTTGGTATCTTGACCCATGTGCTTCAGACAAATTTGCAATTGCCATTGCACCTGTTAACATGCACCATGAGCAGTCCTTTCTCAACCAAAGTAACCTGACCTTGCTGATGCTTGAGGTGCCAGACAAGGGCAATAAGACTGGAAGAGGAGCATTTTCAGTTGAAGATATTGTTTTCTCCTGACAAGACACGCAGTGTAAGACAATAAAACCTAAAAATATTTTCTCAAAGGAAAGACACAGTGACATTGATGCAAAGCATTACATTTACACAATATACAGTGTGCAGTTGTTGCCTTTTCAATTGCAAGAAAATTCTATAATTCAATTAGTTTGGAATAAAATGTCCTAAACCCCTCAAATTCTGACCTTTTATTAAGTCCATTCCTGGAGGTTTGGGCCATTTTACTGCAGTTGTACAACAGCTAATCTATAGTCTAAGCATTATTTTTGGCAGAAAAAAGAAGTTACAAAGAAACTCAAGCAAACTAGATAAATGAACTCATAAAACAGCCCTCAGAGGATTCAGATGACTTCAATGAGTTGCTTTGCTATCTTCCTTTCACATTCTGGGGAGAAAAATTGGAAAGATGAAAATGAAGTATGGGAAAGGTTGGATTCCTAAGGTTTTATTACTGCTCCTAGTCCTCTACAGTCCATCGTTACCCCACCAGCCTGAGTGTCCCTCTGGATCTTTCTGCCAGGCAGGAAGGAGCATATGCCTGGGCTGTGTGCATGCTGACAGGCAGCCCTGCTCTTGCTGATCGTCTGTCACAACACACGCTGCCATTAACAGACAGGACACCTGCCTACCAGGGCCACACAGGGCCCAGCTCACGCCAAAACAAAACGTGTCCCTTAGAGAGAGAGGCAAGCTTTGCTCCTCCAGACCTTCCATCCTAGACCACCATGGCTCCACCACCACCACTCATCTTTATTTGTCAAACCACTACACAGGGTGGGTCTGAATGCTTGGCACCAAAGATGCTGTGGCAGTGTCTTGTGGTGCAGAGCCTCCGTGTCTCTCCCTGCGCCAGGCACCCTCTGCTTTGCATTAAGCAGTACAAAGTCTTGCTTTATTTTCCTTTGTGGGGGACTCTGCCATGCTTTGAAGGAACCTGAAAGTGATTATACAGACGAATGATGAAACATGAGCTCTTGTTCTCATGTTCCACTCAAGCAAAAAGGCAGGCGATAGAGCTACTTATTCTTGGAGAACTGAGCCTTGAGTATCCACCACGACTGTGGTGACGAATTTCTTGGGGTGCAAGAGTGCCAAACTGCTTCAGAGAGCAAGATAATTTTTGTGTAGTACTCTGAAATTATCTTCAAAAAGAAAGTGCTCTCATGTCATCAGTAAATTCCTCATTGGTAGGTTTTTGGTTTGTTTTCCTTTCCCCTATTTTAATGAGTAGCAAATAATAATGATAATAACAACAACAACAACAACAACAATAATAATAATAATAATTTTAAACCCTAACTTTTAATGAATGGTTCCTGGAATAACATGACAAAAGGTCTAGTCTTTGAGAGAGATAAATTTTCTATGCTCCACAGCACCCGTGAAATCAAATACTCTGATACACATCCACTACAATGATTAAAGTAAGGACTTCTGAAGTTAAATTCACCAATGATGAAATTACAAAGTAAAGCAAAGCAAAATTTTTGTGACCTTGAAATGCACATGAATTATAAAGTCTCTTGCAAAAGCTGCATCATTAATGTGGATATTTTATTCACTTACCCTCTTCAAAGCCTCTTTAAAGATAAAATCATGCTCCCTATTATTTATCAATTTTATTTAGGCTAATCAAATAAAATTTTCACATTGCAACTTCCCAGACATCCCATTATGTGATGCGTCTAAAGTTTGTATAGAATTCATTAGTCAATGAATGTAGCAAAGCAATGTTCACCAGGCAATTACAGCATCTGAAAAACTCACCATAAAAGAGCAGTTACAAAGCATTATGCACATGCAAACTGAGCTATTATGGTAAGATAAATGTAGCATGTTACATCTTACTTTCTATCTTTGAAATCCTTAATACCCTCAGCATCCCTTCCATGTGTACAACAACTGCTCTTAACCACGTCTTGTAACCTCTCTCAGTGTCTGAAACCTATAAAACGCTTGCATTGTGTAAGGAAAAGTTCAGTGATTTTTGCTTACTTTCAAAAGAAAAAGGAAGCTATGAAAAATAGAGACATTTTTTAAATATCTACAGCAGTGTAAGACATACTAAGTTAAAGAATAAGGAATATTTTTGGTACAGTTTACTTAGCCCAGAGAAAGCAGTTATAGCAGTGCTTAGGCATTCACAAATATTTGAGAGCATTACATATGGGGAACAACCGTGTACACAGATGTCAGATTTGCGCAGAGTGAGACAAACAGCAGCTACTTGTAACCATGTAGCCAGTGCTGAACCTGCACAAGTCCAGGGAGCACCTCCACCTTCTGGAGACCTGTAGTGGGAACTCATCTCCACAACCCTTGCGCTCAAGATCAAGGGGGCTGGAGAGGTGAAGTACACAGCTGGTGTCCTGGGTACCTGACTCCAGAGGGTACGAGGATCACATTGCAGGAAGTCTGCATCTTAAATACTGGGATGTGATCAGCCTGGTTTGTTATGAAGGACCAAGAATTAATCTGACATGAGAAAACTAGGTTCTGTGGAATAGATGAGTGCAGACTTAATGGAGCAGACTAAAGCCAGTTTGAATTTTTCGCCAGCGAAATTATTTTGAAAGCATTAAAAGGTAGCAACAATATAATTTTCAACTGCATTGTATATTCTCTTTCACAAATTTCCAATGTTCCTACATTTGCTTCTACACCAGGTTCTCTTTATACACATATATTTGGGGAAATAAAAGTATACCAGGTCTTTTTGATAATTTCAATTCCCTCTTCTTCTTCCCACACATATCTTTGCATTTCCACTTTGCTTAAGCCTTATGGCTCCAAAGGGCAGTAAAGTAACTGGTGGAAAGGAAGCTGAATGTTGTAATAGCTACTCAAATGCGAAAACTGAAAATGGAAGGGAGAGGTGGTATGTATCATGCTGAGTCATGTGACATTTCTTAAATCACAACAAAGAAAAGCTTTACTTTTTTTAGTTAGTAATAGCATTGTATACCTCAGACTCCTTAGTGGACAGCCAATATTTGGAACCTGCTCTTATCCAGGCTTCTTATACCTCTATAGACTATAATTTTCCTTACTTTTTGCAGTCTTCATTATACTTTCTTTTAAGTTTACTTTCTAGCACAGAAGAAAATCAAACTAATCATGGCTATGAGAATGAGAAATAAAAATCAAGGCATTTTGTCCAGGTGTTCATTATAAAAACTGAGAATGCATCCACCTGTTCTAACACCTATTATGTTTTCTAGTAAGTGATTTTATGAAGTGTTATTCTCCAGTTGTTCTAAACAATAGAAGGATATTAGGGAAAAAATCTTAACTGAAAAGGATGACAAGCACTGGAACAGGCTGTCCAGCGAAGTTGTGGAATCGCCATCCCTGTAAGTGTTAAAGAAAACATGTGGATGTGGGACTTATGGACATGGATTTGTGGTGGATCTGACAGAGCTGGGTTATTGGTTGGACCTGACGGTCTTAAAGGTGTTTTCCAATCTTAATGATTCTATGATTTTCAAGACCAGAATCAGATCAAGTAGTTTTACTTAAACAAACAGGTTTGAAATCTGATTTGAAAGCTGCACTGACTCCGAGCACATTGGCGAGAGGAAAGGAGGGGTCAGACAGAAGCAGCTCTGCTTCCTCCATAACATTTCCTACGGCGCACTCTGCTCTCCAGCAGCAGCCAGTCATTATAGCAGATTTCACGAGACGGCTTCTCTGCCTGAACCGCTGGGTTGTTTATAAAACTACAAATTAAGGCAGCATTATAACCACACAGAGAGGCTGCTTCTGCTTGTTGGCTCGTGGGTTGCCCACCAGCGGTACTGACGGGCCTTATCTCAACACATTCTTTTCCAACCAAGCCACTGAGACACAACAGAGACTTTCTAAACCTCTGTTCGAAAGTGTTATCACTCACTCAACAAGAGCCTTAAACAGACTATCAGGAGTCCCACAAGTACAGCACAGGTGGAAAAAAAAATAAAGCGAGTTCTATCCGTACTATCTGCCGTGGTAGCTTGGCATAGGAAAACGTGGTAACTCCCCCCTGCAACAAAGAGGTCTAATCTCAACAGTTCAGTGGGTGAAGCCCCCATCATTGAAAAGGAAGGCAAAACTCATCAGATTAATGATGAAAGGGTGTCCCTGCCCTGTGCAGTCTGATATTCCCGGTGGCCAAGTCCAACAAAATCAACAGAAATATGTTGTCAGAGAGAAACAGTGCATTGTCTGACTGCTCTGTTTCACAAATTAGACAATTTTAACAGCTGTACAGTTTTAACTCACTTTCTTTATTTGCTCTTTGTGCAAGAGTAGCAATGCTGTATTTGTGGAGAATTTTTTAAAATACTTTTTTTCTAAATAAATGAAAAGAGTACATTCAAGAGAAACAGCTACATTATGCTTAGCAATGAACTAATTATTACAAAATATACACTCATCCCAAAAGAATTCTAGCCTACTATTTAGCCCATTTGATAATTCAATTCAAATGCAGACAATATTTGAAAATTACACAAACACACTTGCACGTAAAAAGACAGCAACTGTGCTTAATATGGACAATTAGTGCAATTACAATAATTTCTCATCCAAGTTATGTGTGCAGTGGATTCTGTGTGCGTCTCTCAGCTTTAGACCTGCTGGACTCCCCCACTCCTCCCGCAGCACATGAAGGTCAGCTGGTTTTAATGCCGGAAATTTAGTGAAACAGCTTGGTTTGTTATTGCATTGGAACTGGTTTTAGTCAGGGCAGCTCGCAGCTAAATGGCAGGCAGAACAAGCAAATTCGATTAAAATAACTCTGAGGCAAAAAGGAGATGAGTGTATTAGCAAAATATAAATGGGATTTAAATGGGTGCTACAAGAGCATGACCAGCCCACATCACAACCCCGTCTTTCCCTCTTTCATACCCATGTTTTCTCTACCAATGAAGAATATTTTTAAATAGGTTGCTCCATTTCACAACTTTATCTTATCTCGGCATGCAGCAAGTAGGCACAGAAGAGCCAGGTTTTCACCAATCATGCCACACCAATCCTTCCCTGTGTAGAAGAACTTTCCGAAACCCATAGCCAGGAGTATCCCTCTTTCCAAGCTTATTTTTTATCCCCCACCAGAGAGAGAAAGCACACAGAGCATCCTCTCTGCATGATGCCAGGCTGAGCACAAGCAGCTGCCATCAGCCTTTGAGTGGAGAGTAAGAGCAGGGCACAGCCCTCACAGCTCCAGGGCTGCTCTGGCAGGAGCTTCAGAAATTAGCCTGAAAGTTATTCAGGCCAGGAGAAACATTGCCAATACTCACAGATCCACACAAATTGCCCCAGAATAATTTCCCCACCTTGCTTTAAATCATTGCAAGACTTTGCTCCTGTGTGATCAAGGATAGCATAACATTTTCTTGGACTCACAACTCAGGATTGGAGTAGTTTGGGGCCTATTCTCTAGAGCTCACTTTAATCTAAAGAGTCCTAGAGAAGAACTTCACCTGTGAACTGTGCAGCCTCCCTAGGAGCCCTGTCATCTATACTAGGGCTTCTCCATGCCTTGCTTTGCAATTAGTTAATGAAATTCCTTCTCTTCATCATTGCTTGTGGCACCACTTTTATTTCCCAGCTGCAGAAAACTATCTAGATAAGGGAGAATCAAACCCTTTTTAGTCTCATCAGACATCAGAGAGTCCTACATCATAGAGAAGAGCAGCAGGAATAAAATTAACATTTTCTATTCAACTACTTCTGTGTCTCTCAGTGAGAGTCTCTCTTATATTTTTTAATTTTTAAATCAACTGCATATGTGTTTGCATAACATCTACCCTAGATCCTAACAAAAATTTGTTTTCAATGGGTCTCTGTTGCTATAATAGCTGAGATGTGCAGCTACATCCTGCTGCACCAGAGCTGGATCAGATACCAGGACTCACCCAAATTACCAATTCACTCTGTTTATGTGACTCTGCCACAAGTCTTAAAAAAGCCATCAAAGCAATGTTCAAGTAATGCACATTACACAAGTTCAACCTCAAAGTTTTACTTGTCAGAGATAACTAAACCCAGGTGTTTTCTGAACGAATGTGAGTCAAACAAAGTTGTTTGTGGTTGTTGTTTTGCTGGGTTTTTCTCCCTTTTTTTTTTCTTTTCTTAGCAACAAACTAAAGCTTCTTCAAGCACAAATACTTTATTTTCTCAAAACACAGCCAAATTTTCCTTACATGATACCCTTAATAATCAGCAAACTAATGAACTTGGGATGAAGACAGACCTCAGAGGACAATGAATGAAACCTTTTCTGTCCTTAGTACCATCTACTACTAGGGCCATCGTCTTTTTAAGAAAGATAAAATCTCTTTCTTCGGTATTTTCATTCTTTTCCCTCACACCCAATTTATTTCACAGTTTTAGTGATCCTTTTCAGATGTCAGTATGAAAACAACACATAATAGATATAAACAACCATTATCACATATAAAGCCACTTTGTCAATTCTTCTCTTGTAGCATCTCAGAACTCCAGGCAGTGAAAAGAGCTAAAGCACACTATAATCTTTACACATCAACAGCAAGTGACCCTTGCTTTAGACAGCCAGGATTAAGACTAGAAACAGTACTAAACTGAAATTGTTTTGAAACTAAACCCCCTTTTCACAGTGAATCCCAGCAATTTCACATTTCTTACAAGTAATTATGTTTATGTTGTGTCTAGAGCAAGTGTAACTTGGCAGGAGTGCAACACTCAGCAGACAGATATGGCAGTGGGAGAAAAGATAGCAACTCTAAAAATAAAGGCTCCAACAGTATCACAAGCAGGAGCCAAAATTCAGAAGAAATATGTATTCACTGTCAGTGAGGTTAAAGAACTGTTGGAAACCCATGCAGCAGAACAGTCCACTCAGCCTCTGAAAGATAATTTTACCTTTCCTTTAAGTGAACTGGACAGGACAACATGGACTTCTCCTTTTATATCAGTAATGCTGAGTAGTGCAAGCAGACCGAGAAACTTTAGAGGAATCATTAGGAGCAATGCTTACCACAAAAAAAAATTTGTAAAACTAATAGGAACACAATTTTGTAGGTAAAATTATCCACCAGAATACATTAGCATTATACAAGCCAATACTTAGAGTTGCCAGAATTAAGTTGCCTTCTACTGATGTGCTATGTTCAACCTTCTTATTTCTTTTTTTTTTTTTGGCCAGGAAGGAACTGCTGCCTTATCCAGTGGAAAAGGTAAAGAGTATTTAAGGAATTGAGTCATGAAGACAGAGTTATCAATTTCCTTGCTTTTTTACTTGCTTTCCTGCGGTGCTTAACACAGATAAACGAGCACTGCTAGAATAGCCATCAATACTGATAATCACCATCTTTCCAGCCACATTTTCTACACAGGGGACCAAGCCACACACAATAATGTCAAAAGCATCCATCAGTTTGGGATGCCCAACTGGTGTCACCCAGGCAAGATCATTTACAGCACGTGGTATCTTCTAGCACAATCCCAGTACTTCTCAGCTGCAGCTCATCTCTTTTGTACTGAGATTCTCAAATCACAGCTCAAAGCTCAGAAAAGGGAAAATTCAGGTAATTGACATAGCCTCCCTAGGGAACTTCAGGGTAATGGACAGGACTGAATGGATCAGTCCAGTCCAGCCTGCTACTTCATCACCCCCATGGCCTTGTCCTATTTATTGCAGCCCTTCTGCAAAATATAAACAGGATTCTGGCCAGCTTCTGAGCACACCACTAAACAAATCCTACCTAGGATAAAGCAAAGATATCACTCTCTGGTCCCTTCCCCTGACTTGTTTGTGTCCTATTTCCTTCTTTTCCCCTACTTTCTGATCTTCATCACACTCTCTACTCTGAGGTTTCTCTTCCATCCATCCCTAGTCTTACCAACTTGAACACAAATCCTCATCGAACATAAAGTTTTTGTGCTGTACTTCACTCAGGAAGGCCTTGCCAAAAAGCCATGCAGGCTGCCAAGCTAATGGGCTTTGCCTGAAAGCACAAGAACAGCAGAACTTTTGAGAAAGAACAGAAACAAAAGTACTAATACAGGTAAAACAATATATTATTCTTTCATTCCTGAAAACAAATTTGGTGTAATTTTGGCTTGAGAAAAAAACCAAATCCCATCTCTTCCCCTCCAGGTGAGGCACACACTCCTTTTGAATAAACGAGTTAGCTGAAGTATTTCAAATCAGGAGTAATTATGGTTTGAAAAATACTTTCCATGAGAAACACCTGACTAGCATAAAAAATGTTAAATATATGAAAAAATAAAAGCTAATAACATGATAAAAATCAAAAGTATTCAAAAAAGCATAGGATTTTAACTGAATCATCGAATAATTATGATTTGAAAAGCCCTCAAAATCAGTAAGTCATATCTCCTTGCTGAAAGCAAGGTTAACTTCAAAGTTAGATCAGACTGCTCAAGCATTTGTTCTGTCAAGTTCTGAATATCTTCAAGGATGAAGACCAAATATTCTCTGGGCAATGTGTGCTGATATTTGATCTTCTTTACCAAGAAATTTGGTTTTTCACACCTAGCAAGAAATCCTGCTGCTGCTGTACACTTTCAGAATGAGGCTGATGCACTTGATTTATAAACCATTTGTAAGATTCCACTTTGATTAATTTCTTCTCTGGGATACATAAAGTCACACTTTCAACCTCTCTTGGTCCTTCATTTCATTCTTCAGCCTTCTTGCTACCTAGATAACCTTCATTCTGAAAACAAAAGCCTTTCTTCCATGGGAGCAGGACCCAAAACTGGGCACAGGATTCAGATGTAACCTGTTTTTTGCTGACTGGTGGGGACTTCTCTTGACATTCCATCTGTGTTCTTTTTTTATTTCTAGATCTCTAGAAGACTTGGCAGAGTTATGTTTATGGCTGGACATAATAATCTAAAGGGTCTTTTCCCACCTAAATGATTTTATGATTTGTGATTCTGTCATTGCCCTCCACTGCTGACTTACTTTGAGTTTGCCCACCCAAAGGACCCATAGGCCCTTTCCTGCAGTCCTGTTGCTGAGCCAGCCATCCCCCATGCACTGCTTATTCCCTCCTAGGTGCAGTTCACTATATTTTTCTTTGCTGAGCTTCACAGGGTTCCCACTCAGTCCACTAGTGCAGCTTTTTGTGGCTCTCCCTAACTCCTAAAAACTTCAGTCCTTTGGATGGCACTGTAACAGTGAATGGGAATCACAGCCATCAAGGGAAAAGTCTTTGGAGCATAAAGTCACCTGGCAGGATGGCCCATCCAGACCTGGATCCCAGCACCTTTTAATAGCTCGTGTCCAAGCCTAGGATTGAGACACTCCTCAGTCAGGGAACCCCTCAGTGCCCATTGCTCTCAAAGGCAGCCCCATTAAAGCAGGGCAAACCCTGCAGGTTCATGAAGCCTTCATTAGAAAAGCCCCCAAACCGCTTCCCACAGAAGGAACAGGATATGTTTCTTCCATTATCCCTTATGGAAATATTAACTACCCCCATCTGAAAGCGGAATACAAAGTAGGAGGCACTAAACCAGATGTGGAACAAGAAGAAATGATGGATCTTTTGGGAAACAAGATGAAGGATGCAGAATTGACAGGTTTCTTTTTCCCCTCTTTGAGAGGAGCATAAAGCTGATGGATGATTTTTTTTTTAAGGAACATATTGTTAAAAATGTTGGCAACATATTATCAACCTCTAGGGTCTTCTTAATCAATTAAAATGTCTGTCTCTGGAAGAATCAAATTAACATTAGACACAAAAGTTGAAGAAAAAGTAGGAAACTGGAGAAAGGAGTAGGTTTAGCTGATTCATTCCTCTGAGATTCTTCTTTAATTACACTTTGCCCACAATGGAGAACAAATTGTTTCTCAAGTATAAAGTTCATGGAAGGTAAATCCATCCATTGCCACTGCAGCGTGGTAGGATGCTGTGTTCCTACAATATTTAATTGAGCCAGTAAGTGATGTGGCTGGCTTCCCCCTAGTCCTAGTGCATGACCCCACACCAAACAGCTGATGGTGATCTCAGCTGGGATGTAATCATCTCCCACACCAAGGGCATTGCTGTTGTACTGCTTGTCTGACAAAATACTTTAACAGCATCCCTGCCGTGGCCAGCTTTGCTTCCTCTGCCCCTTCCCAAACTCTCAAAGCACCATGTGCTACATTCCTAGGGGGTTATTGGTGTGATTGCACTTGGTATCTCACCCTCTGCTAGAATGGTGTGAGGAGGGCTGCGACAATAGCACTGAACTTCGCTATTTGTACTTGACCAGATGTTTCTACTAGGGAACAAAAATAAAAAGAAAAGTTACTGTTTGCTAGCAGTTCAGCTCCACTTGTGGTTACTGGATTGGACATCAGGGTCAAGAACTAGATGTGAAAAGCACAGATCTGATGCTCTCTGTAGGGAGCCAGTTTCTCATCTGTCCCAAGCTGGTACGGCTCCATATTGGCAGTCTGGCTCCCAGTGTAAATGTGCTATAAACATGGTCTTTTCTTTATGTGCAAGGCTTGGGGTATCTTGAATTTGACAGTCACTGAATGAAACCTTACTCTGAAGTTTAGAGGCAAATTATTGAACTGACTTGTTAAATTACATTTCATTAGCTGTAGGAACATTACAATTTCAGCCTTTGTTATTTGAGCCCTCAATCTGATTTTGTCAAGACTCTTTCACTGCACAATTTTCTAAAGTAAATTATTCTGAAAGGTTGTGCAAATGGCATAAAGAGCAACAATAGAGTAATGACTTTCTAAGCAATAGCCAGGGGTGGTGAGAATTCATTTTTTTAAAATAGCAAAACAAAAATTTTCTAAGGCTTCTCAGATCAACAGTTCTCATTGACTTCATATTCTCAACCCAAAGGTGTAAACCCCAAGGAGCATGGCAATGTGAGAGCTTTGCACTCCTGTTTGTGAGTAGCCCCAGTCAGCTGAGATTTGATATGCATCACAGCAAAAGAATTGCCAGATGCCAGCAGTTCTTTCAGGAAAAGAACTGGAAAACCAAGTTTGAATTACTTTTGTAATTCATCAGGTAGGTATTAAGGAAAAGAAAAGAAGAATGACTGATTCAAAGCCTGTAAGGAATTACTAGGTTTAAATTTACCTCTGGAGAGAATGAAATCACATCTGGAGCTCATTAGCTTTTTCCACAGAAGCAGAGCATATTCACTTGTGAAATCTTAAACAGCATGAAATGACAGACATGTAAAATAAAATTAAAAAAAAAACAGATTCCAATAAAAGATTTTGAAAATAACAGCTTTAGGCATCATAAAGACTATGGTCCTACAGAAGTTATTAAAAAATTTTAACAGAGTTTATTCACTTCCTAATATTATTCTGCATATTCTCATATAGGATCAAGTTTTGTTTTCCACTGCACTTGAGAGGAGCAGCCCCATGACAATTTTAAGCTGTAGGTACTAAAACTGGCTGATGAACTTCAGGAACATGCTCTGAGCTCAGCCATGGCTTGGGAAGTTTTCAGAAACAAGAAATGCCGCCACTGAATTAACACTTGATATTTTGGATCACATTACTTATTACCAAGGATTAAAAAGATTTGCGTTTGTTTTTGGGTCACTTCAGAGAGTAATTCAAAGAAAAAGGCTCAGGTTTCAAAAGCACTACTCTTAGGGAGCCTTATCCAAGAGTTCTTTGCTGCTGCAATCATATGTGACATCAGAGAAGGTTCTGAAGCTCCATCCCAGGGAACACTACTCAGAAAACACGGAACACAAAATCTCTTCAGTACCCCAAATCTTTCCTGCTTCAGACTGCTATCACTGCTGTGCTTGGGCACTACTGGAGCACGATGTCAAGGACACAGGGGTTGTACTGGGATGCTGCTCACATTAGTTAGAAATATCCTACAGAGCCTGAGACATGGTTTTCCGTTTCTGGACCTCCAATGCAAGTGAATGAAATCTGTGTTGAGGTGAAACATACTCTCAAAAAAGCCAAACCAAATCTCAAAAACCTACCAGTCCTGGCTGATGTGCATTTACTCCTCACATCACTACCACTAGCACCAGAATGAGGCATTTAGGTAGAATAAAAAACAATAATAAAAATGAAAACCAAGTCTGAAAACCTTTGCTGTGACTTCTTGGAGAGGGAGCGGAGCAGGGGGAACCCCTAAATCTTCATTTCCCACTCTAGTTTGAAATTGGTACAAAATGCAGCAAAATAAAGCCCTGGCCAATGACAGAAATTTATGGTATAAACAAAAAATTTCTGCAAGCACCAGACAGCCCACGAGGCATCTGCCCTACTTCAGGACGCCCTGGAGCAACCCACAGCTGGATTTGACCTCAGCTTGGTTTGACCACATCAAACAAGGACCTCTCACATTTTTGCAAACATGTGTTTCTCACACACGTATCATGGCTGAACACCAGAGTAAGGTTTTGGTGACAGCGGAAAAGAAATATCAGATGAAGCCATGAAATCATGGAAAACATAGTGTATTTAAGGCAGTAAATGTTTATGATTTACAGAGATATCACTGTTGGATTTGGAGCCCAGGAGGTTTGCACAGCCACAGCCCAGCATCTGCTCTCTGCACAGACCCCAGAGTTGCTCTGCCCCATTCCAAAGCAGCTGCTGAATAAACAAAATGAAGCATCCACAAGGTGCAGCCCCAGAGGCTGCCGTGCCCTCACATATGTTTCATCTGTGGCTCCTGCCACCTGAGAATGTCTCTGATCCACAGCAGGGAGGCCTCACTGAGCAGCCAAAACTCTCCATCAGGTCACCAGCACTGAGAGGAGGAAAAGAGTAATTTTAAAGTAGTATAGCCTAAAAATTTAAACCAAGCCTCCAGAGCAGGAATAAATTCTCTAGGAGGCTGGAGAATTATTTCACCTTGCCAAAATCATCTTTGTTCTCATGAGTGCTTCCTAACTCACAAAGCGTGTAAAATATTCTGGTCCTATAGGCATGACAGCGTTCTCTATTAAAGACAAAACTGCAGCCCATGCTTTCCTCCCCCCACAAAAAAACAAAAAAACAAAAAAAAACAAAAACAAAACCTCAAAACAAACCTGAACCCTACCTAGTAAAGATCTCTGCCATTACTGAAAACAGAGATAACCCAACCCTACTAACCAGTGGCACCCACACGGTGGAAAACTCAAAGCACTTTGAACTTTTACACTGTAAGGATAAACACTATAAACTCAAGGTGATCCCTTCATTTTATTATATTTATATTTATTCATATTTCATAAAATGTTTCTATTTTATTCCCATTCCTCTTAGTGTGTTTAGTAAAAATGCCAGTTGTATAGGGAAAAAAGTCAGGCCAGAAAATTCTACATGCAAGACATGAATAAACCAGATCATCTTCTAAGTCATTATAGAGTTATATAGAGGGGAAAAATATTTGTGTATAAGGAAACAAAGTATTTTTTAAAAGTATTTGGGAAAGGACTTGCAGTTACCAGCCGGTCAGCAGCAGAGCTCTTTCAAATTTACTTTGGATTTTCAGCAATATTCACATTCCTACATTGTGAATCTGAGAGATGTAGACACTTGAAAAACAAAAATTATTAACCTCTTAATACAAACCACAAAAAAAGACCTGCTCATAATTTCACACTAGTGCACTAGTGCTTTTAGAGTACATTCCTCACACATCACAATCAATTTTATCTTATGCACTCACTTCCCTTTCCAAAATTTCCAACACCAATGACGGAACATGTATCAATATCATAGAAAACAACATTGCAACACACTTTCTTTGGAGAAAAGGTAAAATTAAAAAAAACATGTTTAACTTCTTCCCAAAGGATTAAGAGTGCCAGTGCTCACCAGAGCTGTCACAGGAGTAGGGGTTTTGAGGATCTGCACCAAACCTGCAGGAATGCAAAGGCTGTTCCTGTAGCCAGCTGGCTGTCAAAGAGTGATGGATTACTTACTCAGCCAAATTACAGGAACAACCAGTTTTGAGGTGATTTGATTTTAAAACCTGATTGTGACTCAAAACAACCACCCTTAACATCATCCTGGTACCACTGTAAGAGACTTCATTAGTATTTGTGTTTCCATTGGGCAAAAAACTGCAATCAAACCCTCCAGTTGTGCCTGTGTGAAGAGCAGCTGCACTTTGGTAGGACATATTCTGAACCCAAGATTAAACCAGAGCCTCCATCCACGCTGACTGACAAAACAGAGTTTTACAACAGAAGTAGGAAGTAGAGAAAAGTCTCCATCTGGGCTGACCTATAGATACTTTTCCTCCGGTATGCAGTAATATATCCATGTAAACACAGAGCACAGTGTTGGAGAATAGGACATTTTTTATTAGTTCTTAATGTTTTACTATCTGTCCATGCCAAGATAACCACAGATCATATCTCATCAAATGCGTAACGAGCCAAATTATACTCTACTACTGTAAATCAGTGAAGGTCCATTGATCTCATTACAGGAGAACAATTTGCACTTACAAAGAGGTGGGGGAATACTTCTAAATAATGAAAGAGAACAAATCCTTCAATCACGGGAAACCTAATACAGGAACAGAATTCACACAGATCACTGCCCTTTTTATGTCAGCTGAACAGCTATATTTATGCCAAATATTCACACTCAAGAGTTAAATAGTTTTAGAACAACTTACTGGACTTCAGAGATGTTAAGGACTCTCCGCAGTGTTTGCAGAGTTGAATAAAAGCAGTTTCCTTCCCCTGCAAAGCCACCAACGCCTGGGACTCACTTGGCATTCCTAAAGCATTCCTCCCTCCATCCCTTAGCAATGATAGCCAGGGCCACTGACCACCAGCCACCCTACCCACCCTCTCTCCTCTGCAGCCACCACGGGGGACACCGCCAAATGCAATGCAGAAACCAGAGCAGCACCTCTGCTAATGTACTTGCCAGAGTGTCTGGTGAACTCTGTGCACATGTTTTACAAATTTGGGGCAGGGGGAAGGATTCAGGAGCAAATAAGATACCCTGATCTCTCTGCCATGTGTTGCCTTATAAAAACTTCTAAAACATATAAAGAAGTAACACTTTAAAAATCAAAATATTTACTCTATGAACTGATGATTTGTTTACATTTCCCCTTGGCATATGATAATATATGTCTTGTTACAATGTAGACTAGGCAGGAAAACACATTTCAACATGAACTTATAGAAACTACTTGTAAGCAAAGCATTTGAAATATCAGAAAATTACCTATTTTCACATTGTGTATTAATAGTTTTCAAGCATATTAATCTAAAAGTATAATTTTTAAAATAGCAAAATGAAGAACTACTATTAAACTTGATTATTTAATATACAGAGTCTTACATGGAAACTTCCAAACCAACATGATAGAAGTTATTCAACTCTAGTAGACAGCATGAAATTGAAGCACAAACCAAAATGGCTTCAACAGGTATAACACAGTTTATTTGGCAGAAGTAACATCTCACACATAATATTAAAAAAAAGTGCTTATACAACTGCTTTTGATTCCATATGCAGCTCAGAAAAAGGCTGAGAAGATGCTGAAGGAAGACAATTAACTAGGGGGAAATCTCTTCCAACGGTCCTCCCAGGCAGTTATCATCAAGAGAGAAAATTTTTCTTGGCTGGGCAAGAAGCCATAGCCATCATCCAGGATCCTATGGATCTCTGATGGGATACTTGTAAAACCAACAATACATTTTGGAGGATTTCTTGGTTTTTTGGGTTTGCTTTTAAAGTTGCATGCTTGTATAATGTTTTTCCATCAACTACTGCTGCTCTGACCAATGGGTTATGTTGAACTGTTACCGTCTGAGACCCACAAAAGAAGACAGGATGGCTCTCAGCTCCATACCAGGTAGAACCTACCCCAAAGGGAGAGAAATTTACCTCTCACAAGGCTCCAGCAAAAATAAATAACAATGTTAAAATAATAATCATCATCACTGGACTCAAAGAACACCATCCCAGATGGGGAAAGCATGTGGAAGAAGCTGCAGAGTTTGTGCAGAAAAAAAAAAAACTTTCTCTGCCATACAGAAGAAAGGATAATAGATCTCTCCATATAAAAGCCCAACCTCCTGCTGGTGGAAGTAAGGATGTTTGGATTTGATTAATAACTGCAAAATGCTTTTCTCTACTTTACAAGAGCCTGTTAATGGTATATTACTTTCATTATCAGGAGGAGGCATGTCACTGCAGGAAGGAACAGCAGTTCCATCCCTCCCAAATGCTGCTTCAAGGCAGAGATTGCAACTGAGGCATAGGACTGGAGCCAGAGCTGGTTCCTGGGACACAGCAGGGCAGGCAGGAGAAGCCCATAGATGCCCAGCAAGCCCATAATTAATAGTCACAGTTTTTCTCTCAGTGTCACCACAAAAGGGAGTTTTAAGAAAGATAAAAAGCTCACAAGAGCCATTTATAATTTTGAGGTACTGGTCTGAAATCTTGACAGCTTTTCTGGCTATATTTTGTACAGGAACCAGAGGTAAAGGAGAACCCAGAGAAAGGCAACAGGCAGAAGAAATTGTTTAGTAGGTAAAAAGAAGACTAAAACATAGAGGACAAGAGGGCTACTCTGTATTTTGTCAACTGTCAATCTGGAAGAAATGTCCAAGGGAAATCTGAGGTACTGCAGGGAGAGGGAGAAAAGGAACTGAACCATGAACATGAGATGATGATGGTAGGAAAGAGCTGAAAGAAGAATGCTCTCCTGCTGGACTGGCAGAGCTCCAAACTAAAACCATGATACCAAAGGAGCAGAGAATTAATTTATCCTGAAGAGACAAAGTGGTAGTACTCTATCTGCCACACACACTCTGCAGCACATTTGTGTTATTCTGCTCAGTGGTGACATTAAAACCTGGGCTATCTCCAGGCTGCCGTTCAACCATGGTTAGAAAGAAAATCTCCGGAAGGTAAAATATCTTAGCATAGGACCAAGCAGCATCACATCCTGGGGAAGTGCAAGGGGAGAATATTTTCACCAGCAGTAGTGATATATATTCATTCAATCCACAAGTATATCTTTACGTTGCTGGCCAAAACACAATTCCTAGTTCAAAACACAGCATCCTGTGCTGGATGAAAGAAGTGTTTATCTAACATTGTATTGTGCAAAATAAAAATAGTTAAACTACTGCAATGCAGTGTATTCCTATTCAAAGTTCAGAAGATTTGATATAATAAAAATATTTACAGAATAAATGTGATGAGCCATAAAACTACTGATTCATTTGTGCCTGACATAAGAACAAATCTAACTGCATTAAAATGAGATAATTAAAGTTTCTTTCAATAAATATGAACATTTGGAAAGTACACATCAGTAGCTAAAATGTTAACTTTATTGCAATGATTTTCTTCTCCTCATGAGACACCATGTACATATCTAAGGTTGGCATCAGACATGAATTACGGGCAGGGAACATTTTGTAGAGGTTAAAAAACAAAAGCTATCTTTGGTGACCACTCTAGATAACAAAAGCAAGCCAAATGGTTCTACTTCTGGGACACTTCCAAATCAGTTTTCAGCCTATAACCATAAGAAAAATGCAAGGCTTTTAAAGGGAAACTCATTTTTCAAATCTTTAATGCATTTCAAAACATTTGTCCTGGTAAGGGATCCAAACAGAAACAAGTTTTCCAATGTTGCTCCTCAGGTCCTGGGCCTTGGGTTTCCTTTCTGATTCCAGTCAGAAAGTTTCAGTGGGTCTGAAGCACTCTGCTTCAGCTTTAGTAGAGCCACAAAAACCAGAGCAGGAGGGAAATGAAAAGAGCTGTAAATGTGAACATAGCATTTAAATTAGGAAAAGTGGGATACAAGGGAAGAATGGGAATCCATCCAGCCACTTGTGAGCCTGCGCAAAGAGGCACCAGCCTCGGCAGTACACCACCCCATGCAGCTGCCCAGGGCCAGCAAAGGGGTGGTCCCATGGGATGAGGCTGGCAGTGAGGTGGGATCCAAGTGGCACAGGGCTGAGATGATGGGTAGAGCCCTGCCAGAGCCAGGAGAGCTGCAATTTGCTGCAGCCTGGCAGGAGGGCATGGAAGGACAGTAAGAGCTGGACACAGTGGGGAGGCACCAAGCACATCAACAAGTGGAGGTCAGGAGCACTTAATCATGAGGCAAGGGGAAGATCCAAAGCAGACATCTGTAAGGAGTGGGAAGGGAAAAGTGCATCTGAGTGTTGAAACAAAACAACAGGTCAGGCAAAACCACAGCAAGACTTCGAGGGGAAGCCCCAACAAGAAGTTATAGGTGTGCTTTGGGAGGAGGGACTGCATTTGTCAAAAAAAGGCTCCCAATTTTTGTCTCGTTATTTCCTTTTTCTAATAGTAGAATAGGTGGTTTAAAATTTTTCTTTCTTATTTCAAGAAATAAGAATTTGCAGCAGCAATATTTTTCCAAGACAGTTTGGGACATAATCACAGAATGGTTTGGGCTGGAAGGCACCTGAAAGATCATTTACTTCCAACCCTGCCTGCAATGGACAGGGACACCTTCCACTAGACCAGGCTGCTCAAAATTATATCCAACCTGGCCTTGAACACTTCCAAGGACAGGCCACTGACAGCTTCTCTGGGTAACCTGTTCCGGTGCTTCAACATTTTCATAGTAAATAATTTCTTCCTAAAAATCCAATGATTATAAATTAATTTAATCATGTTCACTTAAGCACAGAAGAGAGCCTTTAGACATTGACACCACCCACATTCTCTGTCTCAGGCAAATGTGGAGTATGTGCATGAACACTGCCTAATTTGGTTGCATAATGGCCTCTGTACCTTCTGCTTCACTTTCAGACTGCAACCTCTCTTAAGGCATGCACCCTTCTCTCACCTACCTTCTTGCCAGCAAGCTTCAAGCAACAGGGATTTCCCGTTTTAATTTTTTTTAAGCTGGAAATGTTGCAGCAAGTAATTTTAATACTATACATAGTAGTATCAGTGTAACATCAGCAAACGCTAAATTTTGTATGCAAAGCAATTGAATCCCTACTTAAACATATGTATGAAGTTATCAAACAGGCTGGCCTGAGATGCACTGCAGCCACAGATTTTTCAAGGCATTTCCTTGAAATGGATTTCCTTTGTAAAAAGTTAAAGGACTTTCTCTCAACAGTAAAATGACAGATATTAGGACTCAACAGAGGTCAGGAAGAAATGAAGTGATTCCTTCACACAAGAAGCCTTTTTCTTTTTTTTTAGATTACCATCAAATGATCTAAACCAATCAAAGTTTTCTTATGCTTTTTTTCCCTACCTTCATCCAGAAAAAAAGAAATAGCAGTATATTTCACAATGGGTGTCAAAGTTCTCATTTTCAAATATCCCAGAAGTGATCGTTTATTTTCTATTAAAAAATAAACACACTGAAATACAGCAGGTAAAATAAGCCCAACCAGGAAAGTTACCACTCCTGTGCAGTCCAGAATTGATTAGCTCCTGGGAGCTCTTTGGTGACAATACCACCTGAAATACCTCACTTGGTGGCATCATCATTTATCAATTCTGTATTTTTCTTGCTCTGATTGAGCTATTTTGATGTAACAACAAAATTGTTCTTGAAATATTCAAAACTCTGATTATTGCACTTTTCTGAGAAGCGTACTTTCTTTTTTTTTCTTTTCTTTTTTTTTAAATTTATCCTGGTACTGATAACATTTACATTTTCCTTCGGAAGAAGATTTGCCTTCATTGCTTCTCTTTGTATTTTGCTTTATTTTATCTTTTTCAACACTGAGCACAGCAAGGAAGAAATATTTGCATGCTAATGAAAATCGAAGCATGAAAGCCATTAAATCAAACAAAAAAATAAAATCATTTCTGGAATTAATGAAAAATGAAACTACTCTTCTTCTTTTACAACATTAATTCAACACTTTCTTTTACATACCAGTTGACTAGTTGTCAACTCTTCTCTTAACCAAAGTTATCAAGAGAAACAAACTTTCATCATTTCAATATTGTATTGTTCATTCTAAAAAAAAAAAAAAAAAAGAAGTTTTTTCTTTTGGTATGCAAGGACATATATGCTTTTAGGTATGTGTCGCACCCTTATAGTTTCAGAACAAAGTGGACATGAAGGGTCAAACTATTACAAATACTATTGCATATTCCAGTTCAATCTAGTCTTATATTGCTATTTACACAGCAATCAGCTCCCAAATAACTCCAATTAACCTCATGCCTATTTTTTTTATGGAGAATGGCTGCAAACCTGCTTGGGTTTCCAGCAAAAGTGCCTTAGTGCAAGGGCAGGCAGTCTGGCATAGCCAACTAATAAAACCTGGATTACTTGTAACCTGGAAACTGCGCTGCTGGCAGAGCAGCAACTTTTGGTCATTGCATTACAAAGTATCATTTCAGAAGGCTCCCTGCTTGGGGTTTGTAACAAAATAAACCTCAAATGATTTTAAGGGTGTGTATTCGGCTTTAAAAACGCTATTTAAGACGATATATAAAGTTGCGTAACTTCTGCCTTCAGACCGGGCAATTTCATTACTTTCCCCTATAAAAAGTGGCTTTAATAACTAAGCCTTTAAATTGTTTTCCCCATAATAAATGAACGACGTTAAAAGGCACTTGTCAGCGCTGAAGATCTGGATGCAGTCCCAGAATAGACATTAAGGACATAGATTAGATCAAGCCAACAAAACACTTAAAGCAAAGGTTTTCTCTATTAGCTGTAGCAATTTTTAAAGGAGATACAGTAATATGATTTTAATGCCAGGTGAATGAGGTCAGACAACGAAGAAATGACGTCAGCAATAACAAGCAAATTTGTAGCAATTTCATGTCTACAAATTAGAGCAAGCTTTCCTTCAGGAGCGATTTACGTCTCTCTCAGCACAGAAGAAACCAAAAGCAAGACACCTGACAGCAGCAAACTCGTGAGGACAGAGTCACAACACAATGATGTTTGCTGTTGTTTCTTATGGGCACATTAAGAAGGAGGATGATAGCATCTCTTTCCCAACTGAAAAGAAAATTTAATTATAAAAGCAATAGTTTAGGTCATGAAACCAATCCTCCCAGTCTCAGGACAGTAAAGCTGCCTTCCCTATTGCTCTTCCTTCAGTTTAAATGAATGTCCTTTTAGCAGCACATTTCTGGCTCATAAATTTCCAATGTCACATGCTACCATGGCACAGACCCAAGAGGTTGTGCAGCTACCAAAGACATCAGCCCCCAGCAGAGCAAGAGAAGAGTTCAGGTCAGGTAACCAAAACCAGTGCAAAACTGTAGGGGCCAGTTGGGTCCAGCTCCCCGGCCAGCAGGCTCAAGTTTGTGTGGGGAAAAGGGACAAAAGTACGAGAGAGGTGAACACACATCTACTGTGACACAGGTGCTGTGCCCACCGTGCTGAGGAATATTGACAGCCAAGGTCAGGCCCAAAATGCTGATTGCAGGGTAGTTTGTGTTGGAAAAGACCTCCAGGACCATGGAGTCCAACTGTTAACCAAATCCGCTGCTAAACCGAATCCCTGAGTGCCACATGTACACACCTTAAAAATATCTCCGCTCTAATTTAAGGATCTTAACACTCTTAATCTAATTAATTGATGTATTAATGTATTGTCTCTGTCTCTCAAAATACCCTGACCAACACTTCAATTAGCTGATGCCCTCTTCCCTTATTATTTACTTCCCCAGTGCACTGTGTATTTGTTACCTCTGCCTTAAAAGAGAATAGGTTGATGACAAAGTATTTTATTCCATAATTTTACTTGGAGACACCAAGTCTAAAATAGTTGTCTTAATAGTCAACTGCTTTCTCCTCCTCCTCCCAAACCTTTTACTCATAACTTTCCTTTTCTTTCAATTTAAATAGGTTAGGAATAATTACATCATCTTCATGACCTGCACTACTTCAAACTATGAATTATTTCTGCTTTTTTCCACTCCATCTCTGTGTTAGCACTTTACCACTCTAACAGGGCAACATAAATGATCAGTAAGCTCCAAACCAAATTTTCATGTACAAGAACCACCTTTCCAACCTCATGTTCTCAAGACATTGCTTTCCCTTTCAATTCCTGTCACAAAATCTGCAACAGCTCTCCAAGTACAGCAGAACATCTCTCTTTTAGATTACCCTCAGGTGTTTTTGCACAGCACAGGGACTATCTGGCATTTGCTTTGTTCCCTTTGTCTCTTCTATACTCAGCACAGGGACCTGGTGGGTGCAGCAACACTTACAAGCTTCCCCTGGTGCCACCACCACATTGCCTGCTGTTCAGTATCATGACTAAATGCAGCATTTCTGAGGTTTTTGTTTCTCCATAGAGCTTTACCATATACTATCTTGGACCCAGCCAGGAAGTGCTGGTGCACTCTTGCCATGAGGCCATGTTGGGGGACAAGGACAACTTCTTTGGGACCTTCTCTCCCCTGCCAGCAGCAAGCCATCTCCTTTGGTCATGAAACACCACCACTGCAATCACAGTGTTGTACAGGACAAGCAGAGGTTCACAGCTCACCTCTCACTGATTCAAAGCAACAGTGTGAGTGAAGTGTCCCATCCTATTACCTGGTGGGTGACAACAAAAGCAACTGTAGGACCTTTGTGGCCAATTTTAGCCTCAGCTCAAAGTGTGGTGTTGATTACCATGCAAAGGGCATCTGAGTGTGGTGCAACATTTGAGTTGATGGCAGACCAAAAACAAAACCAAAAAACAAAACCCGAAAAACTTCCTTACCCTTTTGGTCTGCAACCTTTCAAACACATTTTAAAGCTACACCAGCAGTTTAGATTTGGACCAGACTTCACAATGTTTAAAGTGACAAAAGGATTTAAGAGAAACACAGGTATTTCCAACTTTTCTTTAGAAATTGAAGTATAACCACAGCTTCTACATAAATAACTAATTAACATAAAACCCACAAAATATGTAGTAATCTACTGGATTACCGCAAGACCCAGAAGCCTCAAGTGACACACACATTTGCTTTCATTTCCCTTCACTTCTAGAAGTGTGAAACGAACTAACATGAGAAATGAAACTGAATTTAACAATGTGGTGTTTTATATTATTTAAAATTCAATAGATAAAGAAATGTTTGGGTTTTTTTTCCCTACAGAAATTAACAGTAAAAGAAATCCAGGTATCTATTCCAATGTTATCATCTCTTGTGAGGCTGAGAGACAAGTTTTTTCACCTATGGGGAAGTTTAGAGGTTGCAAAGTACACCAGCGTGTCAAAAGCTTAAAAAAAAACAAAGGCAACAAAAGTCATGGCAACAAAAGTAATAACAACAACAAATTATGAGCAGTCAAGAAAGTGTGTGTATGCATAGGTATGTAAGCTATGCATCACCCCCAACTTCTGACTGCCTTCCTTAGCCAAATGAAACCAGCACAACCCAACAGTGGGAGGCTCCAGGGCTTGGCAGTGGTGCCCCATGCCCAATGGGTTTCAGCACCCACATCCCACTTCCATGGCTGTCCTCTTCAGCCATGGCTCCTAATCCTTTCCCCAGCACTGCAGACACGTGGGCAGCCCGGCACCCCACCCCAACAGCTGCCCATTTTCGCATGGCCAAGGCCCCATCTCACCACTCCCTCCTGGCACCAGATGCTTCCCATTAACTTTGTCTGCACTCAGCTCACAAGTGTCAACTGCAAAGCCCAGACCCCAAATATTTTACAGATTAAACAACAACAGGCTCATTGCCAATGACTCAGCCTGGATCCCAGCCCCTGCTCCACACTTCTCAGGCAACTGGCGGAAAATAAGCCAAGAGCTGTCTGGGGATTTGCGAGGGGAATCTCCTCCACCTCGCAAGGACAGGCAGCTCTGCAGCCCTCAGCATAAACAATGTGAGTGAGAGCAACACTCACAACCCCACCGTGTCTTTGAGGAATGGCAGAGGTCTGCACCACCCCCATCCAGGCAGGGAGGGAGGGGATGGTGGCTCAGGCATGCAGTCACACTCAGCCCAGCCATGGTGCCACCTGCCTCTTTCCTCATCAGTCTCCAAGTGCTGCAAAGTGCCAGACTGCTCAGGGTAAAAGCTTGTTTGAGTGGCCCAAAATATCCCTTTGAATAGAGGGAAAAATCACAACTGGAAAAAACCCCACTGTACTAACAATTAAACAGTCCTCAGACAGCCCAGGTTTTCCTCTGCATGTTTGCAGGTGTGCCCTCTTCATCTAAATTCTGAATTCCTGCTTCTTCAGAATGGAGTGCAATAAGTAAATCTGCATTCAGTCTTAAGTATTCAAAAACTTTCCCAAGTTGTTCCAGTTTCATAAAAGAAACCAACACCAAACTCACTGGTGCTTCTTCTCACTGTTTCACAGCACTTCCTATCAAGGAACTGGAGACATGACAGGTTAACTATCAAATACTATTTTAGTTAAAAATAGCTTAGAATGTGATATCCTTTTTAATAAAAATATTGAGTAGCATTTGACAGAGGGTTAAATATCACAAAAACTGAAATACTGAGAAAACAAAAATAAAGGTTGGAATTCCACATGCTTCTTTATGGAAGCATTACATATTGGAAGATAGTCTGTTGACTGGATATTAATACCCAATGCACATTTCAAAATTCATTACTTCAGAAAAGAACCCCACAATTAGTTTTCTAATTTTGATTTTATAGATGAACAGGCTGGTTTCCAACGTGCCACATTGAACACTGTGAGAGGAACTAACCACAGAATATTCCAGGATCACATCATTACCATGCTGGTTTAATTTATTTTTATCCATGTGTTATTTCATAAAATAATTATTTTAGTTTCATGTGCATGTGTAAAACAGATGCAGTGTTTCAGGTTGCCATTCCTGTACTGACTGTACTGGAAAAAGTCTCACTCTAAATAAGCATCAGCAAAAACAATGCCTATCACAATTCCTCCTCTGTGTCCTTTATCCACACTGCAAGGGCATTTAAAAGAAAAGGAACTGGAGTCTAATCTTTAAATTAAACACTAGATGGAGCCCACTTCCCAAGACTGAAAAATGAAAACTCTCCTTGCAGCAAACTCTTACAGCCTATTGCAATATCTGGTCATGCATAAACATGACAGGACTCAAACAGCCGCAGTGACTGTCCTTAATGCAAAAATATATACTGTCCAGCAATTATATCTCTGCATAAAGGGACAGTCTTTAATACCAGGCAACTACAAAGGAATTTTTATTCCTTTACAGATATATTAATTCGGTGTAAAAGACTCACAATACCTGAAATAAATGTGGCACACATGGATTTTTGTAATACTATATAACAAACAGTGCTGGGTTGAGAGAACTATGGCTGGGTCTGACATCCCTTTATTTTTACGATAAACCGTACTGATTTCAACTGTATGAAAATCTTGCATATGTAAACAGAAATTAAATGGGAAGAATCCTTTTTGAGTTGTTTTGAATAAGCTCTAGCGAGAAGGCTCATTTGTGGCATTTGATAAAATGCCGCCTCTCTCAAATGAAACATACCACACATTCAACGAGAGATAAGTGAGCTTTGGTGTTAAAAATAGGATGCAACAACACCAAACCTCAGCACAACTATTCTGGTGAGAAAGAAAAAGGAAGAAAAAGAGCCAAGTAGCTAAGATCCAAACTAAGCAGTCTCATGGATACAGGATAAACCCACTTATCTCAGGCTCCACGACAAACAACTGCCAGTTCTGCAATATTTTGGCCCCACTCTGGACTGGCTTCATAATGCAAAGGGCAGGCAGAAATTGCAGGCAGACAACCCTTGGCCTTTCCTTAGCTTGTTGAAGGACACGTTTACAGGAACAGCTGGAAGCCAAGCACACAATAAAGTTGTGCAAAGCCTCAGACCCGATCCCCAGCAATGCAATTCTGCTGACAGCCAAGCTATCACTGATTGCTTTAACCTTTGCTCAGTCCAGGCCACTGCCTTCAGCTCATTCCTTCCTAAGAAACCCATGGTAATAGCTTCATTGAGGTCAAGATAAGCACAAAGGTAGTTAACACCGAAAACTACCTTTTGCTCACAGTGAACCATCTTGTTCAAGCAAAATTAACCACAGTAACCCAACTTGCTTTAGGGCATTTTATGAACTGGCTGGGAGGAGAGACAAAGGGAAGTTGTGACCTACCACCAACATAGATCCTAATGGCTATTTCCAGAAGGGAAAATATCATATCTGTGATGATCAGTGGAGGTTTTCTATTCTCCCTAAAGGGCCCTACTCACTCCTTATTTCTGTGAAAAGCCTGCAGAGAACATTTCCTTGGTCCCACATCTTTGTGGATGAAAGATGGTCTTTGGGTCTTGCAGATTACTGCTGGGATGCTCTGAAACAAGCAAAGCTCTCCAGACATGAGATCTGCTGCTGGGAGATCGTGGCTTGTACTCACCATCACGCTGACAAGGGACCACTCGACCCCACCAAAAGCACGCACAGACGATGATCACATCTGTTTGTCAGAGCTGGGGCTTGTGAGCAAACATACTGCAGCCATAAAAGCAATGGGCTTTGCAGCTGTGGCAAGCACACAGCCAGCTCAAACATTGATACTTCAGTCTGTGAATATCCTGGTTCAGTACTATTACTTTTGCCCTCCAGTATATCCAAACTGAACATGTATCTGCTCTCAGATGGGAAGATTGATTTGTGTCTTGGTTTTGTTTATTTTTTTAACAGTGGCTAAGCACCTAATAGCAAGCACCTAGCATTTCCTTTACAAGTAAATCTGAAAGTAATTAGCAATTGTTTCGCTCTTGACCTAAAACCATCTGGGAGAACACACCCATGTACTTCCACAAGCTTCTGGTTCAATAAACCAGGGACTTTATTAGCAGGAAGAGTATCTCACCAAACCACACAAATTAAATGTCAGCAATAGGAGGAGACAATCGAAGTACCAGCCACAGTTGCAGGTTTGACTAAATAGCAATGTTTAACTACTTCCTTATCACAATCTTCCTATACAACTATAATTTAGGAACCTTTGCCACTGTAATTTTCCCTACTTCATTTTCTTTACAGCTATGTCTTTATGTGTCAGACTAAATACTTGTTCATCAGCACTATTATCCATGCAACAGCTGAAAATAACCAGCTATCGGAAAAGCACAAAGAACAAATACCAAGGCTGTGCATATAAAAGAAATTAAAAGAAAAGGCAAATTACCCAGTAAAATATCCGATGCTGTAGGGAAAGTGGACACAAAGCCACTACAGTTACACAAGTGTAACTCTGAAAACATTGTACAGACACACAGAGCAGAGTGGTAACAGACAAGGTAACATTAAGCCTAAAATCTAAAGCTTTCAGTTTCTGACGGCAAAAATCCTGATGGCTTTCGGTCTCAGAACATGAAAGGAATGAAGCTCCAGCCTTGCTGGGAGCTCACCCACTGACCACATCCCATCACAGCTGGGGCATGACTGGCAAGAATGACGGTTCACTAAGTATGTGGGTGGAAGCAGATGGAATAGTGGTTTCAAAAGTGCAAAAATAAGGAAAAGCTTTTTAAATCCCATTTGGAGTTACTAACTGTTGCTTTCCACACTCACCTGTATTGCCTCCAAACACAAAGGAGGAAAATCAATCTGTAAGTTAAACTAATGCCCTTCCAGGAAAAAGAAAAATTAAGCAAAAAAACAAAACCAGACATTTTCTGTTTGCTTTCAAGTGTTTGCCAGACTAAGTCCAATATTGCAAGCCATCTTCCTGAAAACACGGAGGAAAACACACTTGGAGTGTTGTGTAAACCATTAGCCGTGCTTTGGTCCTCCAAAGGAAATGTGGCCATCTCTGACACTTCCACACTCCTCTTTACAGGTTCACTTATTTCATCCTGCAAGGTTGTGTCAGCACCTTGACCACTTTTCTCCCCCTCCACAGAAGCACTGCATAGATTCACATTACCACCCATAAGCACCTACATCCCTTCGGGGAGCTGGCTCACATTCAGTCTGATCAACCCACGGATTTTCATCCACCTCCTATTTGCACTCCCACACAGTTTTTTTGAAGGAATGCAAATGGCCACATATCAATATCTAAAAAAAAAAAAAAATCCCAAATAATCAACTAAACAAAAAATCCCTGAAAGACTAGAATTCTTTTGCATGTAGAGTTTACTCCCCCTGAAATCTCTTCCCACAATAGAAGTGGTGTGTTAATCAATATAAACAAAAGTCAATTAATTGTTTCCAAAATTTTAGAGATTAGTTATACAGCTACCATTGGCATAAAACAAAGAGCATAGAGCTTCTGAAGAAGTAGCAAGTGTCAGGTTTTAATTGCTTTGCTCAATTAAAAACCAAAAGCAACAAACCTTCACATCCCCAGAGAGCACTCCAGAACAATCCTGGCCAGATGCTACATCCCTTTTCATCTTACAGCAGCCACCACCAGTTTGCTGTTACCACAACACCCTCTGTAACCACACCACTTAACTCTTCCAGCTTTACTCTTTTCCCCAGCATAAAGATCCCTCTAAATTCAAGGCTTTTTTAATGGATCACAAATTAATTCAGGCTAGGAAGAACCTCATGAGGTCTCTGGTCCAGATTTCTGCTCCAGCTGTGAGATCCAGCTCAGGGCTTTGCTCATTCAGGTCCTCAAAATTCCCAATGATGCAGACTGCATGGCCTTCCCAGGCAACCTGTGCCCCCACCCAGCTGTCTGTCCTCAGAATGAAAACACTTTACCCTTGCAACCAGTGTGAACTTCTCTCATTTCGACTGGTATCCACTGTCTCTTGGCATTCCACCACTGAGAAGAGCTTGCAATGATGTCACTCTTTTAGTGAAAAGAAAGCACTACTTATACTTTTAGCTCTCCTATTTATCTGTTTATGCAAAGTACACTTTGCTCTGTGATTTAGATTGCTGTTTCAGATTTTAACTTTGCTAACAGCATTTGCCAAAAATTCAAATATAACCAAATCAGAGTGAAAGTGAAAAACAAATCTAAGAATAAAACTTGGGTGGAAAGCCTACCCATGTGATCACATCAAACTTTCCCTGATGTGCCATGGTGATGGCAGCACTTCAGCACTCATTACTTCATTTCCAGATATCGAAGAAGCATCTCTTTATATAGGTGCAACATGAAAGCCAATTATTCATGCAGATTACAAAATAGGCCAAAAAAGCAAGATACATGCTGGAGCAAACCTATAAGGAATGCAGTCTGCTAGTTTTCAGAATCAAAGAGTTTTAAGCAGTATGTCCATCACGGTAAATATGCATTGCTTCCTGGGCCCAGAAGCTATTGCTCTCTCAGGCTCCTCAAGGCTCCTTTGCACATCAAAGGACAGCAGCATCCTTACAGACCTTACTGCTACTCAGTCCCAAATTACCCTGTACCAGTCATGCAGAAGGCTTCCTAGCTGCACTCCTAAGCTAAGCGGTAGCAGACATAAGCAGAACTAAGAGTGAAGATAAATGCAGCAGTGCAACAAATGTTCATCCAGCCTGAGCAGTCACATGATATGTGATTAATGCCATTATCCTCCAGGACTCCGGGAATTGCCCTGAGACAACAGCTTTCCAACATAAGCTATGGATCAATGAAAAGGATTAAGCAGCAATACTTCAGAAATGCTCGAAAGTCAACTATCAGGCTTTATCTCAAATTTTCTCTAAATCTGTCCCTGATAAGAAATCCTTGAGCTTGATGTCCATCTTTTGGTCTCAGGCTCTTTGCGCCAGTGCAAGAATGCAGGTGACGCAGACTGTGCACACTCAAGAGACTGAAAAAGAAGGAGAGGGAAAGAGAGCCAATGTCAACCTTCCCCCCTCCCCCCCTCAGGGGTGTGTACCAGCTAAACTCAGCCACAATCTGTCAGCAAGTAGCCAGTGCCAGCCCTACGTTCACTCCCACATCTTACCCAGGACAGGGCCACCACCTGACCAGGAGCACTCGCCTCATTCTGGGATAGAGCAGGCAGCCAACCCCACTCCCAAATCATATTTGTCTTGTCCCTCTTAAGGCTCTGCATAAGTGACGTTGTCACCACACAAGTGAGAGGTGAAGCGAGTTGGTTTCCCTAATTAAGCCTATTAGTAGTAACGAGTCACTCCTGCTGGGTCTAAATAGCTCAGAGATAAATCCCAAGGCTGCTAAGCTGCCAACCACCTCCCGTCAGTGCTCTGAGGCAGCTTTTTTACTCCTACAGACAACTGGGTAAATACTACCTCCTCCAACCACGCTCCAGGAGCAGATCTCCAGGTTGATATATTCAAAGCACATGTTTTCCCTGCAGCTGTCCAGTCACCTTCATTGAAAGCCCAAAAGTGCCAAAAACTCCTCCTCAGGGAGTAACAGCAGATACCCCCAGAAGAATATTCTGTAAGTCAGGCATCTGCACATAAGAAAAGAGTATGTCCCTCCCAGAGGCTTGTGGTTTTTTTAATTTAAAAAAAAAAAAAAAAACAAACCAAAAAGAACCTCACCAGAGACTACTTGGGATGAAAGATCTTTTCATGGAAAATTCTTCTACAATATTTAATGCAAACACACCTTCAACACATCATCTCCTAAAAGTTCACACCATCAGCAACACCAGTATTAAGGACAGTATGGAGAACAACATAGCGTTTTTCTAAAAAACCATCCAATGAATCTTCTGTCTGAGCTATTTGCAGAAACAACTGAACAAGCCAGAAAAGAAAAATTAAAATGTTCTAAACTGTTGCTTCACAGCATGTCTTACAGAAAAATAATTTAAAAGTTATTATAAAGGCAATAACACTCAATCTCATAACATGACATTATTTCAAATTAATCCAGAGCATGTTAATTCCTTCATCTTTTTCAGTGATAAAACAGAATAAGGAAAAGTAAAACCTACTCCATCAGAAATAATACGAAATCTAGTAAGCTTTGCCTGTTGCACTGACAAAACCAACACTGCAAAACCAGCCTTAGCTTTCATCAAGCACATCTTCCAATACACAACATTCTTCCTTTTTCTCCCAAGCAAGCAGAAGAAAGTGAAACTCATATTGCAGACTCACCAAAATTATCCACATTCCAGGAGGCAACCATTCATCCAGTTTGTGAAGTCCATGGTTTCAGCAGTCACAGCCATCAGCAGGAAAATGTAGGGAAAAGGAAGAAAAAAAACCCTATTGAGATTCAATGAACAACACAAAACTACGCTTTCTGTTAAATCTGCATTACAAAACAGTTTCAGGTAACTCATTAAATGGGCTGAACATAAACAACACCCCACTCCCCAATTTACTCTAAAAAGAAATAAAATACCCCACAACATCAGTGTTAATAAAAGAATAATAATTACAGTCTAATAAAGATCTGACAAGGTTGACCTCAGAAGGAACATTTTTTTGAGGGGGAAAATGTCTTTTTAAGAAAAAACAAACCTTCTACTGCACTTCCCCCACCAGGCAGTAACAGGTGTGCAATATCACAAGTAGAAGAAGGTAAAATATTTTCTCTTATACTGCTGACATTTTGAAATCCTTAATGGGGAGATGTAACATTTGGCAAGGACGTAAGGCAAAGCCACCACAGTGACTGCTCAGTTTCAGAATCCTCAGTCAAGGATGGGAGATTTGTAATTTATTCCTTGCAATTAAGGGGGCCTGGAGCCTACCCCACAGCTGAGTATCTAGGCACTGTTAGACATCTGCAAGCTATCAAGAACACCCAAGCTGAAACAACTTTTTTTTCCAGTTTGGACTTTGAACAGTGTCTGAGTGACCAAACTTAGTGCGTGTCACTTCTCTCCTGCTAATAAAAACCCAAGAAAGAATTTTACAGCTTTCCCAGGCTCAGCATTGATTTCTTTTGGCAACTGTTCCAAAACAGTCGACCGATTTAGTGCTTGGGGTTTTTTTGCTTTTCTGTTTAGTTGGAGTTTTTTCATTATTTTTCCTTTGGAGAGGAAGTGCTTCAAAGAGATCACAAAATGCCAATTGCTATGGGTTAATGTAAACAATTGCATGTGTGTATGTAAAGGCAGACAAAGGCATGTTCATCTTTTGACAGAGAAATCAATTACATGTGCAAGTTCAGGAAGTGCACAAGGTCCTGAGCACAGACAAGCAGGCAAGGAGAGTGATGAAGCCTGTAGTGTAAGGAAAGGAAGCAGTGAAGGAAATGCTGTCATTATCTCCTAGCAGCCCTGTGACCATCAGATTGATCACCAGGCCCAGGCTGATGAGATGTCAAAAAGTCAAAGGCCATTGCAAAATCTCTCCCGACAGATGGGGATGTGTCTTCTCAGTTCACATGTTTCAGCCACCCAAATTCTCCAAAACAACTGTTCTCAGGAGCACTCATCCTCACAACTCAATGCTCTTCTGCTGGGTCCCAGCAAAGGGGTTTGAGGCTAGAGCAGCATTTTCACCTCCGTGAATCTCAAGGCAACTCAGGAGGGCACTGAGCCACCAGCACAGTTCCTGGTGTGGTTTCTATTTGATCTCTGCAGAAATTATGCCCATATGAAGGTAAATTTATCTGTTGGTGTCAAAAAAGAAAATGAAACTGGCACAAGCAACTAATTTGCAGCTCCCCCCTACTCCATGGAAAATGGCTGATGAGTTACCTCCTCCTCAGCCTTCACGGCCCATTAGTAAGACAGCCCAAAAGGCGGCAGAAAAAGGAAGATGATTGCTCACATATTTACCACTTTGCTAACAAACAACTTTTTTTTCTCTTGTTGTTGCTGTTTTTGTAGGAGTACTTTTACAGTAGGAGCCTTTCCAGTGCCTTCATGTGAAGAATATTGAAGAGGAAAGGGAAAAGAGATTGCAAAAGATTTGCCTTCATGTCTGATTTCTCTTGTCAGTCTTGTGTACCCCAGTCCTTCCCCAGAGCTGCAACCATGCACCATTACTGTCAGTGCGACTGTAGTTACAGATTGCCCTCAAGATATTACCTGTCTTTTACCTCTGCAAGGGAAGCTGAGATTACTGGGAGAACATTTTTACTGGAGCAGACACAAATCCAAGGTACTCCCAAGGACTGTAAAGGCCATTGAGTCACCTGACTGGACACAGGAGTTCATGTTAAGGAAAGTGAGATTTTGATGGTGGCATGGAGCAAGCTTAACATTAATGTATTTATCAGGATATGAGAGGTCACATGAAAGCAGATGTTGAG